>NC_092204.1:37654042-37781198 GCF_043381705.1 Parasteatoda tepidariorum
TTTTGCCCGGAAAACATTTTATTTCTTATTTTACACACCATATATATAAATAATAGTGTTTAATTTTTTAAAATGCAGTATCATAGCTATTCAGTGCTAGAAATTTCTCAGAAAAATACATAACTTACAATTTATTTATTTGTTAATTTACTATATTCAAACAAAATAGTCTAATAATGCAATCAAACTGTTAACTATGCGAAAAACTAATATGGTTAAATAACCAGAATTTTATCTCATTAACTAAGCCTACCTAAGGAAGTCACTTAGTTCCTTGCACAGTACAAATTATAGTTCAGACGGCTAATCTGTTAATCTCATGGCCAACAAAACGAGGCTTCTGGAGCCAGCGACGGCACCACGATATTTTCTCCATGATCCTCAACACACGAAGAGTGTCCTGCACTCCCCACTTTGTGACCCAGGACTATTACTCACATTTATGCGTAAATGGAAGCACCATAAATTTGCTTAGCACAAAAAAAGTCTAGTATCCCATCTCTTACTATAGGTTAAACAATCAGATAAGCAAATTAAACTGCTTTCCATCGGTTCATTTGATCAAACACAACTGAACCATAACATAATTCCATTGTTTATTACGTAACGAAAAGTCTATCTCCAATGCTCCAATGCCTTTTTACGATTTTGAAACTATGCTAGTTCTAAATGGTTGAAAAACCTTACAATTTTGTATTAATGATTTCAACCATACTAATTGTAAGCAGTTTTGTAACGGTAACGATAAAAATATTCTTCACTGTAAACTTCATGGTTAGTTGGATGGACAGACTGCTGCCCTGTGATTTCACCGCAATTTTGGAATGAAAATTCTAACAGCGTATATGGTATTAGATTATTATAAAATCCATACTTAAATTGCAGTATGTGCCAATTCAAATATTAGTTTTAAAATGTTTGAAGAAAACTTAAGGCTATTCTAATTGAATTCCTTTAGATTAAGGATTTAATTTAGAATTACCTGTTACGTTATAATTTTGACTTGTATCACCCAATCGATTTTTATAGTGTATTATTTTAAGTGAATATTCTGATTTTGGTATTGAAAAAATTTGTCTTGAATTGTGAAATATGCATGAAAATTTAAAGGTTAGTAAACATTTTTTTTCCCTCTCTCTGAAAATATATTATTACAATTATAACTGTAGAAACTTTCGTAATAATGTTGAATGCAACCATAAAGCTTAAATGGCTTAATGGACGCAGCCATGAAGTATTGCCCAAATAATTTTGCATTTCATTTTCTAAGTAAAGAGAGAAATGGTATTACATAAATAAAATTGGGCATGCATTACTTATTTTACATGGGGATGTTCATTTAACATGAATTATTGAAAATTATTTAAACTATAATGACGAACTTTATTTTACTAGTCACCTCTTAAATTAAAAATGGTTATTATACTCATAAGGAGAGTATTATAATTATTTTTGAAAAAAAAAATTTTTCACAACTGGAAGTCATTTATTGAAAGCATATCTGGGGTGTTCCTTATATCTTTTGAACAATATAAAAAAACTTTAAATAATCTTAGAGTTACAGTTGTTCTTGCATTGAATGAACAATGTAAAAACACCGCAGTTGAGAATTGACAAACAATT
The DNA here is from genome assembly GCF_043381705.1 of Parasteatoda tepidariorum. Classification (NCBI taxonomy): domain Eukaryota; kingdom Metazoa; phylum Arthropoda; class Arachnida; order Araneae; family Theridiidae; genus Parasteatoda; species Parasteatoda tepidariorum. Next base: position 37,655,666 of record NC_092204.1, read on the forward strand.
CCATGAATAGAATATTGCATACACATTTCAAAAATTTTGTTAAATATCATTTTTAATTCAACCTAAGCGAATACAGTATAAAGAAAATTAAATACAGCAATTTAGCAATTATAACGATACTATGTCATACATGTATAACATGAAAACCATTTATATAGATTTCTGTATAGATTTTTTTTCTTATTTGTAATCTTGTCTCAATAATAAATTTACTTCCTTACTATCTTGGTCTAAGTATCACTGATTTTTTAGATGCATTTAAAAGTAAGAGTTTGCGCAGATGATTCCCAGCAATAGATAATCCGGATATCTTTAAACTAGATCTATAAACTAAATGCTGAAGAATTAGGTACTGTCTCTAAGAAGCATGAGGACTTTTGAACTAATCCTATTAAAATGTCTTAATCTAAATATCCGATTGCAATATTTCCTTAACCCCTTCCTTCTCGCTCCCGTTAAAATGAAGGGGGGAGGTTTCGCCCTCTATTTCTCGCTCCCGTGATATTGACGGGCTGGAGTGTTCAGTAATAACGCGCCAATAAGAATAAAACTAATTCATTTCTTTCTCCTGGAAAACATTTTATTTCTTATTTTACACACCAGGTGGCAGTGACAGGGTATTTTTAAGGTTATTGTGGATAGTTAGTTTATTTTAAACTAGATGTCAGCACTAATCAAATCCGTAATACAAATACAAAAACCAATAAAATAGACACTTTTATGACCGTTTTCTTGAAAACTAACCGATCGTTAAGGGGTTAACTTATGTCAAAATTAATTTTCACCAATACATATGTAAATAAATGTTTTTGACTAATAAGTGCGTGAATCATCAATAAAACTTATAAGATACTCTTTATAAAAATTGGAAAGTATATAATTTAATGTTTTAATAACACATGATTGTATGCCATAAACTGTAAAGAACAAAACAACATTTTGGGAACAATATTTGATGAGTGTATTAAGCTTGACTGTATCATGAATATATCAAGCATGAACATAGATATCACTTCAAAAGAAGATTTCTCAAAAAATAGATCCGAAGCATAAAATAGTCGAAATCAAAAATCCCATGTTTTAAAAATTGAACCAGCATATACTCATTTGGGCGAAATGCTGAGTCTCAAAAGTGATGTAGGTAGATAAACTTTTCATAGAGATGTCCGTCGGCTGCCGACACGATTCGAATAAATGTACTTTGGGCTTATAGTGAAATGCTCTAACCACCATATATGCCCAACGCAGTCCAGAAATCCTGAAATTCCGCATTCCTTTACACCCTTTTAATACAAGCAAAAAATCAAGCTAAACAAGCAAAAAATTAAATTAGATTAAACTATTGTGACTATGTTTTTCAAATTGCAACCCCGTGTACCATTAAAATCTTAAGATTAGTAAGTTTTGATGTGTTAGTGCGGTGGCCGCTATATAAAGCTTCTTACTTTATTTTGCTCAATCTACCTGTAAAGGTTTATACAACTAGCATGGTTAGAGCATCCAATTACTAATTCCATGGATGGAGTCCTGCCTGTAGTAATAAACATCTCTCTCACCCGTTTCTCCCTTCCCATCAGTTTTGAGATAATGGATTTTGGTCAAAAATAAGAATATACTGGTTTGGATTAGAATAGATGAGATTTTCAAACTCGAATATTATTTATTTCTGAGTTATTGCAACACATTGCACAATTTTGAGAAATTTTTTTCGCAGTGATCAGGGAAGAAAATAAAACATTTCTATTGTACAGAAAAATGAGATTTTATATTGAATTTTATCATTTTTATTGTATTATGGTAAAAATGTATTCTTGAATATTTAAATTCTAAATTCTCTAATAAAACTTGTTGAAAGATATTTTTTGTTTCATTCTTCTTGGAGATAAAGTGAAAGTAAATTGATTTGGGAAATAATATAAACGTTTGTATAAATAAATCAAATATGACTATATCAAGTATATATCAAACATGAGTGTATATCTGGATTATACTAAGAATGTAGAAAACATGAATATATAACATTAATATAACAAGCGCGAATATATCAATATATAACAAGCGTGAAATCATCAAGATTACATCAAACGTGAGTAAATGATGTATATATCAAGCATGAATCTATCAGGAACATAACAAACATAAATCCAACAATACTGTAGTGATATATCAAATTAAGATATCTTATATTTTCTTGCCTGCAGAAATATATAAAAAAATATATACCTGCAGGAATATTCATTAAATATAAATTAGGTATATATCTGAAATTAAGGGACTAATACATTCTTTAAAACTATTTATAAAAGTATTTTCTTTATAAATTTAAGCTCCTAACAAATATTTTTGAATAAGAAAAAATGAAGGAATAAATAAAAATTATTACTTTTAATAAAATATTCATACTAAATTGTAAATTTATTTCTTAAACCAAAAAAATTTAAAAGGAAACAATTCTATTTAAAAAAAAAATTAAAATGAAACAGTTTTATTTCAAGTAAACTTACATAAATAACTTATCACAAATCAGATCAAGTTTTGCTGGGCATATAAATATACTGGATAAATATATTAGTGTTGAGCTGAAAATACAACTAGAAAAAGTATCAAATTCAGTTTGGAAATTTTCTGAGTGTTTCACTTTTGTTTTATTTATTGCCTCTGCAGATTCTGGTGATAAATCACCGCAAGTATGATGAGTGTGCATCCCCAATGTAAGATATTTAAAATATTCAAAAAATTCCGACGCTGTGTTTCTTCATAGCCTCGTTTATCTTTGAAAGTAGAGAAGCTTTCAAACACAGTTTCATTCTCATAAGAAAATAAAGCATTTCTATTGTACATAAAAATGAGATTGTATATTGAATTTTATCATTTTCATTGTATTATGGTAAATACGTATTCTTGAATATGTAAATTCTAAATGCTCTAATAAAACTTGTTGAAAGATGTTTTTTTGTTTTATCCCTCTTGGAGATAAGGTGAAGGTAAATTGATTGGGGAAATATTACAAACGTATTTGTATAAAATAAAATAAAATAAAATAGTTGAAAAATAATGATATAAAACAAACAAAACTTAAAATACTCGGAGATAACTCTTGTAAGTAAAAATTAAATTATTTTTCGAATAAAAACGAATTTTTCAAGGAAAATTTGTGAAAAGAAAATGCATTGCGAAAACCAAGTGCAGCGAAGATTGATAATGCGCATAGACTTTAAAAAGTGCTTCCTGATATCGCACCATTTCCGGCTATTAATTTGTCAAATTTAAAACACGTGCAACCGGGACGGAAAAAAAATTAAAAGTAAGTATAAAACGTATAAAAGTCTTAACGGATCTCGAGGACGGAACCAAAAACAAGACGCTCTCATCATCGAAAAACATGAAAAAAATTCGAAATTATCTTTCTTCAAATTCAGAATTCGGATAAGAACGTTGTGTTGAGTCTGTAGAAAATACAATATCAGAACTAAAATGGATAATTAAAAGGGATGTTTGAAGTGCGTGCAATATCTCTACAAATCCTTTAAAATATTTGTGAAAAATGTAGCAAAGTATTTCCGAAAGTTATGGATTAACACTGCTACATTAAATTTTGTTTATTGGATACTTTAAATTATTTTCCATGATAGAAATCATTCTTTACAAGTTGCATTACGTTTTTATCGTTCCCTGTATAAAAGGAGCTTTTTAAATTTTTTAAATCTAAATTTTCCTTGCTGTATTAGAGGACTAACACTCCTTGACTACTTATAAGGCTACTTGTTGCTACTTGTTAGTTGGATACTTGTAAGTTTATTATTAACTTTCTTCATATTTTGTTTATAATGCATATTTTGCTTTCTAAAAATATGTTAAGTTAATGTATAAGAATATAAAATATGCAACAAAAAAATTTTGTATCACTATTCTTAGTATGGAAAAAATTATGGCCTTCTATCTTAAACTGACCCTATAATTTTTAATTGTATTTATGAAGTCCATTTTTTTGACCATTTTGTCAATATTTAATTCTTTATTATTTTGCTAGCTTGAAGTAATTTTATATCAACTCTAATTAGGCACAGGATCCATGACTTGTTAAATTCCCGATGATGATTCCTCAAATTCCCAATCACCATGAACTTGAAAAATTAGTTTATAACATTTCTTACGAATTCTAAGCATTTTTTCAAAGTAGAAAGCAAAATTTTAAATCGATTATTTCCCAAGGAAAAAAAAAATTCTAACGGCGTATCCACGGAAGCTCATTTTCTTACTACTAAGTCATACCAAACCATCGATTTTGTCAGTTAGAGAGTTTAACATTGTATCTGAAGGATGACAATGATTGATACTACAAAGTTACATAAAAGTATGCTTTTGTCTTTATTAGCTACACTCAGGGTTGAAAGTAAGACGGAAACGAAAAAGAAAACTCGAAGAAAAAGCATTCCATTTATAGTCAGTTTTTGTGAGCGATAAAATAATTAATAATTAAATAATTAAATAATCGCCTTCGTTCTCTCTCTCTCTCTCTGTATGTATTTANATATGTATGGCGCCCGGTGACTGAGCGGTAGCACTTCGAACTCTTGTGCCACAGGTTCTGGGTTCGATCCTCGGACCGTGCAATGTTGACTCAGCCTCTCATCCTTTCAGTGGGTCGATAAATGAGTATTATTGTCTTAAAATTTGAGAACTACATAACCAGAAGAAGAAAATTATTTCTGCCCCGTAACGTTGCTTTTTAACTTAATGCTTTTTTCTAAATTTAAAGAAAAATAATGTTTGTTTTTAAAAATCCAAAACAAAATCTGTATCTGTTTACCATATATTAAACATTTAAATTTAAAACATATTTTAAATTTTTTATGCTATCCATAACTAAAATATTATTCATTTTTAAGGATCTCATTTAATTTTTAAGGATTTACTTATTCTCTTGTCGTCTTCCTTATATTTGCAAAAAAAAAAGACAACACGATACTGATTAGGGAAAATATTTTGGGCAGCGACATCTTTTGATCTGTTCATCTGAACAACACATGCTATATGTCCCTACAAGTTGAAAGAGATATTTTATGATTTCAATTTCCATTCCCTATTGTAAATTCAACTTTAATTAATATGACTCTTGTATTAGACACGACAGGATAAAAAAAAACAGATATCTAGTCATTAAAGTGCTCATATAAATTAAACATTCATTCAAACTCTTTAAAAGTGATAGATCGTGAATGCATCAACTCCATAGGGTCTGGTGGATTACTGGTTAAATTTTCACGTCATTTTTTTGTGCGTCATGGAGAGTTTACTTCCCAGGAGAAATTGCCACGCATTGTTACGGGGTGCAAATCTCTTAATGAGAACCGACTTGAGAAGCCAGACTTTAAAAAGGATAACGCAAGATAGCCATCTCCTCGCAGATGTCATAGATAACAAAGCATCTGACGATCATGTTTATGAATTAACGAACTTGATTCTCTAGATTGATTAAGGGGATTATTTTGGTCAACGATGATTATTTTGTAAACATTGGCGAGTATATTATTGTTAAAATGATGATTTAAATATGGACTAAATTGTTAAAATGGTGACAAATAATGAGGGCAGGAGTGATAATTAAAAAACTAAATTTCCCAAATGAAAAAAGATTACTAAAGTGAAACAGTTGCATGGTGACGAGAGTTTGAGGCCCTTTCAACTTTCAAAAAATTTTCAAATTTGTATATAAATTCGGAATGTTTTAATTATGTACCATGAAGGTACGATAAGTCTCAGCCAATCACTACAAACTTCTATCCCATACATATGTTCTTGAAACGTTTACCCATATCAAAGCCTTTGAAAATTCAGATTTTTAAACCTTGACACGAAACTATATATTCTTAATACTTTTACTGTATCTAAATACTTTTCTTTCACATGTAAGCTAGTAATATACAATTGTGTATTTTTTAAGAGAAACTTAATTATTAACAGATATGAAGAAAGACAAGAGAAATAAAAGAAAAAATAATACTAAAATAGCTTAGGAAAAACACAATGGGTTTTTAAAAAATTTTTGTATTTGATTAATTGTATCAGCTTTCATTATTAGAATAACTGTTTTTGAAGCCGTGTTGACTCAAGGTGAAGAAATATAGTCTCTACCAGGCCCAAGAGCCGAAAATAACCAATCCATGCTGCAGAACTGATACTAACGAAAAATATCTTCAGTTGTCGGCGAATCATGGATAACCACGGATATTATATAACCATGGAATCATGGATATTATGGATAACCAAGAGAGATTTTCACGGCACTCTTCTCTATGTTATGTAATTGTAGTTTAAGTGCACCAAGAAAAATAAGAAGAAAAAAACGTGAAAACAGTTTTAATTTAAAGCTAAACATTGTAACTTTCTCTCTCACACTTTATGTTTTTTATTGTGTTCTATAATACAAGGTTGCAGAGTCGAACATTAATATAGTGGCAAATCTGACAAGATGTGGCTGTTTATCGGCAAAGCTGAAATGAAATATTTTTGTAAGAAATTGTTGTCTTTAAGACTGTGCGAGGGAGAGAGTGTGCAATAATCTGTTCATTCACCACAATCTTTTCTTTATGGTACGAAGTGAAGTGAATAAGAACGTAAACGTATCTCACTTCAGCTACGTAGCTGTTTCGGGGTACAAATTTCGTATTAAAGAGAAGTTGTAGTTGGAGTGAGAAGGTTTAAGCGTAACTTTTATAGCTCCAAAGAACAATGGAAACCACACTTCTTTTTAATAAGCAAGCAAAATAAAAATAGAAAAATTCTTCCAGACACTTTTTTACGTGAGGAATAGTGACATCAAGTACTACTAGAAACGTTGCAGTGTAAAAGCGTTCTAATCTGAGGCTCAAAATACTTTATTATTTCATTGATGGTGAGGATATGTATGAAAGCAAAGAACTGAACCCCAAACTTATCGAACTACAGAGCAGAAAATTCTTAAATAAAACACAATCGCCTTACTCAAATGGCTCAGTTGTTAAGAGAGGCTCGTTGCAAATGTTAATAGCCAGTTTTTTAAATAATGGAAATTAAGAAATTTTTATTTTTATTTCCGACATAAAATTGTATTGTTAGTAGAAAAATTAGTATGCTTCTAATTGTGAAAAAATCACATAAACTCAAGACTAGAACAAACTAGCATGAGACGCAAAATGAAGTTTAATTTTTAAAGATTGCCAAGCCAAGATTGTCATTTGTCATTCTGATTTTTAGCTGCTTTTTCATTAGCAAAAAACGTACAAATAATAATGCATAAATTATTTTTTTCTCCACGGGAAGTAATTTTTTTTGTTAATATTTACTAATAACTTGATATATAACTGTAAATAATATAAAATATATTCAAAATTAATAAAACAAATTTCTTTACGCTTTAGCTATTCTTTTACAATGCAGTCATTTTGACTGCTTTTAGGCAATATACTAAGTTTCAATCTTTCTAGTGTTAAACATTACGATAATCTGAAAGAAAATGGTTGCTAAAAAATTAAAATATTTAAAAACTGATAAATCTTCAAACTATTAACTTAATTTTAAATCCCTCGAGATTGATTTATTTTAAAAGCTTTTTTAAAAAATTTTATTTAATATAAATTGGTTTGATCTTAGTATAATAGTTAATTATGTCTTAAGTGTTAAGGTATATAGGGTGTTTCAAAAGTAACAAAATGGGTCAGGAATACGAATGAGTGTTTTAGAGCTTATTTGGCATGATATTCAAAGAAAAGTCATTTCAATAACTTTTGGACACATTAACACGCATGAAAGCTATGGATTTTGTAAAAAAAAATATCTTTAATCTTTTAAATCCACCAAAAGCGAAAACTCCACTATTTAATAAGTGCCCGAATTTTTATGCTTAGCAAAATCAAACGCACTACTTTTTTTTATATTAGTTGCAATTTAAAAGTTCAAAATGAACTAATTCTAAAACTTTTTCTGCTTCCACTATTCTCAACATCTCATTTGAATACGTCACTAGCAAAGCCAATTAATTATTGATTTTACTTTCATTTTATAACCTTCATTGAGCAGCAGAGCCAATTTTTCGGGTTTACTACTACTAATGTTCAACTCCGTAGCCTTGTAATTTTTAACCTAATCCAGAAGATAAGAGAGCTCTTGGATCAAGAATTGGGAGAAATTTGCCATCGTGGAGGACATTTCGATGGAACTAATCAGCATTTGCGTTACATGGAAAAGAAAGCCACGAAAACCTCCCATGGTTGGCCAGGCGGCTAATGGACTCACGGTTAGTCTGATGTCGAGAGAACTGAAACCCATGAACCATCTACTACAGAGGATATTTTGCGTCAGCACTGTGGTTGGTGCTGTTCGGATGCGGAATTCATATCGACCAGTCATCGCTAAGATTCGAACCCCAGTCACCGCTAAGATTCGAACCCGGTTCACCTCATTGGAAGGCGAACGCTCGATTCCCTGAGCCATCATGGCTCGTTAAATACTGATTCAAATAATAAATTTATTTTTTCTGCTATTCAATTAAAATTTATTGCTTTATTCGTAGGTTTGCGAAAATACTAAAATATCCCTTTCACACTTGTCTTATTATTTCTTGAACAAATAATTCCAAACATTTATTCAGAACATAACTAAGAAAATTGTCTGTAATCCTTACCAATTTACACGGAAAAAAAGTTCTGGTAAATTTACCGTACCGTATAGAATGACATTTCTGATAAGAAAAAAATGGTAATAAAAACAAACTATATGGTACTTACGAATTTTTCATTGCGTAATATTTCCGTTGCTATGGTAACTGTTTATTTGCAATTCTGATTTTCAAAATTATAGTTCGTAATACCACACTTTTTGTAAACAATTAAAAACTGAAAAGTACATTTTACCGGTCAAGTTATTTTTATGCCAAGCTTATAGAAAGCATGGTAAAATTATCACATTTTGCCATATTTTCTAAATTTTATTACAAATTATAACACTATATTTCAAGATTAATTTTACCAATCATTACAAAAGCGCTTCTGTGAAAATTACCGAGTTTTTTTGATGTTCCCATAGAGTCCATAGAACACTGTAAATTTAACTATATTATGGTAGTATTGGCGATACTTTTTTTCTCAGTGTAGGAAAGTTTAAAGATAAAAACCAGAAGCAAAGACAGTCACAATTAAGAAAAAAAACAAGCATTAAAATGCAAATTCCACAAAGTTGAGAATAAGGCATTGCGCTCTTACATTTAGAAAAATAACTATATCAATAAAAACGAGAAATTCATTGTAAAAATAAAAATTTCACATGACATAAGTTATTATTTACAAATCACTAATGAAAATTTAACCACGCAAACAATTGAAGCCATTCGTAAGATTCTGTAGTAGATTATAACTTTATTACTTATCACAATTTCTTTTTTTTCTTAATTTATTACTTCAAATTAAATTTAGACAAGTAAACAATTTTATTGATTCATCTGTTGGTTAAGTTTTTTTTATTATGCTTTAAATACTGATCGCTAATGATTTTGTTTCCTAATGCTAATGCTAATAATAAATTAAACGAAATTAATAAAAAATAGTATTTTCTATACTTCTCTTATTTCTACATTAAATATATCTGAACTGCTCCAGAAATTCAGTCGTTATCAAAATATTACCACTCATATAAATGAAATAAAATAATTAGCCTTTTTTATATGATTTTGAAGCTAAGGGATAATTAAAGAAAGACTTAGCTCCTGAGAAGTTTAAATCAGTTATCCATTTTTTTTCAACATTTTGAGAGATAAAAAATTCCCATTAAATGAACCATAATATTTTTTCGATAATTGAGCCAAGCTACGACTCTAATTAGTCAGTGGCAAAAATAAACTCTTCCGTTAATTAGTTTTTGTTGTTCTCGAGAATATTTTTTTTCTCCTTCTTCGATGATATTAAAAAAATACGCCGATACGCCTCAGAGTTTTCAAACTAAAGTAAGCATTTTATTAAAATATGATGCTAAACACAATATATTATATCCTTTTTATTAAAATATGATGCTAAATACAATATATTATATCCTTTTTATTAAAATATGACGCTAAATACAATATATTTTATCCTTTTTATTAAAATATGATGCTAAATACAATACATTATATGATGCTAAATACAATACATTAAAAATTTAAAAATTTTTTAAATTTAATTTTTAGACAATCTGATAACTTTATTGCTTTTTTTTAAATATACCATCATTGTTTCATTTTTCAATATATTTGAATGCCTTTTGTTTGTTTATGATAATTGATAAATGTACTTTTAATCTATATGTTGTAAGTAAGCCATTCTAATTAAAATTAAAATGACACAATATTTTTAAAACATTTAAATATTAGACATTTGATGCACAGTAATTCAACAGAGAACAATTTTTTTTGTTGCGTGATGTTTTCAACAGATCTTCGATGCATTCGTATCACTGATTTCAAATCTGCAATCAGATTTTCTCTCCAGGCTACAGTTTTTTTTAAATGACATTTTGGTCTGTTTTTTCACAAAATGTACAAGTTTAAAAAAGTTTTTTAAATAGCAGAAGGTAGCATAAATGTTGAGACAAACTTCTTTTGTTACTAAACTTAGATCACATCATCAGGATTAAAATTATATTGGAACCCATGCCTAGAAATGTCATCATATGCTACTAGGGTCACTTTCATGCTATGAACTGCTTGGTCATGTGCTTTTGAACAGGCTAAAGTAGGGAATCTCTCCTAGTCGCACACGACAGCATTTCTGGGCATGGATTCCTTTGCAGCTTTAATTCTGATGATGTACCCTAACTCCAGTAAATGTTTGGCGCAACATTAACGCGATACCCTATTATATATAACATCTTTAAACTTACATAATCCGGCAAAAATTAGACTAAACATTTCGTTTAAAAATTCTGTGACTTTAGGAGCAACACTAGTTTTAGATTTTAAATCCCTACCCGGAATTACGCAAGACCAAATGTTGTATAAATGCAACAAAAACTTGTTCCCCAGTGTTATAAATGACGAATATATCATGTCATTTTTGAATTTTGATGTTTTTTCATTCAAATTAGCAACTTATACCAAAATTAATCAAGTATCATTCGCTTCAATAATAGTATGTTATACATATATACACGGTTCCTTTTAGAGAATAACTACTTTTTCCAAATTAGTTTCCTTATCAAACCACATCTTATTTTTATTTTAATTGAAACCTAATAACAAAATCCATTTAGCACCATGTCGTTAACAATGGTACGGTGAACTTTTACGTTTGACTTCATCAAAATAGTACTTTCTCCACCAGTTTTGCTTTTCAGCATATAATCTTTGATTTTAAACTATTTAGTATTATCGAAACATGATTTAAACGCATAACTACATACAAAATGATTTCATGGTTTTAAGTAGCTTTAGGAATACCAATTTGGTGACGTTGTCTCCCTATATTTCCATTTAAGTTTATCTGACAGATTGAATAAATATTATTAAATATAAGAACGTCCCATATGCTCTTTCTCTTATTAATGAGAACTATAAGCCAGTAAATAATAATAATGTTATCTAAAATATTCAATACAACTGAATAATCCAGAGTTTCGTTTAAAACAATGAATACTTGACGTATAAACAAAGGCAACTTATGAAATAATTTTATTTTTGAAACACCTATAAACTAGCAAATATCAATCATGTTGTCTTCCAAAATATTTAATGCAACTCAAGCATCCATAGTTTAATTAAAAATAATAAAATGTTAAAGTGTAAACAAAGGTAACTAATGAAAACATTCTATTTTTTAAACACTTCTTTTGAAGCAAACAATTGAAATTTAGAAATGATTTTTAGGATCGGGAGCTAAAATTTCCCCTTTCAACTACTGTCCAAATTTTGGGATGCTAGTGAAAACAGTTCCGAAATAATAAGAGCGAAAGAAAGAAGCACAAAATCTTTATTTTATCATCATAGAATCGCTAAGGAGACAATCCCATGCTCACTGCAGCTCACCGAAACCAGTGATTGCTTATTTAATACTTGTTGTTTCTTGGTAACAGTTTTTTCCCGCTGAATTTGAAATTATTTACTTAAAAGACATTTACTATAACAGATTCTGTTTGGTTGTGATTGTGCCCCCTCGTCTCATTTCCAGCATTCATTTCGTCAAATTAATTTGACTGGTAAGTAGCTCGAAAGATCTCATATGATTTTATTCCCTTTTGAATCTTTTCAGACGTATAAGTGAACGTAAATAATTTCTCTTAGCAATAATATTTTTAACAGCATTTAAAATTAAAGGTATAGTCTTTGGTTAAAGGTATAGTTCATACGGCAGTTAGGTGAGTTCACAGCCATAAACTTAATATTTTGGCACATAAAGCAGGCTGATATGTTAAATTCAATTTATGAATGCATTACATTGTTTATGAAGCTCATCATTACGTTATAAATCATTTACCAAATCTGTTTCAATGTAATTTTTAATAAATTATTATTAAAAAAATTAAATCAAAAAACTAATAATTGTAAAACAGTTAATAATAGATACCTATTCAAGAAAGTTTATCTTAAAATGTAGCGTAATAAGGTAATATAACTACGTAATAATGAAGAAACAACTCTTTTAGCGTTAGACTCTTCATTCAGGAAAATTGAAAATGTAGTAATAGTAGGGTAAAATTATAAAAATAAACATTACTGGTTACCAAAATACTTCTTTATTTTAGATATATATATATTTCACAGGAAAACAGCACTTTTATAAATTTTATAATTATTATGCTGATACAAATATGAACTAAACAAGTATGAAAATTAATGTAGGAAAACTGGATCCTACTATGAGTGTACTATCCTACTGGATCCTACGAACCAATAAAAATGCACCGACAACCTTGGAAAACAGCGTCGCCATCATTAACTTTTTGCGTATTGTTACATCTAACGTCATTCCATTTCAAAAATTTCAATAATTTTCTCATTTAATTGCGTAGTTCAAAAAATACAAAGGCTCAAAAAGGGTTAAAATATGAATTAGTTTAGTAATAAGTTATATATTAAATAATTGTTATAATATTCAATTGAGAAATATTTTTGTTTAATTAATTATAAATATTTTGTCTTTATACATGACATCCCTCTTAAACATTATACCCTCTTAAATATTATGTGCTTGACATAATTATAAACATATGTCATTATAAAATTTAATAATAAGTCCGTTTGAAATTCGAAATTATTAAAATATACTTTATTATATTTATATTATTTTTTGCTCCAAAGAAGCAGCGGCATATAATGATCGTTTGCATTAGAATGCAGTTCCTAGTCTTAAAGCATAATACGTTTCCATGTATGAATTTTATGTTTTGAAATTTATGACCAGATCATAAAATATTTATGTTACCAAATCTGCAATTTGCGACGGAAATAGCTATAAAACGCTTGAAGCATTTGTATGGGGTATTTGTTCATTTGTTTGCATTCAGCGTAAGCTTTTACAACGGGTATAACACAAACTAAAGTTTTTTTGAACATATGTTTTTCTTCCTATACTTTTACGATTTTTTATTTCTTTCACATCCTGCAACACATTTTAACGTTTAAAAATCAGTGCATTATTTTTCGTATTTTAAAACTTTAATATTATGTTTTCGTTGAATTAATTTTAATTCATCATTACATTTCACAATATTTCAAACTTTGTATGTTTATTCTTACCGTATTTCAAATTTAATTTTATGCACATAATTGAATGAAAATTGACTTAAAAACTTTTCATTTAATTGTATTTAAACTAAAATTTGAAATATTGAAGAAAAATCAGATTTTGTAAGAGTTTTAATGCATAAAAAGGTATTTTACCATACAACTATATTATATTTAATATATTTGATAAAAATATATTACTTTATCTTTAACTTATTTTCCCTAGAAACTATAACTCAAAATTAAAGTTTAATTCCTCTTTATTGTGCTTACACACTTTAAAAGCGTTTTAGAAAAGAGTAAAAAGGTTTCACACATCCTTAAAAAACAATACTTATTCTTGCAATAAGTAATAAATTTTTTCCTTCATAACTTTGATATGGAATAAGTAGCACCATATTTTAAAAAGGAATCCTAAACCTCTATTTCTCTCTAAAAATTAATAAGTTTCCTTCCTTAATAAGAACTCATTTGATTGCAAAATAGAAAAGCAAAAAATCAGTTTTTGTCAAGCGTTGCTTTTATGTGGAAATCATAAACTGTATTTTGAGACTACAAAATAAATCGTAATCAATTGATTTGAAAAGTAAGGTATTTATTGATTAAATTTTAAGTATCAAATAAGAAACCCTCTTTCGTCAAATTATGTATGAACCTTTCATTGATATATTTTTAATGTGCTTCCATGGCGTTCAAGGGACAGTGAAAGCCATCCAGAGACAATTCGCCATTTCGCTCTGAAGACGTTGAACAAAAACTAAATCAGTAATATTTATTTATTCAGGAGTTTCAATACAGAAATACTTAGGAAAAACGTCTAAACCACCGTATAAGTCATTAAAAAATCAATGAATTTATAATGAAGCAAAGTCCAATATTAACAAAAATATATTTTAGCATGATATTTAAAGCTTAAATAATATATTTGGTTTCATTTCAATATTATTATCTCTCAAAATGTTATTAAATTTATTGTAGTGTCGTTCTATGAGTTTTGACATTAAGCAAAACTTATTACAATGTTATAACCTTATTTATTTACAGCCTTATTTAATATAGACTTATTTAAGGATTATAACCGTTATAGGCAAATATGATGTTAAATGGTAGTATTTTTTCTACATTATGGGATTTAATGGTGTGATTATAATGTGTTTTTTTCCCTTTAATTTTTGTAAATAAAAATTAAAACGGCAAGAATTCTTTAGATTTGAAACAAGGAAGTGACTTTTAAATTTGAATACTGTTTGGCGGAAAAGGAAGTAAAAGAAGAAAAAAAAATTAAAAAATTAAATTAATGATTTTAAAAAATTAATATTATGTAAGATTAATAATATAATTAAGGATTTTAAATGATTAAAAATGAGAAAAATATTTTAACTATTTTAATAAAAGCTTTCAAATATTGAGAGTTGTCGGAGGAATTCAGTCAAAATGTGAATGGGAATTGTTCCACAAATTTCGTGAAGAAAATTTTGAAGCCAATTAATAATTCCAAATTCCTTTCGCGATTTATGATTCCAAGCAATCCAATAATGGATCATCTTCTCAAATACTAAAGAAAGATAGATATAGAGAAAGAGACTAAATGAAAAATATAAGTTCAAAACGAAATAAGTTTTCTATGTAAGAATTCATGTATACAAGCCAATTAAGCCTAGGACTTCGTTTCTGTTAGAAAAAGGATGAAAAAATAATCGAATATCAAGGAATAAGGAAAATAATTGTGGACTGATGATTTTTCAGAACAGCAGCTTCTAAGGTGTGAAAGAACTCTTTTTGGTGAAAAAAAAGAAATCAAGAAATGGTTGCTATATACGAGTAATTCGAAATTAATTTCTGATAGTTTCGAAATTAACGTGCTTGTGATCCAAGTTTTCAAAAAAAAAAGTTATGCCGTTCTAATAGTTTAATAAAATTAAGTAAACAGTCAGGAAAGAATACATAATCAAATGACAGATTCAAGCAAAGGGTTACATTTTTAAAGTTCTGGAGAATCTGATGATGGTAGGATTAGAAATGTGGAATATCATGATGAGTATGGTTATACTCATTATATCATGAAGGCATTGAAAACTTTAGTTTTTTAGCTATTCTGCAGCCATTTAGATGTCCTGCTTTATAAGGAAGTTGAAGAATATGAGAAAATGAAAATTGGTTTTCGGAGGAGAATCCTTTAACCACTGGATACTTCAGCGCGAAAAAGCTACTCTTAATTCACGCCTAAAATGAATTAATGCACAAACAAAATTTCTGATATCCTCAACTCAGATCCAAGCACTAATCAAGGGGAATAGGTCAAGATGCTGCTTGAAATGCACAAGAGACTGGCAAATAAGTGACAGGTGAATAAAAAACGTGATGCTGTCAGGGTGACCTCTCACTCTCTGGAAAGTTGCTTAAGATGTAATTTGATTGTTGAGATGACTTTTAAAAAAGTTTAGCTTGAAATGGCTGTTACATTATTCCATTAAGGCCATCTAGTGACAGTTCAGCTCGCGTGTTGAGTCTTTTTTTTCTTCAAATTCTTGAGCAGGTTTATCTGTATTAATCTGGGTTTTTTTTTTATGCTCTATGGTTTTGCTAGAAATCATCTACGAAAATGTCGATCAGTCCCTTTCCTCCAACGTGGGAAAAGATGCCGGAACTTTCCATAAGAGTGATCTAATCCCTTGAATAAGAGGATTGAGGAATTCTAATTTTTATTCTGGTTCTAATTTTGGTGAAGTTATTGAACCAGCAGAATGTCTTCCATCTTACACGCATATCGATTATTTGTGTGCAGTGGATTCCAGTATGCTGACCATCCTGATTTTTGCGAGTGTTAATGTAATAACCTCCTATAAAAATAATTATGTTGACACAGCTTGAAAAAACACAAAGAATTCTGCAATGATTTATTCTCTGCCTGGGATTCTGTCAGTGAAATTGAATATACTGCTCTCCTGCAGGGAGGGTGGGCAGCATTCTTGGAGTATGAATCCCCAGGGAGATCTTTAGGAGGGTCTTTAAAATATGCCATTAAGAAATGTTCTTTAAAGTATGTCATTCATTTGTTTGATGTCGTTATCAGTCATCGTAGGTGTCAGATATCTCATTTAATACTTGATTGAAAGAAAAGCTCTTGAGTTTGATATACTCTATCACTGGAATCTTGCTATTAAAATTATGTCCATTTCCAGTCTCTTCCATTATTTGCTGAAATTTGCAACAATATTTGAAGCTTATGTGTCAAAAAAAGAGAAACTATAATTTACAATGATAAGGGATGTCATTTGACGAGTAGTTGTGTTCAAAATAGTCACAAATCTCTTGACGTCTCTTTACAAACCTCTTCGACATCGCAAAGTTTGTTATGAAATGAAACTAGGTGGCGAACTCTATCGTCTTATTATGATAAATTTCGCAATCGCTGACCTCATTTTTACTTTTATAATAGAGTTCATCTTAAAACTCTTGTACAGTGACACAAAAAAAACGGACCAACCAGAATAGCTTTTGATCTAATGATCGGATCTTTATGCTCTAGGACTCAATTTTCATGGTCTAACAGGGTTACTTCGAATATGCTAATTATTTAGTGCAGGCGATATTTTAAGTCATGAAATCTGACACAAAAACGTACTTTCTTTGAATAAGCATACCTTTTTTTCGATGGATTTTGACTTCTGACAACCAAACAGTGGGGTAGCCGCGCTCTGAGAAATAAGAAATAGTTTAGTCAGGAGAGTGGTCCAGAGTTTTGACACCTTACTGCTAATTTAACTTTTTTGCATATTTAACCACACCTCGAGAATTTCTTAAGCGAATTGAAAATTTTTTACACACACAATTATGCAATTTCTTTATCCAAAGATAATTCCATGTCAAAAAAAAATATTTATTATTTTTTTAAGAATAGTCGAATTTGATTTTTTGCATAACTTTAAGAATGTTAAGATTTTTTTTATATTTCCAATGATCTGCACAATCAGTTTTGTCGATGAGCAGACCTAGTGCGTTCTCCAGAGGTGGTATCCACTCTTTCAGGACCACCACAATGCGTGAGATACCGTTGGTCATGTTAATTTGGACGGCTAGTTTCTGCCACACTAGATGGCAGCACCAAGACTCTATTTGGATGCTAAAGTGCACTAGGAATTTAATTTTGCCGGAAATGGCAAGAGCCAATAAGGCACTCCAGGGATCTTTTACATGTCACATAATCATACAACATGGCCGCTGAGGATTTTCAGCATCCCGAAAATCCGGTGTCTGGGCCGGGGATCGAACCCGCAGACTTGGGCTCAGTAGGCCGAAGACAAACCAACTGCGCCACCCAGCCACCAGAATGTAATATTTGAAGGCAAAATACAACATGCGAGCAAAATCAATCGTATAGTTCCTGACAAATAGAATTTCAAAAAGTCAGATGCCTAAAATTTTATTTCTGAGGAACTATTCGGCTGATTTTGCACAAATTTTGTATTTTGATATTTAAAATTACGTTCTTTAAAACGATGCACAAATTCTTACACCTTAAAATAAACAAAAATTTTCGACTATTCATAAATAAAATAATAAAAAATATTAACCAAACTATTGGGACCATATTTCCTACATTGCAGTTCCCTTTATCTCCCGAATCCGTCAAAGAAACGGTATGTTTATTCTGAAAAGTTACATTTTTGTTCCTGATTTCATAACTTAAGCGGGGACTGAGCAAAACATATTCAGGCCCAAGGCCCACCAAATTTTCCGGGCCCCTTACGAAAGTAGTCCTAACAGTAAAAACGAATCTATTGAACTGCATGATACAAGAGAAACATTCTAAAAAATTTTGAAAGAAAACAATTGAAGATCATTTTTCTAAGATAAAGTTCTCGCGTCTATATATTAAAGCAAAATACAATACAATAAAACAATGTTTTGTCAAAATAAAAATAGTTTGGTGACCACAAACAATTGAAATTCAGTGATTTTTGCTAAAAGTCACTGATTAGTAGAATTATTTTTCATTGTAAGCTGTACTTATTATTTTATTTAGTACTTAAACCAACACAAAGCTAGCCGACTTTTCATTAGATTTAACGATAAGTTCAGCATGTATGCTAAGATATTGAAGTTATTAATTATAATTTGTATTAAAAAAATACACACAAAAAATATCCAAAAGGAGCCGAAATACTACTCTCATATAGCTACTCATAGAAAATTAAAAACACATTTAAATAATTATTTATTTAAAGATATCACTTTTAAAAAACTAAAATTCATATTCAGTGCATTCACTTTAGCCGCTGACGTAAAAACTGCACCAATTCAAATTCAGCTGTAGTTTCGAATTTGATTAGTGCAATGTTTACACGAGTTTGGTTTATCACAATATAAAGAAAATTTCAAGAAGAAAAACAAAGTGAATTGTTTGAGAAAAACAGTTTCTTTGAGTATTTAAAAAATATAGTAATATTGTGGACTTTTTACTAATTCTTGAGGCCCCCAGAAAGTGTGGGCACTAGGCCCGTGCATATTAGGCCTAGGCGATAATCAGGCCCTGAACTTAAGTATGATCTAATCAAGCAGAAGATTGATTAAGATGCGGATATTCTATCTACTTTTCACTTTTGTTATATTTCTGTTCACTTTTAAAGGTAAAATATATTTTGATGGAGCTTCCAATGCCCATCATCAACACAGAACCAATAGGTAACACGAAGAAAACAATTCTTGTAAAATTGCCATATTGTATGGCAATAATATTTTTTGTCGCAAACAACTCTCTGGGTAATAAAAACCAAAATATATACGGTATTTGGTAATCATTTGGTAATCTTTCCTTTCTTGTGATAAAGATTTACTTGCAATTCTCGTTTTAAAAATTACAGTTCTCATTACCAGAAATTTACCAGAAAATACAAAACTTAAAAGTAAATTTAACTGAATAGATAGCTTTTATGCCACGCTTTAAGGTATCATAAATTTACTAAATTTTACCACATTTACCAAATTTTATCACATATTATGAAACCATATTAAAAAGTGAAGTTTACCGAAACTATAACTGCGTTTCGGCCAAAATTACCGAGCTTTTTGGTGTTCCCATAGAACCAGACACAAGGTAAATTTTACCATATTCGGGTAGTTTTGACCACAATTATTTTCTCAAAGTACTGACGCTCAAAATGCCTGAATCTGGCCATAAAATTTTTAGCAGGCGATATTTCATATTTTAGCTTCACAAGTTCCACTTGCTATATTTTTTGTTGAAGTTTATTAGTAAATTTCATATCTTTTAAATAGAAGTATCTTTTGTAAATAAATATTTTATAAAAAATCTTGCATTGAGGGGAAGTAAAGTAGTTTAACATCAAATTAGGAAACGGAAAACCTCTAGACCAGAGGTCGCCAAAGTGGTCTATATAGACCCCCAGGGGTCTATTTAACAAAAGCGGGGGTCGATCTGAGACAGGGGGGCGAATGGGGGTCGATTCGAATCGGAAGGGTCGGGAAAAAAAAACACTTCTCAATGCGCAAATCACACATGCCTAATTAAGTATGTAAAATTTGTGAATTTTTAAATTTGTGAATTTTTTTTATAATTGAATCAATATCAGTTTCTTTATAAAACATAACTTTATAAACGTCTATTTATTGGGGTGAAACAAGTATTTGCGTACCACCGCGCAGTGGCACGAACTCAGCGCAGTTTATAAGTCATATGCATATGTGCGCTTGTCCAAATGTCACGTGTGACGAGCATTGACGTTATAAATGCAAATATCATACGCAGTTTCAACTATCTTTGCAAACTGTGTTGTATATTTACAGTGTCATTATTAAAACTTTTATAGTTTTGGATAATTAGTTATTGTTTCGATAAAACCATTCGTTTGGTTTAGATATCAATTTTAATTATCAATGCACAAAAAAGAAGGTAAGCATTAATAATAGGGATTAGTACAGCCCGCGACAAAACTATAGCACACTTTGTATTTTTTTACGAAAATTATGAAATTGACCAATTTTGAACCCAATATAGCGAACCTAGCAAAAAATCACCAGGCAGACCCATCTCATTGATGAAGAAGCAGTAAATCTTTAGTTACTTTACTTATTCTATCTACTTATGCATAATTACTTATTATTTAATAATAGGGTATTTGAGTTTCAATATTAATATATTTTTCATAAAACTATTGTTGCACAATGTACTATTACTTTTAAAAATGTTTAAAATCATAAAATAAATGTGCAAACACAGTATCTAAAAGTTTTATTTTAATTAACAGAAAATTACTTTTGCGGGGTTCGATAGAGATTTCGAAAAATTATGTAGGGGTCGATGATCAAAAAAGTTTGGCGACCCTTGCTCTAGACCATCCTGATTATTACAACTTCCTGAAAAAGTAAAACTGCGAAAGCACCTTGCATTCACTGAATATTACATTGAATCTATTTTAAAAGCCATAAAGATAAAAAATCTTTACGTATAAACAGTTTTTTGTTATACAAAGAATCGCATTATGTAATCAATTAATAATTAATGAATAATTTCACAGTTTCAATAATATTTATAGATCCGATCTCAAATTACTCCCTAATGAACCCCTTAAGTAATCAGTTGAATTTATTACAGTTATCAAATAAACTTTATGTTCATCCATAGCAAATGAACTCCCTTGGAAGTCAATTTAGGGAACTATTTAAAGCACTCCAGCGTGGTTTAATATTAATGAAAAGTGCTTTGGATCTTAATAAAGGTCAACCAAGACTGAATGATGAACTTCAATTGGTATCTTGGGAAGCATTGAAAGTATGCACTTATAATAACTTTTGTTTTTGTGGAAAAAAATTTTTTTGATTGAGTAAAACGTTGGATGTTTTGCTATTGTTTTATAATATTCATATTTGTTTTTAAACTTTAGTTTTAAACATTCGATTTCATAGCATTATTTAAGAATGTGAAATTAGAATGATTGGTATTTGTTTTATGAGCATTATTTGTGAAGCACTTTTGTAAGAAGACATAGTATGTCTTCTTACAAAATTCTTACAGACATAGTATGCCCGATCTACATAGTATGTTTTTGTTCAGAAAGGTTTTCTTAACGGACAAGCCATGAATTCTCATGCTATACAAAGTGGCTTAGCTTTTTTATTCGTGGAAAATATTTTTTATAATTCGTGGAAAATATTTTTTATTTTTTATAATTTAAGTTTACTAGCGCTTCAAAGTTATTCAATTGTGGGTTTGTGCAAATATTAACACCAAAAAAAAAATAATTATTTGAATAAGCTCATAATACTTGAAAAAAGTATCAATTGATTTAAAAAGTATTTTAAAAATTATTTTCATTATTTAAAATGTAACTTTTTTGATTGAAATCTATAAGAAATTCTAAAATTCGAAACCTCGTTCGAAGCGAAATAAAAAATAAATAAAGCTTTCGAAGCATTTTTAAAAATATTATCCAAACACACTTTTATTGTCTGTTCCAAACTTATTTTCAAATAATAAATGCATTATATCCTGATATTTCCTTGTTTATGTTTCTTAAATTAATGATTAAAAATTGAAAAAAAAATAATTAATTCAACTTCATGACGTCGTTTCTTGCAACAAACAAAAGGGGGGAAATTTTACTATATAAAAACACTGTGACTATTTTTTTTCTTTTTACAAGCAGACAAAATTATTGTAGCTCTGAAATATTTATTGATTTTTTTCCCTGATCAAATACATTCCTATAGAGTTTTACACTATTTAAAAAAAACGTAGTTCTCCAACTTATTTTTTAAAAAAATTAATTATTTTCAAACTAAACACTGTAAAAATAGGCTACTCTAAAATTAAGCTTCACAAATGTTTATTATATTATAAGATGATTGCACTGTATTGCATTAAAATGATAATGTTTTTTAAAAAGAAATTGAGCAACATCACGTGTAAAATAGATAATAGTTTACAAAATGGATGGCAGATAAACAGTTAAATATTTAAACGATTATACTATTGATACACTGGTTATTAGAGGTAATTTACGAATCATCTTGGGTCAAATGATTTCAGAATCTACATTGCTTCCATGATCCATCATGCGAGTATGTTTCGTAAACTGATCACGATTGTTAGCCCTTAAACAAGATGGATTTATGGCCACCTTGTTTATGAGCTAACAATCTTATATGGTACAACGCTGTAGTCTATAACAATTATCATACCACGTAATAGAATAGACTCAATGAATAACAATTGTAAGATACATCACATAACAACACATTTCTCCATACGGAATATCGCATGTATGCAAATTTAAGCCTTTCTTTAAACAAAATTGATTTTGCTGTTAAGTATCTTAAAAATTTAGCGAAAAGGAAATTATGAAAGAGAATTAATAAGATATTTAAAGAAATGATTCTTATCAAATTATAACTTGCTGGATTTTTTGGCAAGAGCAATAAGTATAGTTTGTAAACAAGGCGAATCAATATTTTTCGATTTTTAACTTAAATATAAGTGCATTTCTTATAAGTACTTATACATGTACATTATCACTCATTGTATATAACTTACCACACTATTTTAAATTTTTAATCAAATGCATGAACAATTTGCATGCCAAAACACATTGAAGAATTGTTGAAATTAACATTGTTTGGATTATTGTTATCATTGTTAACATTGTTAAAATTATAATTAACTTTGTTAGCATTGAGGAATTGTTTAAAATATTTAAATGTAAGAATTGTTTGAAGTATTTATAAATATTTAATATTTATTATCATTTCCACTTAGGTCGTAAAAAAAAAATTTAAAAATAAATATGGGTTTTACATAAAAATTCATCATTTTGCATACTTGCTGGAAAAAAAATTGGAAATTTGTTGTCAGTTTACAGCCACTTGGTTTGGATTCAAACTAAAAGAATTGTATATATTTAAGTGACGTCATAGTAAATAAATCGTTGCATTTGTCGATTCCAAAACCAATCAGATTCGCCACACACGCGTGACGTCGCATATAGATATCAAATCAAATCTGATTTAAATCGTAAGGTTAGGCCTAATCAGCTCAGTTTTTCTCGAGTTGCAAGTGCCCAATTACCAATAATCAAATTGTGGTGAACCACCTTCTCACCAGATGGCGATGAACTTTGCTCGCCAGGTGGCAGTACAAAACTTTCCCCTCAAGGAAATGACTTTTCTATAAGATGGCAACATCTCTGTGTTAAAACCTTAGTTTCAAGAAATGGCAACAGGTCAATTGTAAAAGATTCATTCCATCTTGATAACCGATGAACTTACACCTTTTTTGAAATGCTGCTGTCGCTAATCCTATTTGTCTTTCTACTTGTAACTTAATATAATTTCTTTTATGTTTTATTATTATTAAACTGTGTTGATAGTTAATTTTTATTGAATTAATTTATTTAATATACCAGGACTGAACCCAAAATCTTTTTGGAAAAAAGGTATTCTCAACCCTAGACCTTGCCCGAGCTTACCACCAAATTGCAATCTATCCCCCAGATATACCCAAAACAGCTGTAACGACACCTTTTGGCCTCTTTGAATATACAGCAATGCCGTTTGGACTCCGGAACGCAGGTCAGACTTTTCAAAGATTCATGCATCAAGTATTAGCTCCGTTTGACTTTTGTATCCCTTATTTTGATGACATATTAATTGCTTCTACTTCAGAAGAAGAACACGTAGAACATTTACACAAAATATTTTCACGCTTACGGTACTTTGGCCTTAAGCTAAACCCTGATAAATGTATATTGGGTAAATCCTCTGTAAAGTTCTTAGGCTGTTTGATAACTACTGAAGGCGTTAAGCCACTTCCTGACAAAGTCGAGGTAATTTCTAAATTTCCCAAACCCAAGACAATATCTCAACTGAGACGCTTTTTAGCAATGATTAACTTCTATAGGCGGTTTATACCAAAAACTGCTGAAACACAGGCCCCCTTAAATGAGTTTCTTAAGGATTCGAAAAAAAACGACAAACGTCCCGTTCCCTGGGATGAGAATTCTGTACTAGCCTTCGAAAAATGTAAAAAAAGAGTTGATTAACGCAACAACTTTAACGCATCATACTCCCGAAAATAAAATTTCTCTTATGGTTGATGCTTCCACTTTTTCTATCGGTGCTGTTGTCCATTCGCATTTTTCTAAAGGTCCTAAACCTCTTGCTTTCTTTTTTCGTAAGTTAACAAAAACCGAAACTAATTATAGTACTTATGATAGAGAGCTCCTTGCAATATACGCGGGCGTAAAACATTTTAGACATCTTCTTGAAGGGCAATGCTTCATTATTGACACTGATCATCGTCCTTTAACATATGCTTTTACCAAAAATTCTGACACATGTTCCCCGCGCCAACTCAGGCATCTGGACTTCATATCTCAATTCAGTACAGACATCAGACATGTCTCTGGTGAGAACAATGTAGTTGCCGACACGTTATCCAGAATTCAGCAAATTGGTAGTGAGCCACCTGTAAACTTTGATGAACTGGCTGTAGCTCAAAAAAGTGACACTGAACTTCAAGCTCTTCTGAGTGATAAAAAGTGCTCGCTAAACTTCCAGTCATTACATCTGACGAATGGACTGCACATAATTTGTGACTCTAGCAAGCAAAAAGTTAGACCATATGTCCCTGTTCAGTTTAGGAAACCTATTTTCTTTGCTTTCCATAACCTATCTCATCCTGGTGTAAGAGCCACCAAAAAACTTGTCATGGACAGATACGTTTGGCCTGCTATCGCCAAAGATATAGTCGAATGGACCAGAAGCTGCCTAGCCTGCCAGAGATCCAAAGTCACCCGACACACTCGTAGTCCTATCCAGCCATTCATACCACCTTCAGAAAGGTTCGACCATATACACCTTGACCTGGTCGGACCCCTGCCACCCTCCAATGGTAACAGTTACTTGTTTACGTGCATCGACAGATACACCAGATGGGCAGAAGCAGTACCACTGGCGGATATTAAAGCTGAAACTGTAGCTCGAGCTTTTGTTGAGCATTGGATTGCTCGATTTGGTGTGCCTTCAAGAATCACCACAGACCAAGGAAGACTATTTCAGTCATCGATTTTCACGACATTAGCTCAAATATTGGGCACTCAACAAATTCGCACATCTCCGTACCACCCAGCCAGCAATGGAATGGTCTAGCGCTTCCACCGCTCACTAAAACAAGCCTTGATGTGCCACAGCAACAAGAGATGGACTGAAACCCTACTGATAGTACTCTTGGGCTTCCGCTCTGCTTTTAAAGAGGACTTGAAGTGTACATCTTCAGAATTAGTCTATGGTACAACCATAAGGCTTCCAGCAGACTTTATCGCTCCATCAACAACTACCAAAAAAGACTTGCCAGAAGATTTTGTACAGAAGCTAAAAAAAGCTATGCAAACTCTGACTCCGACTCCAGGTTCTGCCCACTGTGAACCAGGAACATCTGTGCATCGTTCATTATCTGATTGCAGTCAAGTTCTAGTGCGTCATGGTGGAATTAAAAGGTCTCTCCAACCTCCCTACGTTGGACCCTACCAAGTACTTGAGCGCACCCCAAAACACTTCACTGTGCTCATACAAGGCAAAAGATACACAATTGGCATTGATCGCCTTAAGCCATGTTTCTCGACAGCATCAGACGAGGTGTTGACAGGACAAAAAGCAACCCCTAGTGTAAACATCAGTGATTCTCTGGATCCTACTCCAGAAGACAAGGACCCTGTGATCCAACCCCAGACCATCACACGCTCTGGAAGGCATGTTCGCTTTAACCCTCGTTACCTCTGACATCAGTGCCTTCACCACTTGGGGGGGAGTACTGTGGTGAACCACCTTCTCACCAGATGGCGATGAACTTTGCTCGCCAGGTGGCAGTACAAAACTTTCCCCNTTAACACTCCGTCGGGCGCGTCTCGAAACTTACGGCATCGGGCGCGATGTATCTGTCAGATACATCTCTGTTTTGTGTGTTTTCTGTTAATATGTATTACTTTAAATCTCCTATTTTTACTCTTTTTAGGTCCAGGCTTTTACACCCGGACCTTTTATTAGTTTTTTATGTATATTTTTAATTTTTATTTAATTTTTACATATTTTTAATTTTTATATATTTTTTAATATTTTCAATAATAATTTTTATTCATTAATCACAAACGCTATTACAAAAGTTAAATGCTGTAAAAAACATTTAATTAAACATGTTAAACTGTTGAAAAAGTATAAAAAGGACAGTTATGCGCAAATAATACATAATATAAAAGTGACAAATCAATTATTATAATTGAATCCGATTCTAATTTTTTCTTCCGATCTGTTTTGCCCATTTAAGTATTATTGTCCTTTCCTACATATTATTAACATCATCATCGAGTTCTGAGTCATTATAAACGCTTTTACTGCGATGACAATCAACTTCACGTGTTTCTAAAATGTCTTCTTCGTCAGCATCACTTTCATCAAATTCTTCAGCATTTAATTCCTCATTTCCATCACTAAATAGAATACTATGAACTAGCTCTAGGTCTTCCTGATTTTTCAAATCTAAAAAGCGTTTAGCACTCATCGTAGGAAAAAGATAAATCAAAAACGCTCAGGGAATCTCGATACTTCCATGTAGCTTCACGAGACAAACGTTATCGGGCGCGTGTATCTAACAGATATAAAATTTCAAACAAGCTTAGAAACAGGAAATTTTCCTACACCGAACTGGTCACTACTGCATTCCAAAGTAGCAGGGGGTCAGATGGACAGATACCGATAAGGTCAAGGTCGTAAGAAAATGTTTTAGGGGACAAAAGCAGAGATATTGACACGCCTGTATCTGTCAGATCAACGCGCCCGATGGAGTGTTAAAGCCCCCTGAGAATGATAAATATGAAGCACTTAAAAAACGTTTAGTAGAGTTACACTCTGAAAGCGAAGCATCTAAAATAAGAACTTTACTCCAAGGTTTAGAGTTAGGGGACCAACGACCATCCCAGCTTTTAACGAGAATGCGTTCACTCGCAGGTGACAACGTAGGTGATACTCTTTTAAAATCATTGTGGCTTGGTCCGCTACCTAATGGGACACAAACAATTTTAGCCGCTCTCAGCGAAGATTTAGATCAGTTAGCCACTGTGGCAGACAAGATTAATGATCTCACTATTCATCAGGGAGTTAATTCTGTCGCCGCTACTTCTAATTCCCACACCTCTCGATTAGAACAACAAGTTGCTCAATTGACACAGAAAGTTAATGAGTTAACTGCTTTCGTCAAAAGATCGCGTAGCCCAGCTTCAAATCATTTTCGCAAACGTAGCAGCTCTAGAACCCGTTTTAAAAAATTTAAAGATCCTGCTAATGGCAAATGCTTTTATCACACTAACTTTGACCAAAATGCCAAAAAGTGTACTCAGCCATGTAATTTTTCAACAAACTAGTTAGGCCACACAGGCGACCGCCTCATAAATCGAATTCTCTTGGCCGACCCTTCTTCTAAATTTAAATTTCTCATCGATACTGGTGCAGACGTCAGCGTTTTGCCAAAAAGCAAAACAACCCTTCCCACTACTCGCGAAACATTGACATTGTATGCTGCCAACGGCAGAGTCATAAAAACGTATGGCACTAAATTGTTAAAATTAGACTTAAATTTGCGCCGCAATTTTACATGGCAGTTCATCATCGCTGACGTCAATCAGCCTATTATAGGTGCTGATTTTCTGAAAAAATTTAATCTATTGGTTGATGTTAAAAATAATTGTTTGATTGATGCCGAAACAAAATTGTCTTCTCGAGGACATTTGCCTTCGGATTCTCCACTTTCCACTAATATTTCAATTCTTTTGGGCGATTCAAAATTCGACGATATCTTGCGCCAGTATCCAGAGTTAATTAACCCATCCCAAAACAATAATGCTGACCTACCAAACAAAACATATCATCATATTGAGACCAAAGGCCCGCCAGTTTTCTCGAAACCTCGTCGTCTGGCACCTAACATTTTAAACGCTGTCCGAAAAGAGTTCGAATACCTGGTTTCTCAAGGTATTCTTCGGCCGTCGAAAAGTCCTTGGGCTAGTCCTCTTCATGTTGTAAGGAAATCAAACGGTGATTATCGACCATGCGACGATTAAATCGATCGTCTAAATTCGATCACTATTCCTGATCGCTACCCTGTCCCTCACATCCAGGACTGCACCCAAAATCTTTTTGGAAAAAAGGTATTCTCAACCCTAGACCTTGCCCGAGCTTACCATCAAATTGCATTCTATCCCCCAGATATACCCAAAACAGCTGTAACGACACCTTTTGGCCTCTTTGAATATACAGCAATGCCGTTCGAACTCCGGAACTCAGGTCAAACTTTTCAAAGATTCATGCATCAAGTATTAGCTCCGTTTGACTTTTGCATCCCTTATTTTGATGACATATTGATTGCTTCTACTTCAGAAGAAGAACACGTAGAACATTTACACAAAATATTTTCACGCTTACAGGACTTTGGCCTTAAGCTAAACCCTGATAAATGTATATTGGGTAAATCCTCTGTAAAGTTCTTAGGCTGTTTGATAACTACTAAAGGCGTTAAGCCACTTCCTGACAAAGTCGAGGTAATTTCTAAATTTCCCAAACCCGAGACAATATCTCAACTGAGACGCTTTCTAGCAATGATTAACTTCTATAGGCGGTTTATACCAGAAACTGCTGAAACACAGGCCCCCTTAAATGAGTTTCCTAGGGATTCGAAAAAAAACGACAAACGTCCCGTTCCCTGGGATGAGAATTCTTTACTAGCCTTCGAAAAATGCAAAAAAAGAGTTGATTAACGCAACAACTTCAACGCATCACACTCCCGAAAATAAAATTTCTCTTATGGTTGATGCTTCCACTTTTTCTATCGGTGCTGTTGTCCATTCGCATTTTCCTAAAGGTCCTAAACCTCTTGCTTTCTTTTCTCGTAAGTTATCAAAAACCGAAACTAATTATAGTACTTATGATGGAGAGCTCCTTGCAATATACGCGGGCGTAAAACATTTCAGACATCTTCTTGAAGGGCAATGCTTCATTATTTACACTGATCATCGTCCTTTAACATATGCTTTTACCAAAAATTCTGACACATGTTCCCCGCGCCAACTCAGGCATCTGGACTTCATATCTCAATTCAGTACGGACATCAGACATGTCTCTGGTGAGAACAATGTAGTTGCCGACACGTTATCCAGAATTCAGCAAATTGGAAACTTTGATGAACTGGTTACAGCTCAAAAAAGTGACACTAAACTTCAAGCTCTTCTGAGTGATAAAAAGTGCTCGCTAAACTACCAGTCATTACATCTGACGGATGGACTGCACATAATTTGTGACTCTAGCAAGCAAAAAGTTAGACCATATGTTCAGTTTAGGAAACCTATTTTC
The DNA here is from genome assembly GCF_043381705.1 of Parasteatoda tepidariorum. NCBI lineage: Eukaryota > Metazoa > Arthropoda > Arachnida > Araneae > Theridiidae > Parasteatoda > Parasteatoda tepidariorum. Next base: position 37,685,805 of record NC_092204.1, read on the forward strand.
TTTGCTTTCCATAACCTATCCCATCCTGGTCTAAGAGCCACCAAAAGACTTGTCATGGACAGATACGTTTGGCCTGCTATCGCCAAAGATATAGTCGAATGGACCAGAAGCTGCCTAGACTGCCAGAGATCCAAAGTCACCCGACACACTCGTAGTCCTATCCAGCCATTCATACCACCTTCAGCAAGGTTCGACCATATACACCTTGACCTGGTCGGACCCCTGCCACTCTCCAATGGGAACAGTTATTTGTTTACGTGCATCGACAGATACACCAGATGGGCAGAAGCAGTACCACTGGCGGAAATTAAAGCTGAAACTGTAGCTAGAGCTTTTGTTGAACATTGGATTGCTCGATTTGGTGTGCCTTCAAGAATCACCACAGACCAAGGAAGACAATTTCAGTCATCGCTTTTCACGACATTAGCTCAAATATTGGGCACTCAACAAATTCGCACATTTCCGTACCAGTCAGCAATAGAATGGTCGAGTGCTTCCACCGCTCACTAAAACAAGCCTTGATGTGCCACAGCAACAAGAGATGAACTAAAACCCTACCGATAGTACTCTTGGGCCTCCACTCTGCTTTTAAAGAGGACTTGAAGTGTGCATCTTCAGAATTAGTCTATGGTACAACCATAAGGCTTCCAGCAGACTTTATCGCTCCATCAACAACTACCAAAAAAGACTTGCCAGAAGATTTTGTACAGCAGCTAAAAAAAGCTATGCAAACTCTGACTCCGACTCCAGGTTCTGCCCACTGTGAACCAGGAACATTTGTGCATCGTTCATTATCTGATTGCAGTCAGGTTCTAGTGCGTCACGGTGGAATTAAAAGGTCTCTCCAACCTCCCTATGATGGACCCTACCAAGTACTTGAGCGCACCCCAAAACACTTCACTGTGCTCATACATGGCAAAAGATGCACAATTGGCATTGATCGCCTTAAGCCATGTTTCTCGACAGCATCAGACGAGGTGTTGACAGGACAAAAAGCAACCCCTAGTGTAAACATCAGTGATTCTCTGGATCCTACTCCAGAAGACAAGGACCCTGTGATCCAACCCCAGACCATCACACGCTCTGGAAGGCATGTTCGCTTTAACCCTCGTTACCTCTGACATCAGTGCCTTCACCACTTGGGGGGGAGAACTGTGGTGAACCACCTTCTCACCAGATGGCGATGAACTTTGCTCGCCAGGTGGCAGTACAAAACTTTCCCCTCAAGGAAATGACTTTTCTATAAGATGGCAACATCTCTGAGTTAAAACCTTAGTTTCAAGAAATGGCAACAGGTCAATTGTCTAACATTCATTCCATCTTGCTGACTGATGAACTTACACCATTTTTGAAATGCTGCTGTCGCTAATCCTATTCGTCTTTCTACTTGTAACTTAATATAATTTCTTTTATGTTTTATTATTATTAAACTGTGTTGATAGTTAATTTTTATTGAATTAATTTATTTAATATATTTAACCTAATCACCACAAAATTAAAAATTTGATTTAGTGTCTTTGTAAAAGAGAAAAGAGATAATTTTTTTAAAAAAAAGATTCATTTGCAAGACGCATTAAAATATATCCAAAAAACAAATTTTCAATCTTTACGACTAAAAGACAGCCTCTCTCCATTAAAAAATGATTCACTTTTCACGTTTTCATATTGGCGATGCTAGTTATATTACTTTCTTCCTTATTCATCTTGCTTTTTCTAGTCTGGATAAATGTTATTTTTAAAAATTCTGACATTTATAATGAAACTAATGAATGATAGCTTATGTACAAATTGTGCATTAACATCGAGTTAAGAACTCAGTTTTCTTATAGCATTAAAATCCCATAACCTTCAACTAAACCTAATGACATCTGGCTTTCAGTGTAAGAACAATAGAACAAATAAGTTGTTAAAAGTTAATTTTTTCATACATTACAGTTAATAAATGTGAGTTTACATTTAGGATCTACATCAACTGTGCAACAGTAAGTTTCTTATGATAATTATGATATTTGTATTTTGTCTGATAATATGTTCAAGTCATTTTTATGGCAAAATATTTATGTACTAACTTCCTTTGAAATTTGAAAATTCATTATTTGGTTTTCATTGATTTTTTTTAATTTGCTCTTATATTGTCGAAAATACAGAGAAAGAAATTTGTGTATTATTTTTATAGAATAATCCGCAACCCTAACACCACGACGAGTGAGACAAGCAGGTATTATAATCTAATCTAAATTTATTATGTTCATTAAAGTCTAATAAACGTTTATTATGTTCAGAAATAAGAATAAACGTATATCTATTCGCATTTGGTACATTAATACATCTTTAACATAAATGTAGTTTTACAGAGTTTTTTTTTATTTGACTTGAACTTTAACTGCTTCTTATCCAATTTATTATAGTGAAATAACATAAAGCATAAGAATTACGATGGATTGAATTTCAGTTGAAATTTATTGTGTAATTTGTTTGTATATTGCTTAAGAGAAAAGCTGCAGTACTCTGCCTGCTTGATTGAAGTTGTAGTATATGTTTACATTATCAAGAAGTTGAAGTTAGATTTCATAAATCATTCTGATTGTTACATTGCTTTGTTAGCAGACGATTATACGATAGATTTCATATCATTCAATTGGGTATAATATGTAAAAAACACAACTACTTTGATTTAGTAGGAACAACATATGACGCAATGCTAAACGAATGGAATTTAGTTGTTGTTTATTTAGTTATTGTTATTAGTAGTTGTTGTTATTTGTTTTAGTTGTTGTTGTTTATTTAGTTGTATTTAGTTTCAATAACTTTTCTTTATAATGCAATAAAATCTGGCGAGCAGCTATTTAAACGATCGAACACTTCGTTTGTTTATTTGTGGCTTGAAGTTAGGCTCGCAGAAAATGCCGTTCATGGATTAAATTTAGTAGGAACAACACAACCTGTGACGTTGGCTATATTATACCCAATTGAATATTTTTTTAAAAATGACTCTTGGTAAAATTTCGTAGAATTTGTCACCAAAAAAAAAATTCCTTGCAACTCATCTCAGAAGTTCAAGTTTTCCGTCACGTTTTAAATCAGTTTTATTTTTAATCAATATTTTAACATTCATTACTAATAAGTTATAAAATTATTTTTCTGACAGTTTATTATTTCAGATGTATACTAGATAAATTGATCAGCATTTAAAAGAAGATATCACTTACTTCTAAAACTATCTAAATTACAGATTACTGTAACATGGTTATTTATGAACCTTAATATGGATACTAATTTTTAGACACTTGATATATCATTTTACTTCGGCTACGCTTTCAGAAAAAGAAAAATGTCTTAGCCTTTAATTAATAATTTCAAAGAAATGAATACTTCATTTAAATGGGTCTAGATATACATTTAATTAGTCTATGCAAATTAACTTTTTCTCTTAACAGGCATTTTCGGAAACACACGTGTTTTCTCTTTGTTAACTCCCTTATAAAGAAATCCATTTGCTGGATTCTCACTAATTTTAATTACTTTTTTAAAAAATATTCCTCACAAAATTGTTTCGAGAATTTTTTTTCCAAAGAAAATAACGAATTTTCAATTGCGAGGATTAAGAGTTCAGTAAAATTCATTAAGATTTTATTGAAAATTTGATTTTGTAAAATATATTTCATGAAAAAAATTATTTAAAGAAAAGTTACTTAGTTAGGAAAATTTCTAACATTTTTAATTAACTTGTTTTATACTGTAGAGTAATTAAGAACTGATAATTTATCATCTTAAATTTAAGCAGATTAACCGCAGGAAAAATTCATAAGAAATTAATATATTTCATTTTAAAAAGAGTAATTGAATAACAGTTTTATTCAACTCGCTCTTTGTAGCATAGGAAGATTAAGTAATCAAATTGTTAACGTTTTCTGAAACCAAGGGTTATTTAAATATATTGTTACGCTTTTAAAACGTGCTAGTATAAAACTAAGTAATTTAGAATCAACGGTAATTGAAAAAAGAAAAATATTGTTATGAAATTTAATATTAAAGGAGAAATGTTTCAAATTCGTTGAGCATAAAAGTAAAAAAACGCCAATATTATTATTGATGATAATTAATCTTATTAATTGTTGCAAACTGAGGTAAACTAATATGCTATGTGCTGGAAGGCAAAAGCAATGAGGGTACCAATTCGATTAAGAGTGCGTCAAAAAAGACAAGTTGTTAATGGCATCAATAATGCTTATTTAGTTTTAATAATAGATAATAATTGAAATAAAATTAAGTATTAAACTGAAATAGAAAATTATGGAGATAATGTACTTGCAATACTTGAACCGTAAAAAGTCGCCAGACTATAATTGACACAGATGATGCATAATTTTGGTAGTAGGCACAACTGGCATTATGGAAATGCATGAAGTTTCAATATGTACCAAATATACTCTTATATTGGTACAAGTTATTTTTTGAGTAAATTTGGTACCTACTACAACTGCATCAATACTGTACATTTTTATCCTGGATACAGAGGTAATAGGTTTTTACTGCCAATTGAAGATATAAGTGCAGGAGAAATAAACTCCATTGGGGTAAATTTTAAATATTAAGAGTTGCTTAGAGCAACAACTTTATTCCGAACAGTTAATCTTCTTTTTGGTGGGATGAAAAACTAAGTTTGTGTTTTGCTTAGTTTAAAAACGCAAAGCCACCAAGGATGACAGCAAATAATAATAACGATAGTCACATTGGTATTATTTTAGCTTTATAATTTGTGTCGGTATTTGTCTTGCAGTTTTGTGCATGATTTTTAGGGCTGCTCAGTATTGATTTATTGATACTCATTTTTCACCCCGTACAACGAACGAGTATTCATCATGCAATGAATAAAAAATTTCATTATTTTAGTTAAACTTCATTTATTGTGCTTGTATATTTTTGTGCGCAATTCTGCCCTGTATATTAATACTGATTTAATGATTATTTATCCTTTTTAATCTCACACGAAGAACTGGTTCAGCCAGTAGTCCATAAATGCACTGAAGCATATTATTTACATAATACTCAAAATAACTTTCTCATGCAAACACTTTTTGAAATTGCTGAACATCTGTAGGGAATTAATTATCACCTATGTCAACCGTCATCTATCAAAAGGTACCTCAAAGAAGAATCAAGTTAACATGTCTTATATACTAGTGAATTGATATTTAATATTTGTAGTGGTAGTTACGCCACATTACTATTATCTGTGATAAATTTTATCTGTGATAAATTCGATGAACGATTACCACTAGTTGATTCATGCTGTTTATTTATTTATATCAATTTTGCTCATCATATATTTTTTTCTTGATAGCATTTCGCCCATTATTTTTTCTTCTTGTTCTTTTAGCATTTCGCAAATTTTTTTTTCAATATTGTCTATTACCAGGAAACTTTATTTACTTCACCGGATTATTTTTTTCCTTTCTTTGAGCAGTATATTTTTAAGCAAATCAACTATTATAAAGTGGACCATCCATGTATGTTGCCAAGATCATATCACGTCCGCAGGTCTCCATTGTAGGGAATTCAACTATCGATTATGTCAACCTTCATCCTCAAAATAGAATCGAGTTAACATGCCTTATATACTAGAGAATTGGTATTTAATATTCATAGTGGTAGTTACGGCACACATCCACCACAGTAGGTCGTTGACAATCGAGCCAACTTCATCAACGATGGATTTTTAAAGTTTTGGAATATTCGATAGATAGCTCTTGAATACACGTCTTTTAATAATCTCTATAAGAAATTATGATATTTTTATTACATCACAGGACCCCCACTAAGGATCTCAAGTTATTAGCCTGTAAATTAGACAAATATAAAAAGTTTTCGTGAATTTCGAATTGTAAACATTTTTTTGATTAATCTTTTTCCCATAGAACACTATTTTACGGTAATTTCTTTGTTCCGGCTTAATTATTTGGATCCAATTCTAACTGGTTATGTGGCGCATCTAACGAAAATTACTTTTATCGAATTAAAAATACTCGATAATGTTTAGAAGTAATGTGATACTAGTACTTGATAATGTTTAGATTAATAAAATGTTTAAAAGAACTCATTTTGGCTTAATTTTGAGGAACGAGTCAAATATAGATATTTCTTTCCAGTGGAAAAAACTCATTCGCCAATACTTTCGCCGAAATACAATTTTATTTACCAAATATGGCGAATGCTTAACGTTCTCCTTAAATCATCTATTATCTTTCTTTTGGAAACAGAATTTAACCAATTGTCAAATTGTGATCCTAACTTTTCAAAAGATGTAAAAATAAAATAACGAAGTGCTTGACAAAATTTTACTGTAGCTTGTAACAAGATAGCACAACACAATCATAACATTGTCATGCTCTTCTATTGTATTTAGAAATGTATAAAGAAAGAACCTTTTATTGTATAAGTCCTTCAAATTGCTTAATAACAGTTGCATTCTTTTATAAAGTTACATCCTGTATTCATTTGTTACACTCATATCCCATAATTTCTGCAAAGGATCTTCACAAAATATTTTTAGTCATTGGATAAAAGTTTGGATGGAATAATATCATTTCTCTTTTCCATAAGGGAGAAGGTATTTCCCAATAGACATTAAGGACATCATTCGAAGCCGATGTTCATAACTTCATAAAAACATGTTACAATAATTACATTGTTGTCTGCTGTGAGCAAAATTAAGTGAGAAAGGGATGCAAGCTCTGTTTTTTGTTTACATTTGCGTGGGTTTCATCTGTGATGTCTACCTGTACCTTGAAACGTATATTTTAATAAATTAGATGTTCTAAATATCAATGCTTCTATCTAAAATTCTTTCTTTTTCTCTATTAGGAGTTGGGATTTTGTAATCTCTCTGAAAACGGGAATACGTTTATTGAATTGACTCAAGTTTGAAATTTTCATTTTCAGTTCATCGACAAAACCAAATGGATGCAGGAAGAGGGGATGAATTCAAGTAAATAATTTGTATTTCTGGACAAAATTACGTGAATAAAAAACTAGAGATGAGTTCAAGTTTATAGATCGATAGATGAATTCCAAATTGGTTTTAAGATCTACAAGAAACTGATCCTTTAAAATACATTAATTGCTCCACATTTGAAAGTTTGTATTTTAAGTTCCGGGCAATATTAATTGGGAAGGAAATTAATTAAACTCATTTTTGAGTGATTGATCCCTTCAGGATATTGCGATCCACATGATTTGAGCCTGTTGAAATATCATTATTTATCAATACTTTTAAATTGCAGTTAATATTTCTTGACAAAACTAAGTGGAAAAGATATTTTAAGATGAGTTGAAGCTAATTTTCAACAGATAAATCTCACTCACGCTTTTCCAGATGCACGGCAAATTGAGGCTTCTGAAATGTGTTTATTGATTTATGCTTGTAGTTTGTATTTTACATTTCTGAACCCTATGAAGTGGGTGGAAATAAAAGATGTGTTCAAGCTCATTTTGAAAGTATATATGCACCTGGATTTCGAACCAAACGAAAATTTGAGCCATCAGAATTACACCTGTCATTTATGTTTATAGTTTGTGTTTTAAGATTTTTAGACAAAAATAAGAGGGGGGAAAATTAGAGATACCTTTAAGCTCCTTTATGAGGATCAATCCCAATTTTTATCGATATTTCTTTAGTTCAAACAAAGTTAATATGAAAGCCAGAGCCCCGAAAACAGCTATCAAGCATGAACCACTGTAAAAACTGTATTGAATTATCTCTCCAAATCTGATGTTGAACAACCAAACAAATTATGAGACCGAACACTTTAACACCAAATCGATAGTTCATATACGATTTAATGGGTGCAACTTAAATCTAAATAATCTCACACTAAACTTTTGCGCTATGCTTAAACATATACGAGAAATATTTTCATATCCAAAAACATCAATGTAGGCACTTGGCGAGATTTAAATATTAAGCTGTGCCACGTAGAAAATCGCAAGTAGTTTGTTTACAATCCAGAATGAGCTGGTGATAGTTTGTTTTTGTTTTCTACGTTGATATTCATTAACATAATTAAAAATTCACTGTTGAAATATGCAAGTATATTTTTAGTTATGTAATAAGGATAATTATATTTGAATTTTTAAATTTCTGAGAATGGTTCAGACTAATTTTATAAGGTATGATTTCTGTCCTCTTCCGTTCTCTTAGGCCTAGTTCGAATTCGTTTTAAGATTCTCTCTGTGCAGCATGATTGTTAGTTTATTAACTACTGTAATTTTAAAAGTTAGTGTATTTATCTATGCATTCTAAACAAATCATACTTACATTATATTTTATTTAAGAAATAACCTTACTGACTCTTTTATGCATCTTATCGTACTGTGATTATAACTTTTAACGTTATCGAATAACAGAAACAGTGGCAACTATTTTACAACAAGTAGTGTAAAAGAACATTGTGTAGTGAAGCATTAGATCCAAGAGTTATGTATGGCGTTTTACTACATCTCTTTGATGTAAAAAATTTGCCACTATTTTTGGCGGGGAGATACACTAAAATTTTTTACAGTGTGGATATGTGTGTGGAATTTGGATATTCTATTTTTCAAATACGTATCAATATTTTTTGTAGTTTCCCGTTAAAACATAAAATTATCTTGTTATCATTGTTAATATTTCATTATATTACCTATTATAAATGTTCTAAGTAATTTTATAATGTATGATTTCTATCCGCTTCTGTTCTCTTAAGCCTAGTTCGAATTCATTTTAATATTCTCTCTGTGCTACACGGATGCTTAATATACTAATTATATTTTAAGAATTAGTGTGGATTTATATATGCCTTCCAAATTAAGGATTCTTAATTTATATTTCATTCTGAAAATAACCGTACTGACTCCAGTGTGTATCTTATCTTACTGGGATTATAAATTTTAACGTTATCACTCCCATTTTTGGAGTGGAAATACCCTAAAATTTATTAGAGTGTAGATATGTGAGGGATATGGATCTGCTATTCTTTAAATGTGTAAAGATATTTTTGTAGCTGTCTGTTAAAGGGGAATATATCCGTATCGTGATCTGCCACGTCAACAACAATCGCCAAGGAGTCAAATGGATTTTAAACGGATTTAATTAAAAAAATAAAATAATAAATAAAAAAAAGCTTGTTGAGGTTTTTCCGATGATGGCTTTGCGTTATACTCATCGCATTGGTCCTTTCTGTGATGTTTTCTTTTTTTTTTTTTTTTAATTTCTCGTAGGCCGCTGCCTGGAAGTTACCTAAAACTTGGCAATTATTCTGCCACAGATCACGATAAGGAAATTTTCCCCATTAAAGCATCTAGTTAACTTATTATCGTTATTAGTAATTTATTTTATCACCTATTAGAATTCAAGAAATTTATTTATATTATAATCGTTCCGAGTTGTCATTTGTCTGAAATTTATTGATTTAAAGTATTCAAAAATATTTATTAATCTAAAGTGTACAAAAAATAATAAATTGTTAACTAAATCACAGTTCGTAACCATAATTAAAACAGTTTTGGAAGTCAAGACGGTATAGATAGAAATTTAAATTGCATAATTCATTAACCGATACCAAACTAGTATGCAAAATAGGGGAATTATTTTATAAATATATCAGTTTTTTTTATTCCACTTTTATTTTCAAAATAATATTTTTGATAAATAGCTGATTCGCACAAAAGTATAAAAATAATTGAAAATTTACTATTTTGCTTTCGATTGCAAAATATTGGTACTCAAATTTTTTTTTCCAATGCGGGATTTAACAACATTTTATTACAATAGCCATTTATAGTTTAAAAACTATTTTCAAATAAAAAGTCACATTTTGAGGTCATAAAATAATAACAACACTACAAATCTTTACAAAACTTCGTACTTTTAGTAGACAGACTTCTCAACATACTTTAAAAATAAAAATAATGAAGGTAAGTTTAGTTTATGTCTTCGAACTTTTACCAACTTATATTCTCCCTTAGTTATCAGTGTTTTTATAAGTCGGTTCAACCACAGAGGTCGTAATTGAATTTATGATGGTATTTCCTTCTTTACTTCGCAGTTTTTTATGGTCTATTACAAAGACGTTAAGAATGCGATAAAATATAGAAATCCGCTGTAAAATTTAAAATGTCTGAGGGTACGGAATTGCAAAAAAATGGCAAAAATCGCCATTAAATCTTAAGAAAATGGGAATCCATATTTAACCAAATAGGTATAATGCATTTTAAAAATTTATTCACAATTTTTGAAACTGTAAATATATATCTTTCCTAATAGAGAGTATCCGAATGGAACAAATTTATCCCTTTTTAATTCCAAGCTGTTGCAAAGCGCTAAAATCTTGATACACATTATTATTTTTTTCATTTATTATTAAATGCATATAGTTAGGAACTAAAACTTTGAAAAACAGCAGTCTATAACATGATATAATTGTTTTTTTCAAGTGAGTTATTTTTCTATTTTTTTTTACAAAATTTTTTACTGGTGGGTCGCAAATGCGAAAAATAAAAACTTTATATAGATGGGAAAATCCAATACACTTTACTTACAACAACAAAATAACCCGTGGGTCATGTGTAGCAGATCATTAGCTTTGTAGTTTTCATAGAGTATCTGTCTTTCAGTGATTTCTGTCTAGAAAGCATAGAAACTTCCCAATTTTTATTGTTACTAACTTTCGACTGAAGTTTTTTTTAATATATTTTAAATAAACAAACGGTATTCTAATACACTGTAAAAAAATTCTGGTTCAAATTATGTTATAAAGCATTGTCACTTTGGACGCATCTGTTAAACCCATTTTACAGTGAAATATCTTTGAATCAAACTAATACAATATTTATTACTGTAAAAATTACGGTAAATCAGATTTTCTTGTTCCGTAATTCCGGTAAAAATAAATTTTACGGCAAAAAAGTACCTTGAATGCCGGTACATTTTACCGTAATTCGATTCAAGAATTTTTACAAAGCTATGAGAGCTCAAAACAATGCAAAAAGTGCTTGCATCTTTTAAAATTCTACTTATAAAATGCAAAAAAAGACTGAAATTAAAGATCAGGAATAATATATTAAAGCTTATAAATTGAATGCAGGAATAAACATGCTGAATGTGTGGTAAAGAAGTCTATACTAATATCAGAAATGGATACACTAAATAAGCATCGGCAGTGAGATATTATGTAACTGATTTGAAATAAAATTGTCTCCAGACTTTCGAACAAAGCTTATATTTAACAGCATAATACTTCCCACGTTTTCATGTTTCGAGAGAACTCAATTGCTTTCTTCACATTTAATGCAATACTCAAATGATTTCTATCCCATTAAGAGAGACATTTTGGAAAGATATTATGAATAATCTATGTTGCCTACCATTTGCAACTCCAGTACCGTTCATAAAATCGAAACATTCGGTGTATTTATGTGAGTTTCAGGTCGTATTTGCATTTGAACTATGAAAATGTTTACTCTGATAGTGTTTTGGGTAAATAGTTCAAATTGTTTAATGTAAAATTATTGCCGGGCTGTGTTACTAAATGGCAAAACAAATTCATTAATTCTAAGCGTAAATTTAAGGGCAGTCATGAAAAATAAGTAAATGACTGCGATGGCATTTTTATTGAATTGATTCTTAAAATCATTTAAATAAGTAGATAATAAGTTTGATAAGCTAATAAGGCAGAAAATATAAGTTTTATCATAAGGGTACCAATGATACCAATGAATGATACCAATTTAAGTTAGAATGCAAATAAAGAACTTGAGGTGATGTAGTATTAACCCATAATGCTTCCAAAGGTGACATATTTACTTTTTATTGTACCTTAGTAATATTTTAAACTAGGTATTTTACAAGTTTCCGTATTTTTCTATACAGTTCTCACCAAATAACACCTTAAAAAATTCCTGAAATATTTAAATTATGACTTATCGCCACATTGCTTTAAGCTCTGAAAATATGAAAGTAAAGAAAACTTACATAAATTATATAAAAGCAGGTTGATTTTATTTTGTATGAAATATTTAAATAAGATTATGAGATTGTGATGCCACAATTGGCATTACATATTTATTTCCTATCTTTTTAAAATATCATTCATTACTTAAGCTTATTTTTATTAACTGAATTACATTTAAAAATAAATCAAAAACTTAATATTTTTAAACGAACATAAAATATTTATTTCTTCTCTTCCAGATCAATGTAACGGATACTTTTTTTATTTCATTACTAATGCAGACTTATACATTCACTGTCGCCTTTAATCGAAAACAAAAATCTATTTATAACTTTTTATTCTAATTTTCCAACGGCTAAATGTTTCGGTTGCATGGTTGTAATAATTCACATAAATTTGTTGGCGACTCGTGATCGCCAAGGTATTCTTTTAAATCCATGTTGATATGCTAGTTGGCTTTGTTTTGGCTATGGTATATTAGGATAATCGCCAATTTTGGATCTCCTACCCATACTTTCTATGTCCGTTGGGAATAATTATATTCTTTTTTAATTTCAAATTTGTGGAGGCTGGGAGCCCTTTGGGGGCCTCCCCAGTCTCAATTTTTCTAACCGTCAGAAATGTTATTCTGGCTGCATGATCTCTCAATAGAGAGTATTTTTCTGATTTCATCCCTTTAAGGGATTTCTTATTTTTGATGAAGATGTGGCCATTGTCGAAATCTTAAATTATGATTAATAAAACCTAAATTTACATTCAACGATTTGTACATTATTTCCTGGAAACTTAATTGTTTTATTCATTCAATATTGGCCNATTATTTTTTAAAAAAAATCATTGTCTGAACATCAGATATATATATATATATATTGAAAACTTGACAATGACTGAATTCAACTGAAATTCAGCTAATATGTAATTTAAATAAAATATTACATTTTCTTAAAGTCTTTATTTAGGCTAACCCTGATTAATTGATGTCATCCGTAAGACGCAATCTCTAAGAAGAGCATCTTCAATGTTGAAACACATTCTAAGCATATTTGGCAAAAATATTAATTTTTTGGTATTACTTTAAATCGGATATTAGTACCATTTTATCTTAAGGTTTTGAATTCTAACCAACAGTTTCTAATCTTAGTTTAAGTTTAGTGTAATGCCTTATTGTGCTTAGGGGAGACATCAAAGAATAATTTATAAGAATTTATCACAATAATCAATCATAATTGGTAATTGGCAAACTATATTGGTAAAACTAGCATACCCGAAGGAATTGACTGCACAGCACACCTCGATGTAAAGCACCGATGGTGGTTGATTGTTTCGAATTCCAGTCCCAACACTAACAGACCACAGTGCTGACGAAAATTATCCCCTATGATAAGCAAGTCATAGAGGTGAATCTCCTTGCCATCGTAGTTAGAATGGAAGGTTTTCTTCTCAATGTTGAGAAAATGCAAACAACTTCTTTCAGAAACTTCTCTTCGAAAGTAAGTTCATCCAAACTTTTGAACAAGGAATTTCCTTGTCTTTAGGGTTAGATCAAAATCACAAAATCTCCGAGTTGTGGCATTCATATCTTTGAATATACTCTGGCATTTCATTGTCGGTAATAAAAAAGGAAATAACACTGAAAAACGTTTCGTTGCATTTATGCAAATACTTGATCCTGCCTAGTTTGGGAGTGGCGATTTGAAATCAGAAATCAGTTTTACTCTTAAAGATGCTATTTTATTTTTAAATGTAATTCTTAGTCTATAATTTTGTTGAAATGAAAAAGCTTAAAAGTATTATATATAAAAATGGGTAGCATAAATGTAGAACTTCTGGGACAACAAAAACAAACTTCTGGGACAGTTAAGGCACATTATTTGGATTGAAATGGCATACGAAACTATGTTCAAAAATGTCGTGGTAAGAGTCTTGGGAGCTTTTCTATTATGACATGTTCAAAAGCACACAGAGCAGAAACAGTTTGCAGCACCCCTAGCGAAGTATAATGACATTTCCGGGTATGGGTTCCAAGCATCATGATTAAAATGTAATTTTAAAACTGATGAAGTGCTTTAACTTCCATAGAAATTTATTGCAACATTTGCGTGTTTCCCTGTTACATACAACGCTTTTAAATTTGAACATTTCAAGAAAAAAACAAAATAAAAGTTCAATTAAAAGAACTACATCTATGAGAAAGAATCCGATTGCAGATTGGAAATCAGTGATACGAAAGTATTTTTGATCTGTACATATATTCATGCAAGAAAGAAACAGTTTTCCAGTATAATCAAAACTGAATAAGTACAGCAATTCCCCGATCTTTATCACATTAACTAGATTTTTTATTATAAAAAACGGCTTTATATGCTTGGCCGTAACACAGTAGCAATAGAATACATTATTTGAAGAAATTTCTTTTTAATTCATATTATGTTTGTTTATTAATATGCTTTTGTAAAATTATAAAATTTTCTATAGTAATATCGTATTGTTTAGTTATTATAAATTAAATATAGAATGAAAAAATACATTTTCTGCTTCGATTCATATTCCTGCGATCTACTTATTGATAAGGACTATTTTAACTAACATAGAAACTAAAAACTGTGGTATCTTCAATAATTTAGCTTGAATATATTTTATTAATTTTTAAAAAAAAATCATTGTCTGATCATCAGTAAATTCAAGCTATATTATTGATTAACATGAATAATTTTTCAAAAGTGAATAAATAACATGTTTGGCTAAAATGGAGAAATGCCAATACTTCAGCAATAGAGGGTTAATTATTCATTTGAAACTCGGGCTATAGTCCTTAACAATGTATAAACGAGCAATTATTGAACAATGAGTTAATTGTTGACGCCGAAGAGAAAATTGATTTTAAACGCTGAAATTGTGCAACAAGCTCCGGAATTTCAATGAATAGTAAAGGCAAAAGTTATTTAATATGTATAGCGTGAACTAGAAAAGGGTTCAGGTTTGACATTTTAAGACCCCAATTATTGATTGGAAAATTAGAATTAAAATATACTGAAACTCCAATCCTCTTGTTTACAAAAATATGCTGCCACAAAAATATTTCTTTCATTTTCTTATTTTGTTGAAAACTTAATAATGAATTATAAGCAATTTAATTTTTTTTTGAAATTGTCAGTTTTAATTCATGGTTATTGAAAAACGTTTTAAGGTTTCGAGATCAAGACAAAATAAAGTTTTTCATTAAGAAACATATTATTCTTTGTCATAGACGAACTACACGCACTCTCATAAAAATCGTATTTATTTTGAACTATATGGTAATGCACATATTTTAAGTTTCATAATTTAAACTTCGGAATCACTAAGAGGCACTGTTAAACAGGAAAGAACTAATGTTCTGAAAATATAAAACCAAGAGTCTGAAGTTCAGGGTAAAGTTTGAGAAATTAAATCAATAGGATGTTACTAAAAATATAAAGTTAGCAAAAAAAGGTTATTTCTATTAAAAAAACAAAACAAATTTTAATAAATATTAAATATTACTAAGTATCAAAAATTTCTAAATATTAAAAATTTCTAAATATTTAAAATTTCTAAATATTTAAAATTTCTAAATACTTAAAATTTCTAAATATTTAAAATTTCTAAATATTTAATATTTTCAACTTAAATTTAGTTTGTTTTATATCTTCCAATTTGTCTAAATATTTTATTCTTATTATAAAATTAAACTAATATTTTAAAAGTTCTTACATAGAAGTAAATATTATAAATAATTTTACACATACTTTATATAAAAATAGATTAGATCTCATAATCTATTCTTATATAAAGTGAATCTATTATATAGCTCTAAGCCATCTCATGAAAGTAACTAAAAACAGTATTACATATATTCCCAGCACTCCACATACTCCATTTTACAGATATTAAAATTTCGAAAAAAAATTTCAGAGCTGAAATAGTTACTTAAATTATTCCAATTCACGTGAAAAAGATGAATACAATGAAGCATTCTCATTTTAAGGTTGGTTTTATGAAGATTTTTCCTCAATATTTTAAACCTTAAGTTTCTTTCCTTTATTCATATTTTTAAACATCATAAAAATTCCTGACTATTATTTGATGCGAAAAAAACTGTTTGAATTATTTTCACTTTCAACATGATTGAAATAAAATTCGCATGGCCTCGACGAAGGCCTTCTCCTTTTTATAACAATCAATTCCTTCTCTCGGGACTTATTTTCACTCGTATTTTAACGAGGAATTCGATTGCATTCAAAGTTTTTATGTATATATCTCAGGCGTATATCTGTTTCGAAGGAAACTTTATAAATAGATTGAGAAGTTTTTCAATAAAAATGACAACATTTATTTACGCAGGAGATGAAAGAAAGGTGTGAAGAAATTCTGTTCTTCGAAGAAAACTAGAATAATATGCTGAAAATGAAGTTCATTGTATTTAGTTATTGGAAAGCATCGCGTATTATTTTTAGGAAATAATAAACTCATTTAAATACAGAGGCATAAAATTGTGACATAATGCAAAAGCAATTGATTTAGAGTTTTTAAATTGGTAAAACAAACTCTTGAAAAATACTGAAATTGCATGTTTTCTTCCAAATAATATCAAATCATAAACTTTAATGTAGATTATGACATGACAACAATTTGATGCAATACAAATTTTATATTTTTCTTTGAAGGTTAGCTTTGTATTTATTTCTTGTTGATAAGAGTTAAAATCTTCATATATAACTAAGCATACTTTCATTAAATGTACGATAGGAGAAAAAGTTTGATCAAAACTACCAGAAAATGGTAAACTTTACCGAGTTTCTGATTCCATTAAACTCGGTACTAAAGAAAAAATTCGGTAATTTTTACAGAAGCGATTAATGATTTCGGTAAAATTAACTTAAATATATAGTTTTATAATGTGAGATGAAATTTGGAAAATGTGGTAAAATCTGGAAATTTTATAATGATGCGTGCATGGAATAAGAGACATTTATTCGGTTAAATTTACTTTTCAGTTTCGTATTTATTTCTAGTTGTGGGGAAATAAGAACTATATATTTGAAAATAAAAATTTCTGGTAAACCGTTATCAAATGAGCGGAAAAATTATCAAATGAGAGGTTTGAATACCGCATGTTTTGGTTATGATAACCAAAATTTTTTTTCACCAGAAATGTCATTAAAATGCAAAATTGTAATTTTACCATATTATTTTTCTCCGCGTAGTAATTAACTCGTCTCCTCTTCTCTGATAATGCACACAAATATCATTAGCAATTCTATAATACATTTGGCATTCAACGAAGCCAATTAGTAAATAAATAAGTACAAAGCCAACTAGCTGAAAAAATGAACTCGAATTAAATCAAATATTTAACACGACTGAATTTAAATGAGTTAATCGAAGTTAATTGAGTTAATCGAAGTGAGTAACGAAGTAGTGTATCCAGAATATTTGATTTTTTATATTTAATTTATTAAGTTAAAGAAAAGTGATTTTACTAGCATAATTAATCTATTATTTTTGCTAATGTAATAATTATATAAATGTGCGTAAATAATTAATACAAAGCATTGTCTAGAAAGAGATTTAACAAACCAGCTCTTTCTACCATTGTGACCACTGTATTTTATATATTTGAACTTATATCGATAAACTACCTGATTTAAATGTGAAAATTAAATTTAAAAACTAATTTAATCATTACAATTTTAAACAATCTAATTTTGGAACGTCTAATTTTGATAAGTCTTGTTCATCAAAGTACAGCTTGTGCCTTACAACAATGAAATAATGCAGGAATAAGAAGATCCGAATAAACTAATGGAATAAAAATGACAGGAAATCATCTCTAACTAAATGAGTGATAAAAATTGAGTTTAATATATTTATTTTAATATATTACATATATTACATATATATGACTATTGCATATATTTTGGATCTTCCTAGCATTTGTATTGCTTGCTCATTCGCCAAGGTAACTTCGATACTATTCTCATAGGAGTGACATGAGAGAAAAGAGTAAATGTTATTTTATTTAATAACCGTTGTTGATCAGCCGACCCGACTTTGAGTTTACAACTACCAATGTTCAACTCCGTAACCTTGCAGTTTTGAACCTAATCCAGAAGGCAAGGGAACTTCTGGATCAAGCATTGGGAGAAATTTGTCTTCGTGGAGGACTTTTTGATGGAACCTCCCCTCATTTGTGTTACGTGAAGAATAAAACTACAAAACCCTCCCTTGGATAGCCTGACGGCAAGCAGACTTTAACGATACGTCTACCACTGAGGATATTTTACGTCAGCAGTGGTCGGCGTGAGCAGGTTGCGGAATTCGTGTCACCAAGCCATCGCTGGGATCAAACCCAGTTCACATTATTGGAAGGCGAACGCTCTATCTCGTGAGCCACTGTAGCTCAGTATTAGTTACTTACAACAATGCAAAGCACACATCTTATAGCATCACCTCATCTCGAAAGTGAAATCGTCTCGTTCTGGTAAAGTTGGCTCTTGAAAACAAATTGCATAAATGCACAGCTAAAAATAAGTATTTGATAAGCTTTATCAAATATGGACCACAATAATAAAATGCACTCAAGATTACAAACTACATAAATAAAGCACCAAATTATCTTTTTAAATAGATATAAACCTCCACAAGACAATTTCACAAACATATTTACTCCTTAGTTCCTTTATTTTAAGATACTGTACTTTTCTCGCCAAGAAAGCCCAGTTCTTTATTTTTATCGCTTGTTTTTCCAAATCGCCTAACTAAATTGCACAATGTAAAGGAGGTCATCATCATCGGGGAAGATGAAAAAAGGGGGCAAAGGAAACCTTATCACCTCTCGATAAAAATGTCTCGCCAGTCTCATCTGTAAAAGAGACTTCAGACGACCTAATAAGAGAAAGAAGAAAATCAGTACTGGAAAAAAGATTATCATTTGTGAAACTTGGAAAGGAAATAAAGTTTTTATGATTTCTTCTTCAAATGATAGATCGTATAGATTAAAAGTTTTTTTCTTTTCTTTTTGCTAGCTTGCTTTTTACAAGTTATCTATATCACTGACCATGGATGATACTTGTCGTATAAAGTATAGTTATTATTCCATGATATGTTTTACTGCACAGTGTGTTACTGTCATGCCTTAGTGGTGTAAGTGTTTGGAATATGATTCAGACTTCTGGTTGAAATAGGGGAATTATGAAAATAAAATAAATAATCCCAAGAAACTGAAGCAGTAAAATATTATTTGATGAAAAACCTTATTCGCTTCAAGTGTATATAAATAGAAAATAACAATCGATTCAAAAATCAATTACTCAAACATCAATTACTGCACATTGTTGGAATTGTGGGTATGAATTCAATTTCGGAAATAACAAAATTACTTCCAATTCCGTCACATCAGCTCATCATAATGCCCTAGAAACTTGTTTCATTCATATGAATGCTGATTCACTTGTTAATTACCACCAATTATTCATAGCGCGTGGAAATGCATTTTACCCTGATTTACCTCACTCAGCTACTGCAACTTTTCTTGTTCTGTATTTCATCTTTTTACTTTCACTATGGTATGGCTAATTAAATTTTTCTAGTTTTGTATAATTTTTCACTATTCGTTAGCAACTTTACGCTTTATGTTTCAAACAATTTTTGTTAATTTCTAATTTACGTCGGACAAGTCAGGAAAATGTGCGCCTGTTTTTGAGTGCTTGAAACATGTCGACTGATAATTTTTTTTTGTTGAAGCGAGATGTATCGGTTGTGTAAGTGGTTGGAACTTGCCTGAGACTTCTAATTGCAACCTCAGAATTATGAGTTTGAGCTCGAAGTACGGATGAGGATCTGACATATAAGCACATCAAAGTAACTGTTAAATTTTACCATGAAAATGTTAATTTTACCTCTAGTTTCAAAATATTAAAGATTTTTTTGCGGGTGCGATAAAAGATGTTTTATAAATAGATAAAACATCTTTTATCGCACTATTTTTAAGATAAATCTTTTAAGTAACACAATGCTGAATTTATTTTTTTCTTTGTGGTGTATTACATAAAAATAAAGTGAATATCAGAAAAATTTAAAATTTAGAGGTATAAGAAATTTGTTTTACTTCATTTTTTAGGTAAAAATGTTTACAGCAACTACTTTATGAAATTTAACACTATTTCTTGTTGACTATAATATCTAATTACTGCATATTATCATACTTAATCAAATAATTCAATCGACTTGTTTCCATAAATGCTTTTAAAAAAATATAGATCTTTGCATACTTTTGTGTTTGGAAATAAAGTCATATGTATTTTGCGTATGCAAAAAAAGTTTACAAGTCCAAACAGCTATGCAGGTATGCATATAAGATGCATCTACTCAAAAATAAATTAAAAAAAATTACAAAAATAACACTTGCAGAACCTGCTAAATTGAAATTTTGCATTAATACTCTTTGTTAACTATAAGTATTTTTTTTACAAAATGAAAGTATTGTCCGATATTATTCCATTTTTTAAAAAAATGCGTAAAAATATTATATTCAAGCTGCTAGAGCAAGTTTAAGTTGTTTTAATTTTATGTATGAAACTTCATGTCAGAAAAAAATATCAATTCAATTTAATGTTGAGTTTTTTGCAGCTTTATCTGCTTTCCACCCTTTCTGCGCATTGAGGTCAAAATTATCGGCTTCAATATGTGTGCCGATCACATAATATGATCATGATCAAATTGAAATTTTAGTATGGTTTTTAAAATAAGGTGAAAGACTAGACCATCGTTGGTTATTTTATTAGTATAATTTTAGTATTATATGTTGAGGTCATTTGCTTAAATCTGTTTGTTTATTAATTGCAAAAATGACTTTTTTTAATAACTTTTTAGACTGCATTACCAAGATTTTAAAACAATGCTTAAAGCATCTTAAAAGTAGATCCTCATGAATTTAAATTTGAATAAATTGCGTTACTTAAAAAAATGCTTGGATGGTAGAACATTTTTTTCTTATAATAATTTCAACATAAAAAGTACTTTCATAAACTTAAAAAAAAGTTTGCAGTTTTTTTTTTGTCAAGAAAAATCAAAGCGAACACGGAGTGTTAGGAAACAAAGTTCGCTATTTTTATCCTAGCAGGAATTTTGCAAGCAGAACAAATAAGTCAAGCACACTTTTAGGCTTTTATTTTCCGTTTTTAGGCACAGTCTTACTAATTTTTAAACAGTACCTTTGTAATTAAAAACATGTGTGTCGGGAAGCAATGAAACACTCTATGTAATTCAAGAAACGAGCAATTTTCATCAAATATTGACCCCTTTTATAAACATTTTCAGCACATTAAGCAAAATACAAATAAAGAACTTATAAGGTGCAAAAAATGAACAAAATTAAAATAATATTGTTCTAGTTGAAAAGTAGAAAGCTTTCCTAAATTAGGAGATATTTTTCACTTTACAAGAAATCAACATTCATTAGTTTCGAATATTAACAATTCTGCAGCTGCTCTTGGAGAGATAAGAGATAGCAGTTTCAGAGGAATGTATGTTTCTAAGAAATGTTCACATTTAATAATAGGTCCAAGTATTTTTATATTAAGTACTTCGCATTGAAAGTAATTTAATTATAGGGTCTTATAATCAGAATACTTATCCTTATGTTTCAATGCACCCTTTTTAAGAAAAACATTATTATTTGTGTAGATATTGCTTTTGTTACACGTGTTATGCGTTGTTTTGCATTAGTATTATTTCAGTAATCTGCTGAAAAATAATCTGGATCACTACCATTATCAGAATACTTAGAAAGTGGAATTTTTGAAAACCATCCCCCTTTTCTCCAGTATCTTTATTGAAACTTTCACCTCATTAATCCATAGCACTTGGCACTCAATGAATTGCGTTGCACTGTAGCCCGCCAACAAGTATTTTATTTTAGCCCTATTCACGATGCTTAGCTAAAAAAATATTTACAATCATCTCATATAAATTTCTTTATTTCGGTTTGGGAGTTTAAAGACAACTGAGACATACGAATTTAAGCAGAAAGCTTTTTTATTGCGTTTCCCTTTAAGACCCAACCTGCACTATTTGTGCGGGTTATTTATAAGCCAATTTCATACTATTTACCACATTTCAATGCAATTTAATTTTTT
This sequence comes from Parasteatoda tepidariorum, assembly GCF_043381705.1. Taxonomy (NCBI): domain Eukaryota; kingdom Metazoa; phylum Arthropoda; class Arachnida; order Araneae; family Theridiidae; genus Parasteatoda; species Parasteatoda tepidariorum. Next base: position 37,707,952 of record NC_092204.1, read on the forward strand.
TCCGATGGTTACACTCATAGTGTTCATTTTTTTGAGTGTTCAACATATTCAATTCTATATGATTACTAAACTTTACGGTATATAAGTAAAACTGAACAAATGATATAAATTTAAACCAGGCAGCCACATAAAAGGATTATAAAAAGAACAATTAGAATCATTGCAAATCAGCTAAGTTTTAAAATGCTTTTTATATCGTTTTAAGTTATGGAAAAATGTCGTTACACCAGTTGGATTTGGTTATTTCATCACTTTAAACATTTTTAAAGGATAAATGTGCTTTACTTTTTGCTGCAAGTCTTTAAAAGAAAAACTATCTCATTTTATAACATCTGGAACTAATATATTTTTCGCCTATTAAATATAAATTAATAATTAGGAAAAATCATGAAGATTCTAAGTACTATTTATATTATTACAATTGAGCGATTCAATTTGGTGAGCTTAACAATCATAATCGTCGTCCAGGAGATCAATATGGTGCTTTCTAATGAACTCCATTTAAGATAAATGAGGAGATTCGTTTTCGTTTCAGCTCTAATTAGCATCAAATTATCGCAATATTAAAGGTACGTCCCATTAAAAATAGAGGAAGTTTATCGATCTTTTATTCATTCACTAATTAAAAAGTAACTACTCCTTTTGCTACTAACTGCCGTGTTTCGCTTCATTATGAATAATCAAAACCTCGCTTAGGTATTTTAAAAGTCCTATTCAGCTCTTCATTCAAAGATATCATTAAACACAATATTTATAAACCACCGTGGATTTATGTGGTTCTGAATTTTCTATAAGTGGGATAAAATTCTAACGACAGAATGTAAAGAAGAAATTCCTAGAAATTTGCTTATTTTTTATATTACCGGGGAAATTTATCGTATTATACCCTGAATATCATCATAATATTACAAAAACAATGCTATTGGGGATTTCAAAATAGGCTCGGTTTTATTGAATTTGACGCCTCTCTACTATGTGTCCTATTTTATTGAATTTTTAATTAAATAAAAGCAATTATCGATCATCAGTTTGAATTTGTTTCTTTTTAAACTCATGATCATTCATTCAGGAATTCACCCTAAGGAAAATGTAACCGAAAAATTTATGCTCCTTTGAATTTATGCTATAAAGAAAAAAATAATTTAACGCATGAAAATACTAACACTAAACAAACAATATATGAATTTATGTTCGTTTTTCCCCCATTTCGCTTTAAAATAATTTTTCAGTGAAATCACGTTTCAAGTTAATATTTTTTTCCGGATTCTATAAGCTAATCCCATTTTTCAAGATTCCTGAATTTCCAAGCCCTATCTTCAATTTTTTCTATTTCGAAATAAAGTGTGAAATAACGTTTTTGCGCAATTATTTTGAAAATCTTTCTTCGTACCATATTGGGTTCGCCCAACTTACAGTGTCCCAAGCTAGGTATTTCGCCCTCTTTCATGACATGATTGCTTTGCTACTATTGTTTACCACATTGGCATTATTAAATTCTTAGCAAGGCTGACAGCTCTTTTTTGTGACAAAAAAACGAGCCTATGTACAAATTACCTGCGTACCTGTGGATCTATTCATGGATATACGGAATAATAGAGATATTATGAAGCAAAGGGTCTCTTAGGGTGATAACTTTTTAGCTCATGAGCTTTTCGATGTTACTTTTGTTGTTGTTTCTGTATTTACGTTTTTCTTACTTTTATTCCTGTTCATGGTTTCTACCAATGAAAATCTTAAAAAAAGGTTGAAAATCTAAATTTTAACAATAAACTTTCCAACAATATTCAGTTTCAAGCGTAGGTGAATGACCGCTTTAAATAATTTCATGATGGCAGAATTTTGAGTAGATTTATTTTTTAATTAATCAAAATATCACTTATTCGCATATCCCTGAACCACAGTCAATGCAATCCTTACTCTTATAGTTCAGAAATTTAACTAGAGGTTCCAACCAATCAACATATTTATCGAAAGTAAATCTATAGTACTGCGGAGAAATGGAAGACAGAATGTAGATAGGTATACAGGGCACTGCAGGATAGTCAGTGCTAACCCCGTTCGAACTATATTTTTGAAATAAGAGTGACAAGCTAATTCAAAACAGGTTCAGATACAGTTCATTAGTTAAAAAATATGATAGAAAAAATGATAATGGATACTAACACATACCAATCGCTATCGAGGACAATGAGAACATCGGGGAATTAAAATAATCTGTAGCGAATATATTTATGGATGAAGCTTAAAATAGATTTTCTAAATTTAAAGAAAAATAATGTATTCAAATGCCACTCGAAATTAAACTGATTTTTGATGCTTCAATAATGACTGAAAAGAAAGAGTTTTTCCTTTCAGAGCCTGCTTCACACTTTTTGCGATTTTCACCCTCTTAATGTGGTTTGTGACCCAACAATCAATAATAAAGATATCAAGCTTTCGATGCTTTTAATCATTCCTCTAAGTCAGAGGTAGCCAAAGTTGTCTATATAGACCCCCAGGGGTCTATTTAACAAAAGCGGGGGTCCTTCTGAGCCAGGGGGTCGATCCGAATCGGAAATGTCGATTGGGGATCGAAGAAAAAACAGTTCTTAATACGCAAATCATACATACCTAATTGAGTATGTAAAATTTGTGAATTTTTTATAATTTAATTAATATCAGTTTCTTTATAGAACATAAATTAATAAACATATATTTATTCGGCTGAAACAAGTATTTACGTACCAGCTCGCAGTGGCACGAACTCTACACTTCTGATTTATAAGTCATATGCATATGTGTGCTTGTCCAAATGTCACGTGTGACGAGCATTGACGCTACAAAAGCAAATATCATAAGCAGTTTCAGCTTTTTTTTCAAACTGGGAACAGTGTTGAATATTTGCAGAGTCATTATTAAAATTTTTATCGTTTTGGATAATTAGTTATTGTTTCGATAAAACCATTCGTTTAGTTTAGATATCAATTTTAATTATCAATACATGTAAAAAAGAAGGTAAGCATTAATAATATGAGTTAGTGCAGCCCACGACAAAACTGCAAGATGAGCTTGCTAAATTATTATAGGATCTTGAAGCAAAGACGCTTTTAAAAAATTTAACAGTAAGCAAATTTTTGACAAATATGAATATAAATATAAATATAATATAAATATATAAAATATGTAAAACTTTACGAAATAGCTCAGCCATTTATGCCAGCATTTCCAAGTTCCTATATGTTGATGCCGGTTTCAGTCATGTAAATTCAATCTTAACTAAGTACAGAAATAAATTAATTGTGGAGTTTCGAGGGGATTTAAGATTAAAATTGACCAATTTTGAGCCCAATATAGCGAACCTTGCAAAAAAACATCAGGTACACCCATCTCATTGATTAAGAAGAAATAAATCTGTAGTTACTTTACTTATTATTTCTACTTATTTATAACTACTTATTATTTAATATTAAGGCATTTAAATTTCAATATTAATATATTTCTCATAAAACTATTGTTACACAATGTACTATTACTTTAATAAATGTTTAAAATCATAAAATAAATGTACAAACACAGTATCTTATTGAGTTTTATTTTAATTAACAGAAAATTACTTTTATGGGGGCCAATGGAGGTTTCGAAAAATTATATAGGGGTCGATGATCAAGAAAGTTTGGCGACCCATGGTTGAAATTTGGAGCATCACATATGATAATAATAAAAACGATAATAATACGAGTTTGTGTATATGTCTAAATGTATCTCTTATAACAAAAACAGAATCGTTCGTGCAAGTGTTCTTTCAGAACACTTGCACGAACGATTCTGTTTTTGTTTCGATTCTGTTCTGATTGAGTGCTGATCTAAGGNATGTGTGTTTGTAAGACAGCACTTCTTCAGGGAACACACTGTCTACAATCACACAGGAGCCTTTCTGTTGTCAGTGGAAAAACCAAAACTGACAGTACCCCGAGGCCCCATAATGGATAGACAAAAAAGAGAGAAAATCATTATAAAAATTGAAAAGCACAGAAGTATACTGAACCAGCAAACACAACTTAAAAGTATATATAGTAAGACTTAAAAATGAAACGCCCACTTACAAATAAAAATAGCTATAATTACAGTTGGTATAACCAAATCAAAATAAAATATATTGCCGAATCAGTAAGAAAATATTATAAATGAATCAAGTGTCGACCTAATCTGTAATTAATTATCTAATTATTAATTAGTAATTAATAATGTATAGCCAACATATTTAAGGATGAAGCGTAAAATAGATTTTCTAAATTAAAAAAAAAATAATAATATATTCAAATGCCACTCGAAATTAAACTGATTTTTGTTGCTTAAATGAAGACTGAAGAGAAAGCGGTTTTCCTTTCAGAGCCTGCTTTTTGCTATTTGCACCCTCTCAATGTGGATTGTGACACAACAGTAAATAATAAAGTCATCAAGCTTTTGATGTTATCATTCTCCTAAGTTTATGGGTTGAAATTTGGAGCATCTCATATAATAATAATGATAATAATAACGATAATAATACGAGTTTGTGCATATGTCTAAATATATCTCTTATAACAAAAACATAATAGTCCGTGCAAGAGTCCTGTAAGTTTGAGTGCGGATCTAAGGAAGGGTATCATTCTAAAAATAGCTTAAAAATTTCAATTAGTCTACTAAGGATTACCGTTTGATAAATGAAACTTTGCTTATATGTCTTTATTAAGTATTTTAACTACAAATGAAAATGTTTTTTTTTCCAAATGTCTGAAAGATAGATGTCTGAGCCATCAGATCTGCTCGATGAAAACTGAGTTTTAATGTGAGTTCTATAACAAGTGTTATCTTTGATTGATTATGCCAGGCAAGCATAAGTGAAATCCCAATTAGCAGTTTGAAAACTTTCAAAAACTCACTTGTTTTATTAACTGCGCTTTTGAAATATATTTCTATAAACATGAATAATTTAAAATAGATGGAAAAAATAAACAAATTATCTACTGTAATAACAAAATGGATTAAATTATGTACTGAAACTCAAAATTAATGAAAAAAATGTTTGAGTGTTGTAATTACTGACAATCTTGAGTTAGCCATGAGCAATAGCAATTTTTTCGGTGCTTTTCGAAAAAAATTTGTAAAAATATTTGGAAGGGTAAAAAAATCAGAATGAAGATATAAGGAAATAATTTTAGTTTTTTTCTTGGGGGGGGGGATATGCCTTTCAGGTTTGCACATGGTCAGTTCAGAAACTAAATTTTTTTTACACCCGTATGAATTACTGGTATTCAGCTAGTTATCTTATAAGCAGGGAAAGTTTCAATATTCTATTTTTAATTGTAAATTCTGATACCTTAAGAGGCTGAGGATAAATTTCTTTTCCATTCCTTTTGTTAATGCTTCGATGAGAAATAATACAGTATTGAAAAGAACAGGAAAAAGAACGGATCCTCTACCCAGAAACACACATTCACTCTGAATTGATACGTTTCTTTATTTTCCGAGTAAAATTTCCGGTGTCTTATTCTCATTTTTTTTGTCCTCTATTCAACAAAGGAAATGGCGACAGCCGGATTTCTTGTCTATACAGCGGGAATACTTCCTATAGACGTGTTAATGTCTAGACCGGATCTATACTCTGGTCTTAGGATGATTTCTCTGGACTTAATCCTTCCAAGTCTTAATGGGTTTAATGTCTTACTCCAATAAGATGGGAAGAAAAACTTTCCGAGTTACTATTCTTAATAGTCTCTTTTTAAGAAGGCAAAGGATATAATGTTTACCATTTGTAATAAAGTGTATCTTTTCAATCCTTTATTTGCTCTTTGCTAAAAATCACCGAGGAAGCTAAATAGCTAGGGTCTGAGATGCCTTTTCCCTGGCATCTTAGATCTTGTATTAAGCTTTCCATTTTTTTTTCTCTATTGACAAACTTTTGATAGTGAAATATCCTTAGACAGTAAATAAAAGCATCATTTTATTAGAAAGAAAAAGTTCTTTATATATTTTAGTTCTTCTACAGATTCTTGATACAAGAATTTATGAGTTTAACAGTTTTAGAAAGGTAATTTAAAACTGTATAGTTATGTTGGGTCAATTTCTTAAAAACATCCTGTTTTGTTGCTGCTTGACGAAATTTGATTATCATGGGAACTCTGTTTTGGCATAAATTACTCTAAATCACAGATAGTTATCAACAGTCTAAAAACAGGCAAGTTCCTAATCAATACAATTTTTTTTTGAAAAATTTAATTTCAGAACTGTATTGGAATAGTTTTGTCAGAAAAAGAGCAATTAAACTTCTAGAACAATAGCAAGTTACATTTTTTCATTATAATTGGTTTACTACAATGCATTTTATAAAATACTAGTTCTATTAGATTCGATACGTCACTATTAGGTACATCACTAGATTTAGTAAAATTAATAAAAACTTAATAAAACAATATTTAGATAATCCCTTATCATCTATTCCACTTTGACAGTGAAGTTCAGCCCAAAAGATAGTAGATTTAAAAATTTTATCTGTTCACGTTATCCATCACTTTGTTGTATAAATTGCAAAGGAATGCAATAATTTATAGTTTAACTTCTTCTCATTTTGATGAACTTTGAAACTAATTTCAAAACTTGGTGAAAATAAATTTCAGGTTACCTAAACAAAATGCAGCAGACGATATATGTTTACCTTCTTTAACTTTTTTATAATTCACTTTTCAAATCCTTTGCCACATTTGATATTGTCATATCCTTAAAATGCACTACATAATTTATTACAAATTAAATGTTAGTATCATAATAGTTAGTGATTTTAGAAAAAGGAATAAAAAAAAATATATATGAAATTCTAACTTATATTCATTTCTCGTTTAATTAAGTTCTGCTTAACCTGCTTGCGATCATTAAATTAAGTCAATTTTAAATTTAAGATTAAAAGTTATATTCGCTTCTTACATGCAATTTTCCATATACCATAAGTTACAGCATTGATTCCTCAAAATTACTAATTTAAGTAACAATAAATATATTAAGTGTTTATTTTTATTAAATCAGATGTTATTCTTATTAAACCAAATTCAAAACCAAAAGTAAAAAACAATTTTTAGTGTCTTTGAAACCAAATTTAAGAGTCTATATTATGTTAAGTTAATTCAAAGAGCAATTTAACTTAATTCAATTAAGTGAACGTTAAATGAGACAGAAATAGAAATATTAATTAGTATTTTAATGCATGAGTTACATCATTGAAGAATACTATTTTAAATATAAATTGACTTGTTTTTTTTTATTTTAATCTTTACTTATAATTTCACTAAAACAAGCTCGTAACATAAATATGTAAATACTTTTAGCTTGCTCTTACAATTTATTTTTATGAAAATATATTATATTTAATTCACCAGAGTTAATTCAATTAAGTAACTTTTCAATAAAATATAAATTACAGCCTTTCATGATTTTACTAACAATTTCTCATAAATTCATAGTTACATCATAAAAAATAAAAGTTTCAACTGTTTTTAATAAAGTTACTTTCCTAAAGAATTATTAAATCAAATACATTTCCAAAATATATCGAAATATTTATTGTTCTCTTAAAACCAACATTCTTTATATTAATGTTAATTTTTTTTTAATTTAATTCAAATTAATGTCAAATAAGAAAAGAAAAAAATTTTCGCAATTTTTCCCACAATCATAAGTTGCATCATATATAATTAAAAAATCTTCTAAATACAAAATTTACTCATTATTTTATTAAATCAAATACATTACTTCCAAGAGATACAAACTTTTAGTACAATCTTAAAACTAATTATCCAAGTTATATGAGAGATGAGCGTGAAATAAGAACACAATTTAATCATTCTTGGCTGATTATTCTGTAATAGTTGTTCAGGCGTGATATTAGAGATTTCATTTGGGATTTTCACATTTAAATCAAAAACTCAAGAAATCCTAAACAACACAGTAACATTTAAAGCGTACAATTTTTTCATTGAACATCTTTTCTTTTATGTATTGAAACTTTTAAACAATAAGTTATCTCTCCGTAAATACTTCCATTTCATAGCGTTTAAATAAACAGTGATAACTAAATCCTGCATGAAATTAAAACGCATTGATCTGATTAAACGAATAATATAAAACTTTAAAATCTTTGCCGGTTTCAGAAAAATTGTTACTACCATACATTTATTGATAAAAGTTGATTAGTAATCAGATGGGTGATTTAAGATTTCCACTTCTTTAAAATTTTCACTTGAATTACTTTAACAGGCTAATGAAACTAGGAATCATTTAAACTTTTTCCTCATTAATATGAAGTAAATATCAAGAATTTAAAAAGATAGGAAATTAAAGGCACTAATAATAAATACCCGCAATAGAATTTATTCTATTGTACTTTATCATGTTTTTAACATGTATATACATAAACACACAAAGCATCATTGATGGTACACTATTAGGAATTCCGGATCAAATTACAGTATAAAGTACCGGCACTTTGGTTGCATCAACCATAACATCCATATTACCTTAAAATCCATTTTTATCATGAAATATTATACTGTACTTCTCTCAGTAATATTTAATAAATTAAAGTGATTCAGTGATTTTTCGGTAATTATTAATGTAAAATTTGAGGTATATCAAATTTGTTTTGTTCCGCAAAATATTTCGGTAAAAATAGATTTTACGGAAAAAATTACCGGCATCCAGAGTACTGGTACTTTTTTCCGTAAGTTGATTCGGAATTTTTTACAGTGTACTCAAAAAAATTTGATGGTTTTTACCTAGTTCCTAATTTTTTAGAAATATAGCTTTTCTGGCAATTCGAGTTATCAGTTTAAGTACATCACTAATGAGTATTTACTTAATTCACTTCTCTGTTCGTTATCTTTAGGTAGAGAAGATTGTGAAATTAGGAAGCAAAAGCGAAAAAAGCTTGTTTATCTTCTGTCCTTCACTTCTTTGTTCATTATCGTTAGGTAAAGAAGATTGAGAAAATAGGATGCAAAAGCAAAAAAAAAGCATGCTTATATTTCGTCATTCAAGTTTTTGTTCATTACCGCAAGGTAGAGAAGAATGCCAGATTAAGACACAAAAACGAAAGGAGTGTTTTTATCTTTTGTCATTCACCTCTTTATTCATTATCGCTAGGAAGAGAATATTGTGAAATTGGGATACAAAAACGGAAAGAGTGTGTTTAATTTTTGCCATTCACATCTTTGTTCATTACCGCTAGGTAGAGAAGAATGCGAGATTGAGTTACAAAAACGAAAAGATCGTATTTTTCTTTTACCATCCGCTTCTTTTTTCATTATCGTTAGCTAGAGAAGATTGTGAAATTAGGATGCAAAAACGAAAAGAGCGTGTTAATCTTTTGTCATTCACTTCTTTGTTCATTACCGTTAGGTAGAGAAACCAGTGAAATTGAGATGCGAAAATGAAAAGAGAGGGTTTATTTTTTCTCAAGTGCTTCCATTAGAAAAAAAGCTATAAAATTTTTTTCTCGATATTTTTGTTACAGTTTCATTATTTACTTTTTCTGAAGTTTAATTGAATTCCCTATCATTAATAGTTCTTCTTCTATTCGTTTTCTTGTTTGCAATGATGGAACGTCGTAATCAAAACTTAAGCCACATTTTAATAAAACAATTTCATGTTAAGCTATATCTTCCTAATTTTTTCTGATGAAAAAGTATATTTGACTTATGCCCAAATTGTTACAATATTTTAATAACGTTCAAAATTTAAATTTCATTTAATTTTGGAATAAATAGATCAATTAAATTTTATTGGAAATTTTTCTGGGTAAAAATATAAATTGCAATTGCTTCCAGACCACTACAAGCAAAAATTTCTTCAATTGCAACCTATCTTCAATCAAAATTTTAATCGGTATCAAACTAGCTGGGGTGTTTTATTTCTAATTTAAAAATCTTTTTAAATCTAAATTAAGACACTTTCTGAATTAAAAAATTAAGTTGAAATTTTTCTTAAAAATTTTGAACATAGGTCCAAACAAGTATTTTACAGTTTGTTTAGTTCATTAATTTCATTTCTATTTCGATTTTTTTCTATTTTTTTGAACTGAATATTTATTTTCTGTTTTGGGGGACAAAAACCCCCAAACTTGTTCCTCAACTATGGATCACATATTGCACAACTGTACAACCAATAACGATCAATATTTTTCAACTTGAACTTGTGTCAAGTAAACTTTAATTACTAAATGCAATATTTTGAACTTCTTAGAGCAAAATAAATATCCAGAACACTAAGAATTGAAAAAATAAAAAATTTCAGCATATTTATTTTATTAACAAATATTCATAGTTGCATAAAATCATTTATTTTAGCCTTTTACTATCACATGAGAAGCTAACATTTCTCAAATCTCAAATCTCGAATCGAAACACGGAGAAAGAAAATTCTGGATATATCTTATTTTCCATGGAATTGATATATCTAGTAAAATAACCATAAATTTGGTTAATAAAACCAAAATTGCATTGAACCATGTTATTTAAATCATTCATTTGATACTTTTTCTATTCATATGGCATTCTATTTTTCTGAAATTTTATTTTTCAAAGTTATAGCTTTTATTATCACAAATTTAGTAATTATTACAAAATTGAAAAGTAAATTCAATCAAATAAATGATTTTTATGTCATGCTCTACCTCTTTTAAAAGAAATTGTCATTTGCTATAAAACTATATTTTATTTTAATTTTACCAAAATCATTTTTAAAACGTTTACGTAACCATTACTAAAACTTTCAAGTTCCCATGTAGCCAAATTTTCCATTTAGCCAAAACTTCCAGAATTTTTCTATATTCTGGTAGTTTTGACTACACATTATCTCACAGTGTACTGCTGGATTAAGCCAGCAAACATTTATGTTTAACATATGCACCCGCTATTATTTTCCGTACCATACATGTTTCTATACCATACATCTATACCACATATATCTTTCAGTCAATAATTCATGAAGTGTACCAAAAGATATATAATTTGCAATTCTTTAGTCTCCAAAGTAATATTTTTCATTGCTAGATGTCTTAATTTGAAAAGTGGCTTAAGGAATCCAGAATGGCTGCCATTATATGAACTGCTTCTAACAATAACCATATTGAATTAATAAATTGTTTTCAAATTCAAAATGAAATTTAAAAAGAAAAAAAACTAAATAAACTACATATCACGNAATTATTGTAAATCAAGTTCTTCTGAAAATGAGAGTTGAAACTGCTGTTATTGGTACTGTTCTGCTCTGAAGCTATTCCTTCCAAGATTAAGACAGGAAATAGAGGCCAGAACACTGAACTTTAACTTTGGTCATTTTATGTAATGTGTTAGACCTTATGTCCGAGGTTAGAAAGAAAACTTTTTTTAGAAATTCCTACTTTGGAAAATCAATGAAATATCTAAGGTAGTAGCTGTTAAAAAAAATCTTTATCTTCAGCTGTTAAAGAAAAATCCTTACGCAACGAGTGAATTCTCATATTAAAAACAATATTTCAATTCTAAAATTCATTAATTTGCTTTTTAAATAAAGTAAAAAGTTGATTAATATGTACGCATGCTAAATAATGACTCTTTAATATAATTCTGTTAAATTTCAAAAATTCCCACACGTTAATGATTGAGAGCGATTGAGAAAAATTTCAGAATTGACAAGAAAATATCAAGGACATTTTATTCGAAAAAGAAATATTCTCTTTTAAATACCTGAGAAATATTTTTGAATGATTAAGTAAGATCATTATTTTTCTACAAAGTAAAAATTTCCATATCAAATTATGGTACAAAATACCGGTAATCAGACTGCCAGTGCTTTTTACCGCAAAATCCGTTTTTACCGGAATACGTTACTTAACAAAACATTTTACAGTAATAACTACCTTAAAACCACTAAATCACTCTAATTAAATAAATATTACTGTGAAAATTTTTACGGAGGACTCACTCGAAATACCGGTACTTTATATCGTAATTTGATCCGGAATACTTTACAGTGCAAACATCCGGCTTTACAGACCCAGGACTGGGCAACGGAAAAAAGAGGATTTTAAGGAGTAGGAACTGTAATATGGATATTTAAAATAGTTCTAGATATAGTAGTAGATGTATAAATATCAGTAATCAATATTTAAATTTACGTTAAAATGGATTTAATGGATGATGCACGTCATAAGTTCCGATACATGATACCGGAATTTCTTGCAGGGTACTATTCTTTTTTATTTATCAATTAGATTTTTGATTCTTAAAACAATACAACCTGATACGATAGTAACTTCTTCCAGGGTACTATTCTTTTTTATTTATCAATTAGATTTTTGATTCTTAAAACAATACAACCTGATACGATAGTAACTGATTAAGTATGAAGTACAGAGTAGTTTTATCCTACGTTTTATTTTATTTTTTATTTCTTTTTTAATGATACTCAGTTGTATACAAACACTTTAAGCGCATTTATCTTTCTTGAAAAAAAAGTTTTAAAAAAAACAGGTTTAAACATGACACTAATGTTGCTTTTCCACAGTCAATGCATTATTCAGAACTAAACAAGGGGTTGGAAAATTGGGTGAAGTTACAAAACATTTCAATCTGAAGGTACAAGGCATTTTGGAGTCATATGAATTAACTTACGTCATTTACGAACAAACGCGAATACTATAAACTTTGAACTAAACTTGAATTCATTTGTAATTCTCATTCGAATTTATAGTTTATTCTAACAGTTTACTCTATATGAGCTATAAACTAAAATTTGGATGACTGCCAGAAGTCAGTAAAAAGAAATTTTGTTTTGGAGCATTCTGGAGGTAAACGAACATAAATTTTCGTTCTAAAGTGATCGAAATGTTTAGTAATTTATAGTTAGAAATATGCCTTCTCATCGATAATAGAAAGGTATAGAAATAATATTATTTGGGATACTCATTTTTCACTATTTGGTGCTTGTTCTCATCAAGCAATTTCATGGTAATTATAATAGTAATATAATAATGATTACTTTATAACAGGAAACTAGTTAGGTTGTATAAAAATTATGCACTATGCCTTATGAGGCAATAAATCTACTATGCATATCGGAAATAATAAACGTTCATAAGTTAGAAATGGTGATTATTTTATTTGAAAATGAACATTAAAGATTTTTTTTTGTCGTATACCTGTTTTAGGCAGTGGGGGTGCGATTGTTCCTGTTTTTCAGTGGCGCCATCTATGNTAGCCTTTTACTATCACATGAAAAGCTAACATTTCTCAAATCTCGAATCGAAACACGGAGAAAGAAAATTCTGGATATATCTTATTTTCCATGGAATTGATATATCTAGTAAAATTACCATAAATTTGGTTAATAAAACCAAAATTGCATTGAGCCATGTTATTTAAATCATTCATTTGATAATTTTTCTATTCATATGGTAACGTTTTTTCGGAAATTTTGTTTTTCAAAATTATAGCTTTTATTATCACAAATTTAGTAATAATTACAAAATTGAAAAGTAAATTCAATCAAATAAATGATTTTTATGTCATGCTCTACCACTTTTAAAAGAAATTGTCATTTGTTACAAAACTATATTTTATTTTAATTTTACCAAAATGATTACTGAAACTTTTATGTAACCATTGCTAAAACTTTCAAGTTTCCATGTAGTCATATTTTCCATTTAGCCAAAACATCCAGAATTTTTCTATATTCTTTTAGTATTGACTGTACATTATCTGACAATGTACTACTGGATTGAATCAGCAAACATTTTTGTTTAACATATGCAACAGCTATAATTTTCTATACCATACATGTTTCTATACCATACATCTATATCATACATATCTTTCAGTCAGTAATTCATACAGTGTACCTAAACATATGAAATTTGCAATTCTTTAGTCTCTAAAGAAATTTTTTTCATAGCTAGATGTTTTAATTTGAAAAGTGGCTTAAGCAATCCAGAATGGCTGCCATTATATGAACTGCTTCTAACAATGACCATATTGAATTAATAAATTGTTTTCAAATTCAAAATGAAATTTAAAAAGAAAGAAAAAACTAAATAAACTATATATCACGAATTTTCAAATAGAAAACATATTCAAAAAATTGTTAGATGTTTTAGTTTCTTGTGTTAAGTAATTTAAAGGATACTTTATAAGGAAGGTATTTCCTCTAAATTTCTCCAGAAAAACCATAGCTCTATAAACTAAGCCATGTCATCCATGGAATGTACTAAATGAGTATAAAACTACTTTAGCTCCAAAGAATTGTTCTGAAAATGAGAGTTGAAACTGCTGTTATTGGTACTGTTCTGCTCTGAAGCTATTCCGTCCAAGATTAAGTCAGGAAATAGAGGCCAGAACACTGAACTTTAACTTTGTCATTTTATGTAATGCGTTAGACCTTATGTCCGAGGTTAGAAAGAAAACTTTTTTTTAGAAATTCCTACTTTGGAAAATCAATGAAATATCTAAGGTAGTAGGTTGATATTCAGCTGTTAAAAAATCTTTATGCAACGAGTGAATTAAAAACAATATTTCAATTCTAAAATTCATTAATTTGCTTTTTACATAAAGTAAAGAGTTGATTAATATATAAGCATGTAAAATAATGAGTTTTAATATAGTTTTGTTAAATTTTAAAGATCCCACACCTTAATGATTGAATGCGATCGAGAAAAATTTGAGAATTGACAGAAAATATCGAGCACATTTTATTCGAAAAAGAAATATCCTCATTTAAATACCTGGGAAATACTTTTGAATGATTGTGTAAGATAGTCATTATTTTTCTACAAATTAAAAATTTCCATTTCAAAGTACGTAAAAAGTACCGGTAATCAGACTGCCAGTGCTTTTTACCGCAAAATCCGTTTTTACCGGAATACGTTACTTAACAAAACAGTGTACAGTTATAACTACCTTAAAACCACTGAATCATTCTAATTAAATAAATAATACTGGGAAAATTGCGATTTAACATTTTGCGTTAAAAATGGTCTTTACGGGAAAATGGAGTTTATGGATGATGCACTCAAAGGACCGGTACTTTATACCGCAATTCGATACGGAATTCTTTACAGTGCATACATTTAAGACCAAGGACAGGGTAAAGGGAAAAAGAGGGTTTTAAGGAGTGGGAACTGCAATATAAATATTTAAAATAGTGATAGATATAGTAATAGATACATAAATAGTAGTAATCGATATATAAATTTACGGTAAAATGGAATTAGTGGTTGATGCACATCCAAAGTTTTGGTACATTTTACTGGAATTAAGTACACGATACCATTCTTTTTTAATTATTAATTAGATTTAACATGCTTGAAATAATCGCCTCTTTGGAAGCATAGGTGCTGGGGTAAATGTTGGTGCATGTGTGTGCTTAAAAACAATAATACCTGACTCCATAGTAACTGATAAAGTATGAAGTTCAGAATAGTTTTATTCTACTTGTGTTATTTTTTCCCATTACTTTTTTAATGATAGTCAGTTGTGTACAAACACTTAAGCGCACATTTATCCTTTTTGAAAAAAAAAGTTTAAAAAAAAATTAAGTTTAAACATAACACTAATGTAGCTTTTCTACAGGCTATGCATTACTCAGAACTAAACAAGGGGGTCTAAAAATTGGGTGAAATTACAAAACATTTCCTTCTGAAGGTACAAGACATTTTGGAGTCATATGAATTATCTTACGTCATTTACGAACAAACGCGAATACTATTAAGTTTAAACTAAAACTTGAATTCATTTGAAATTCTCATTCGAATTTATAGTTTATTCTAGCTGTTTACTCTATATGAGCTATAAACTAAAATTTGGATGACTGCCAGATGTCAATAAAAAAATTTTTCTTGGAACATTCTGAAGGTAAACGAATATAAATTTTGGTTCTAAAGTGATCGAAATATTTAGTAATTTATAGTTAGAAATATGCTTTTTCATCGATAATAGAAAGGTATAGAAATAATATTACTTGGGGTACTCATTTTTCACTATTTGGTGCTTGTTTTCATCATACAATTACAAATTCATAATAATTATAATATTACTATGATAATGATTACTTTATAACTGGAAACTAGTTAAGTTGTATAAAAATTATGCACGATGTCTGATAAGGAAATAAATCTACTACACATATCGGAAATAATAAACGTTCATAAGTTAGAAATGGTGATTATTTTATTTGAAAATGAACATTAATGATTTTTTTTGTTTGTCGTATCCTGTTTTGTTGTGTCCTGTTTTAGGCAGTGGGGGTGCGATTGCTCTGTTTTTCAGTGGCGCCATCTATGGCTAGGAATTCAACTTCTGCCACGCCATTCACAACCCGTTTATAGGGCGGGTCACATTCACATACAAGGGAGAAAGTACATAAAACACACATAAAGAGAAAGAAACATCATGCCTTGCCCGGGATTCGAACCCAGGACCTTTCTAATGCAAGGACAGCTCCCTGCCGCCTACACAGTCCGGTCGGCGAACATTAATAATCATTGTTTTAATAAAAATTAAACATTTGTGAAGAAAGTATAAATTTCGCCAAAAAGACGATTAAAATTAAAAATTGATTTCTTTCATTATATAAATTTTTTTTAAATAAACTTTAGGACTAAATTGGTAAAAATCCTTCAAGTTATGAACATTTAGAAATTTTTAATTTTAATTCCAATTATAACATTTTAAATAATTATATATGTAAATTAATAAACCAACGTGATTAAAATCAGCAAGTATTTTCCTGTTACATTCAAGATTTCCAAACCTTCTGTTTGCGAATCATTGTTCACTTGGGACTTGTTAAGTTATTTGGGAATCTTTTGTTGCCAACACAGTTTCTTTCACTTAAGCCAATAATGACTAGAGGATCGTATTTTAGTTTTCTGCTTACACGGGGTAAAGTATAAATTGTCGGACTAAGCAGAAATATTTCTTGTTTTCAGAGAAAATGTAATAGAAAATTTCCTTGAAATGTATTGATAATTACTTGTGATGGAAAATAAATACCTTGATTAAATATTGAAATATCCAATTTTTAAATGCATTTATTAGTCGTAATGTTTATATGAATAAATAATAATACATAATTAACTTTTGCTAAATTAAATTATATTTATTTTACTTTAGCCAGTACTAGTTAAATTGATTATCATTCGTTAAACAGTAAGAATTGTTAAAGATCCTACAACTAAAAATTTTTTTAGGAAGTTGCAATATGCGGGGAACAAGCTGTGATCTAAAAGTCATCAGTTTTCGGTTGAGTTAATAGAAAGAGCATCATCAAAGTAACTTTATTCAATGGTATATCTGTCAACTTTTACACTTTTCCAAAAAGTTTTTCCTAAGTGATAGTGATAATGAATAAATAACAATTAAGGTGATAATGTAGGCAAGTACATAATTTACTTTGAGCCACCACTTAAAACACGATGAGATAACTAACAAGTCTTCTTTATGAAGGTTAAAATTATTTAAATATAGCAGTATAAATTATTGTAAATCAAGTTCGTTAGAACAAGATACAAGTACTATAGCAAATATGTTGCTACCTTATAAGATATTAAAAGAAGATCTTTCGGGAAAGTTGTAAGCCTGCAATGGGATCTGAGAAATATCTATAAATACATGCTTATTTCTTGCGTTAGAAAAAAACTAATTTATTCAAAATGTTTATTACAAGCAAAGTTAGTGTTAAATAACAAGATAATTTGCAGAATAATAAGCTTTAAAATTAAATTAGTTACATTTAATAATTTTATCTTGTTGCGTATTTGCTAAAAAGTTGTTAATTAGACTTATTGCTTATAAAATAATTGTGGCAAAACTCTTTGCGAAGGAACTGAAAATAAAGTATTTTTTTATGTTCAAAGACCTGAATCAGCTCATAAATAATTTACGTTAGTTTTTGCTTCTCTTAGCCAGTAAAAAAATAAAATGAATGTGTAAACTGTGTGGGTCCTTCAATGTACAAGCTTTATATAAAGATTAATTTATTGGAAGTTATGGTGCAAGGACTTATAACGATTTTCGATTTAAACTTGCATGATCTTTAGCAAATAACTTCTTGGACTTAAATAAACTGAAAGTGATAAGATATTACTTGCTTAAAAAACTCCTTAACCTAAAAAAATATAGATTATATATTACAGTCGGTATATTTCAAGCGCTCTAGAATAGGTACCCATTTCGAAGACTCGCCAGGCATGAGTCTCTCAATTAGGTGAACCGGGTTTGAATCCAGCGATGGCTGCTTGATACGAATTCACATCCGATTGGCACAGACGCCAGTGCTGACGTAAAATATCCTCAGTGGAAAACGAATCATGGGTTACAATCGCCTTGATGTTAGGTTTGATGTTTTCGTAGTTTCCCACTCCATGCAACGCAAATGCGGGTTAGTTCCATCGAAAAGTCATACGCAAAGGATAGTTTGCTCCAGTGCTTGATCCAGGAGTTCCCTTGTCTTCTGGGATGAGATCAAAATTACAAGGCTACGGATTCGAACATTGATTGTCGTAAACTTAGAATTGGGTCAGCTGCTCAACATTGGTTATAAAATAAAATAAAATTGAGCAATCCAGTCACAGTCAGGTTACTGGGCATAAATTAAGTTTCGACAATAACCAAATTATTTTCATCTCCGACACATCAGCTCATCTCGAAATGCTGGAATCTTGTTTTATTAATATGAATGATGATTCCCTTGTTAACAACAATAGTTCCTCACCAACGTTGAAATGCAGTTTACCCTGATTTGCCCCTCTCAACCATAATGAGTTTTCTCATTCCGTTTTTTCATCAGTTTTCCCTCTTGGCTACTATTGTTTTTCTAGTTTTATTTCTCACCTGCACTTTCCATTTTCACTTGACAATTTTATATTTCTATTTCAAATCACTTTTGTTTCTTTTCCTTCAAGTTTAGCAAGTCTTGAAACTTACGGCATATTTTCGATGGCTTGAAATATGTCGAC
Organism: Parasteatoda tepidariorum; assembly: GCF_043381705.1. NCBI lineage: Eukaryota > Metazoa > Arthropoda > Arachnida > Araneae > Theridiidae > Parasteatoda > Parasteatoda tepidariorum. The sequence goes on from NC_092204.1 coordinate 37,726,949, forward strand.
TGTTATAACCAATCTGTATGCTTCTTAAAGTAAATATAGTTTTTTAACTAAGTAACTTCTCGTCATGTTGGCGAGCTTTGTGAGAAGGAAATGGTTCTACCTAGTTTTAGATATATTTTTACTTTTAGTTTGAAGGATATATGATATTTCGGCTTTGAACCATTGCATATTTGCATCACAGTTTATAAGTGCATACAAAAATCAACATATTTGTATTAGGTTTTGATATCATTCATTAAATATTAATCATCATAAACATTTCGCTTTTTTTAACTCTTAAAACTATATTTAAATGCAGAACACTTTTAATAAAATAATTCAAATGCTTTAGGGTAATAATTTGTGCAATAGAAAAAACATTTCAAATATTTTGAGTTTATCCGCTCTTTTCTTAGACAAGAGTGTCAGTATAGTTTAAATTTCTAATAATGGCAAACATTCTAGTCGTAACTCATTCAATTACATTAAATGTAACATTTCATGTCAACCCTAATGACATTCACTCTACATTCTAACGATTGGAATAATCGATCCGGGTTTGTGCCGCTCACTTGTCATTCGGAGACAGGGTTCGACGTTATAATAAATAGTGCCTAATTTAGGATTGTTGTTATAAATTTAAGGAGTGTTATTGTGAAATTTAGTAATGATGAAATCCTAGGGGAATATTTAAACACTAAAAATATCTGATAAATAAAAAATAACTGTTAAAATGAAAGTATTATTAAAAGCTGAGTAAACTTCTTAAAATGTATAAAATTGAAAATAATTGCTAAGCTAGAGTTGAATTTCAATTTTAGCTCACAGCCTTTTGTTATAAATAGTGGTAAGTAAAAGGGGCTAGCGTTGATAGTTTTAATAAACATGTTAAAAGAATTTACCTATAATTACTTTGAACGAATCTGGAGAACAATTTTTCCTCAAAAAAGCAGACATGAATGGGTGCTTATTTAATAAGATTAATAATACGCTATTGTTATATATTGATTGATATTGTTATACAGTGGCATATAATATTAATAATATGTGTGCTATTAATAATAATGTATTATTGTCAGATTTAGCAAAGTTAAATTTTAAGGGACGTATACAAACTATGCGGAAGTTTAATAAATAAAAAACAACTATAAAAATGTTAGTATTATAAAAACTTCTTAAAATGTATAAAACTAAAAAAACAAATTCTAAAGTTATATTGAAGAGCTGAAGCTCATTTTTGTTTGATCCGTTTGCTGTAATTAGTATTAAGTGAAGGGGACTAGCGTGGATAATTTTAATAAATATGCCAAAAAACCTATACATAATAACTTTAAACGCATCTAGTGTGTAATTTTTTCTTCCATAAAATATAGGAATTATCTTTATTTTTAATGATACACTGCACAAGCAGGTATGTATTCATATTTATTTCATAACATTAATGATATGCATATCATCAATATTATTCAATAAACATGCAGTCATACCAGTTACTTTGTCTATTCTCCAACTTTTTTATTTATTTAAATTAGACTTTTTTTCATTGATCTTAGGGTTTCAAAAATTATTTTTAGTCTAATTTATTTATAGCTTAAGAAGCAATAGGAATGTAGTCCAATAATGACACAGTTCGGGTTATGTTTCGATAATCGCAACTCTTTTGAAAAGACCGAGTAAAACCAGCCCAGATTTGTCCCCACCCCCTTGATTTGAGTCTATTCTAGGCCACAGTATAAAATTAATTGCAGGCGTCTTTCCCGGAAATTTCTTCAAAATATGAAATACGTTCTGTGCTTCGTTAACCTTTGTACGAAATTCTAGTTTTTAGATAGATATAAAAAAATTCACCAATTTCTTTAAAAGAAACGAAACTAATTAACAAACGCTATTTTTTTTTTTTTAACTTNGATTGTTGTTATAAATTTAAGGAGTGTTATTGTGAAATTTAGTAATGATGAAATCCTAGGGGAATATTTAAACACTAAAAATATCTGATAAATAAAAAATAACTGTTAAAATGAAAGTATTATTAAAAGCTGAGTAAACTTGTTAAAATGTATAAAACTGAAAATAATTGCTAAGCTAGAGTTGAATTTCAATTTTGGCTCATAGCCTTTTGTTATAAATTGCGGTAAGTAAAAGGGGCTAGCGTTGATAGTTTTAATAAATATGTTAAAAGAATTTAACTATTATTACTTTAAACGAATCTGGAGAACAATTTTTCCTCAAAAAAGCAGACATGAATGGGTGCTTATTTAATAAGATTAATAATACGCTATTGTTATATATTGATTGATATTGTTATACAGTGGCATATAATATTAATAATATGTGTGCTATTAATAATAATGTATTATTGTCAGATTTAGCAAAGTTAAATTTTAAGGGACGTATACAAACTATGCGGAAGTTTAATAAATAAAAAACAACTATAAAAATGTTAGTATTATAAAAACTTCTTAAAATGTATAAAACTAAAAAAACAAATTGTGAAGTTATATTGAAGAGCTGAAGTTCATTTTTGTTTGATCCGTTTGCTGTAATTAGTATTAAGTAAAGGGGACTAGCGTGGATAATTTTAATAAATATGCCAAAAAACCTATACGTAATAACTTTAAACGCATCTAGTGTGTAATTTTTTCTTTATAAAATATAAAAATTATCTTTATTTTTAATGATACACTACACAAGCAGGTATGAATTCATATTTATTTCATAATATTAATGATATGCATATCATTAATATTATTCAATAAACATGCATTCATACCAATTGCTTTGTCTATTCTCCAACTTTCTTTTAATTATTTAAATTAGACTATTTTTATTAATCTTAGAGTTTCAAAAATCATTTCTAGTCTAGTTTATTTATACCTTGAGAAGAAATGGGAATGTAGTCCAATAATGACTCTGTTCGGTTATGTTTCCATAACCGCTGCTCTTTTGGAAAAACCGAGTAAAAACAGCTCGGATTTGTCTCCACCCCCTAGATTTGAGTCTATTCTTGAGTCTATTCTTTCTAATTCAGTTTAAAATTAATTGCAGGCATCTTTGACGAATCACAGAACGCTTTTCATATTTTGAAGAAATTTCCGGGAACCTCTGTACGAAATTCCAGTTTTTAGATAGATATAAAGAAATTCACCAATTTCTTTAAGAAAAGAAACTAATTAATAAACACTATTTTTTCTTTATAAGAAATTTATTCAGGTTATCACCCGGGTATATTTCCTAGACAATTGTCCCCCTTCCCTTTCGAGTATGACCTTGACTACATCACTCGTAAATTACATGCATAATTTTCTTAAATGGTCAGATAAGATAGAAATATTTGTTACTTTTGTAATGTAATTCGTGTATTTCTAAATAAATTTACCATAGAGTTAACACACCCGATCCTATACCACTAGTGGGTTGAGACCAGGGGATTTGACTTTTTCTAACAAAATAATCATTTCTAAAAATAAAAAATTACAACTTTGACATTTCAGTTATGATATATTGTGCACAACTACGCAATAAATATTTTGAATAAATTTGACAGTCTCTAGGTCGAAGAACAATTTAACTCCAACACGCCTTCAAATCTAGCAACCCATTCTTATCCCAAATTTCATTTTAAAAACAAATATATCTTGCTATTATACATCTGAGTGTGTTTATTTCCATTTCTTCATCCATTTTAAAAGGCTTGCTTCAAAAAATCCTGAAAGCAATCCAATGTTCTCTAAAAGGAATATTCCGTGTAAATATTGTCTTTTCAAATCATAAGAGAAGAACTAATTTAGTATCTCATTAAATATATCCTCAATAAATCGCAACAAACTAAAAATATCCACTAATGGTCCTTCTCTCTACAAAGAATTGCTCATATTTTTCATTTTTACACTTTAAAACATAACGGGATTGTTTCGTAAAAATAAGTAAACAAAGCAAAATTTCCATTTTTTCAGCATTGGCCGTTTGTTAAGCGGTTATTTATGTGGGTTTTCGAAGTTGTGAATGAGAATGAGATGAAAAATTACTCCTGTGTTGCAATTTTATAGTTAATGTTCCGCTTTTTGAAAAAAATTTAAGAGGTTACAAAATTTATTTCATCTCTAGGTTAAAATACATTTGCATTTTTATTAAACTTCGAAATTGACAGTTTTTTTTTCCTTTACAATAGAAAAAAATGTGATTACGGGAAAATATTTATAATGGAAAATATAATGGAGAACAGATGTTTCAAAAATGTTTTATTGTTAAAAAATAACAATTTTAAATTATTCATTCAAATAATCAAAATATGTTTAAAATCCTTCCTATTTGTCAAATTTGTTTAAATAAATTACTTTTAAAATATTAATTAGTACTATATAATCTACTTCAGACTAAATTCTACTTCAATCATAAACTACAAAGTACAAATATATATGCCTTTTAACATTTATTTTTATTTAAAATAACTTTTTTATTGCAAGTGTAAAGAACAGTATTTAAATTTTTATGCAAAAATTTATCCCTTATAAAAACTTTCGTTTTATTAAGCACTTCCCATTTCACGGTAAGATTTATTGCATCAAATCACGGTAAAAGTATCAGCATCTTGGGTGCCGGTACTTTTTATCGCAGAATTCAATTTTACAGTAAATTTTGCGAAGCAAAAAATCTGATATACCGTAATTTTTGCAATATTATTTATTGTAAAATGACTGAATTAGAGTAGTTAAATAATTATTGCTGCAAAATATACGGCATAAAATTTTACAGACTTTTTAACGTAATTTGATTCGGATTTTTTTTACACTACTATGGATTAAAAAGTATCAGTAATAATTCATTTAAAATTACACTAAACCTTTACTAAACATTTTAATGGCCCCCATAAATACGGGAAAGCCTTCAGGAAGGCATTTTATTCAATATTATGAAACTAATGAGTCTTTTACGAAGAAAAAATGGAATTCCATGGATTTTCCAAAGCGACAAACATCATTGTGCATAACACAAGCATTGAATTTCAATTTCTTCTATTAAATTTTTGGTATGAATATATTTGGTTTATATATGAGTATATATATATGAATATATATACCAAATATATAAATATATATTTATATATTTGGTTTAAATGCTTAAAAAGATACTTTTGAGTGCTTAGAAGAACAATATTATTTTATAGGATGGGATAGCCTGGTTGGTAATGCGTTGGGCCCATGTTCGAGAGGTCATGACTTCAGCCCCAGCAGGCCGAACACTCCCCGTGTAATAAATGATGACTGGTGCTCGTTAAGTCTATCGGGTCACAAAATCTTACATATTCCTATAGCGAATCAATACCTCTGTTGGTTCCAAATTGGATATTGATCGTTTTCTGGTTTAGATCAAACCAGCAGACTTGCTGGTATTGACAAGAGGAATTAGAAACAACAAAAATAATATTTTATTTGTATATAGGTGAAAGTATGGTAGATAATCCATTGTAGATCATTCATCAAAAAATGATCAATATGTCAATCATCATTGTATAATATGGGTATTAGAAAACAAGTTCTCATGTCATTTGGTTTAATAAGATCGACGAAAGCTCTATAAGATGCTGCTTAAAAAATCATGTTCGATTTAAAAAACATTTATGGCCAATTTTAAAAGAACATTTAATAGACAATAGACAGACAATTTTAAAAGAAAAACTAATGCTGCATGGCATAACTTTTTGATATTAGTTTGAATTTGTTCCGAAAACTATAACAATTTGCTCAAGTGGTCTGAGAGATTCTTTTGAAGTGAGAGAGATTCTTTTCTTAAAACCCCATAATTACGAGTCATGAAGCTTAAATCTATGCTACTGACTCACTAGCAGCTCCACTTTAAAAGTGAACCAAGACTAAAAAGGCCACTTTAAAGTCGCTCAAAAATCAAGGTAATGTAAATGTTTTGTTGATTGCGGAGAATTATGATTTTGTACCGGCTGAACAGACTAATCAATAAAGATTATTTTGAGTGTTTTATAGAGCTTGGGAGCGAAACAATTCACCAAAAATGATCTGACTGGTGGCATGAAAACTCATGAGTCACAATATAACTTGATGTCTCATAGCGTAGTCAATTTTCACCGAAACTTTCAACAAATACAGCTTTACTAGCACCATATGCTTCTGGTATGTGAGATTTTTTTTATTCCTGCGGCTAAAATTTCAATTTATGAATATCGGTCATTATTAAAAATGAGTCAATTAATGCGATACAAGAAAGTTGGAAACTCTGAAAGGCGTTAGCAAATACGACTTCAATGTATGTTTTGATGTAGATAAAAATGTTGGTTGTAGTGCATTTAAAACTATGGGGAGAGTATTTTGAAAAAAGTTGAATCGAGTTTTGACAAATAAACTGATACATATTGCCAACATGAGTATTTTTTTAATCACTGTAGTACGCAATTCCAGTGGATATTTTTCTACACAAAATTATTATAGAAGATATTAAATATTAAGATATTAAAGAAGTGATATCTAGTGTCTTTAATATCGCTGTTTCAACAATTTTAACCTTCACTTATACTTTTGCTCAATGCAATATTTAAACGTTTGATTTGAGAACTTTAAAAATATTAGCCTTTTCGCAAGTGTAAATAATAAAAAAATTTACTGCATTTAAGGTAATTTGTGCTACAAATTATTTCTTTTGTTTACAAGGCTGGCCTTATACACGAAAACTAATTTTCTATATTTCCGTAACCGACTTGAAATTTTTAATGAAAAATATTTTAAATGACGTACGGTATTTTTAATCGTAACAGTTTTTAAACTTAAGAAAATTTAAACATGAAAAAATTGAATCAGTATTTTAACAATAAAAAACTAATTTCTACTCTCTAAATGTCTGTACATTATTATTTCACAGCTAATTGAAATAATTTTTCCTTCCATTTAATTTATCTTAATTTTAATTTATGATAGTATAAATAACTCTAGGGTAATTATTATCCGCTATTCATTAGGGCTATTATAATACACTTATTAATTTTTCATTGCATTTGTATTTATAGTAGATGCTATAACATATTTAAACAGTAAAAGCGTGCAATCAGTATGTGCTATTACTCTTACAAGTACACAATACACACTTTTAGGAGAAAAGTCGGGAAAAATAATTAGATTTCAATCGTAGCAGAAGCTACTAAATCCTTATCTAATTAATATTTACAGCTAAGTGACATAATTAGGAAGATTATAATTCATCGATTGTAATAAAGTACATTTGGAGAGAAGAGAAACAGATAATATTAATTTATTTTTAAGTGTCTATAGCGGAGATTATTTAAATCCTTTTTGTTATTAATTATTCAAAGAAAGCATTTCAATAAGACAGGAGAAAGTTTTATAAGATGCTGCTTAAAAATGATAATTGGAAGATAGTTCGGAGCGCATAAATTTTTAATAAAATCAATATAATAACAGTATATAATCAAAATTTACAATGTTTCCCCCTGTGACAAGCGCAGTTTTTTTAAAAAAAGATCACAAATCTGCTTATTAAAAATATATTTCTGTTTTATTCTTAAGATAATTTAAAAAACATGATTTAATAAATGTCATCTCTAATAAAAATTTCAAACGACGAGCAATAATTGTTATACTTCATTTTAAATATAGACAAACTAATTAGGAAGGAATGAAAAGCTAGAAAAAATTAAACGAAAACAATAAACATAAAAATAACGAAATAAAGATAACGAAATAAGAACAAAAGCAATTAAACTTATTTAATTTAATTACTAAACGGATAAAAATAAACTGTTAAAATAACTAAATTTGTGTTAAATTATTACTTATTTATACATAAAAGGAATCAAAAAGTTTTTAAATGAAGCAAATAAATAATATCATAAAAACATATTTATGAGCGTCAATAGAAAATGCATGGTTTCCCTGAAGCTTTTCTAGCATTTTGTTTTCAAAACATATTCTTAAATTTACAAAATTTATCATTAATGAGATCTAATTTTGTATAAGAGCTAAAATACTTTTCAACATATAACGTTATTTCGAACTACTGCTTAAACAATTTCAATACAATTATGTTATTCACTAAATATTTGAAAATTATCTAGACAGCTTTTAATAATTTTTAAATAAATACATTAAAATCTGGAGTCTAGACAAGTTAGACAAGTTTAATTACTTTTGTGTTACTGCGAATGATATGAAATCTGAAATCAAATGCATTATTTACCAACTCGGTTTTCGTAACTTTGTTTTTTGTAGTAAGTTTAACTCTCTTATTCATTCTTTTTTCTAGTAAAAAAATAACTTATATTCTCATTACAGTGAAAATTATTTGTTTTTCTTCGGCTACATCGTTGAAGATATTTGAACACATGAGTATATTTACCATTTATACATTCGAATATATTATGCCATGATTGTATATCATGCTTTAAGATATGTTTAAACATATGGAGACAGTTATGAGCGAATCCGCTTCATTTGTATAACAGTTTTAAAGAATCATTGAAGCTGCAAATTATTACATTTTGAAAAAAATTTCATGCATCATATTTGACATTTTAAAAAATTAATTTTGAATGTGCAATACTCAATGTTGAATTATACTCTCAGAAATAGTAATCACATTTTCGACGATTCAGCGATCCCTGAGCTATGTTTTGTTAATTTTGAGAATGATTTCGTTGCAGAATTACATCATTTGTCATAAAACTGGAATTCTCATCTCGAAACCTCTTAGTAGTGCTAGTGCATTGTGGAGTTTGTCAACTGGAATGACGAAAATAGGATAACGACTAAACGATCGGAAATAATGTGAAGAATTAAGCAGACCGGCTGTATGGTGGTCAAGGAGTTTCGAGTATGGATGTAGACTTCGAGTGGACTTCGAGACTATGGAGACTTCGAGTATGGATGTAGTTTATCCCTCAGTTCTATCTGTCTTTCTTGTGTTGTTAAGGTGACATTGATCCAGCTATATAACGTGCCCATGAGAAAGTGATCATTAGAAAATTTAGATACGTTAGGCACTATGAGTTTTTATAATATATAATAATTAATATTTCTAAACTATTGACGAAATTCCATATTCCTCGAAGAAATGACGATAGTTATTTCGCTATTTTGACAAAATGTTCGCTAGGAACATATACCAAGAAACGGTTACGTCAAAAGGGAATAAAGTTTTGCGAAGTTTCGTTTACTGTGTTTCCGTCAATGGAGAATAAATAAAAGATATCAAGTATACATTTTTAATTTTCTTTTTTTTAAAAAAGACTTTAGCATTTACCAATGCAGCTTTGTTAAGACCATCTGGAAGTATTCAATGGAGAAATAACATTATCTTAAAGAAAATGCTAGTACTTATTTTTCGAAGTCTTTTAAAATAGTTTTTTTTTTGTACTATTTTGAAATTTCTTGGGGAATTTGAGATGCTAAATAAAAAATAGGGTTTTTAAAAAATGAAACGTCATTATTTATGGCGACTACTCTTACAAAAGTACCCAACATCTCATGAGGTATAACTTTGAAACAGAAATGTAAAGGAGAATTGCTGCAAGCAAACATAACGATGCACTTCAGAAGAATTTTTTTAGTTTCTTTCCGATTTTTATTTCTGTGAGTAATAAGCAAACCTACTAAAAATGAAAGAAAAAAGATCCTGAATGACAAGCATTCATTCCTTAAAAATATATTAATACTGAAAAATACTTATTACTGAATTGGTAGAAAATAACATTTTATTACGCTAAAATCAACACCTTGAAATTTTTTTAGTTTAAATTATCAAATGACGTCAGACTTGATAACTTAAAAAAGCAATAAATTAAATATAATAAAGAAATGTAAGTTCTACTTCTATATTCAATAACTTCCTATGATATACTCTTATACTATATAATATACTGTTATACTATGTACTATACTATATAGTATAATATACTATATACTATACTATACTATACAATATATTATACTATACTATACTATACTATATTATACAATATATTATACTATACTATACTATACTATACTACACATTATACCATATACTAAATTTAATGTTTTGCTCCTGATTATATTTTATGAAGTTAAAAATTATTTACCAATTATTTTTATAAGGTTTGGAATATCATCTGCTCACCCACTAATTTCAGGGTATTTATTAAACACCGCTTATATATCTTAGTTATGTATCCAAAATTGAAGTTGAACAAATCTATACATAAACATTATATATAATTAAGCATGTGTTGTAATGAATGTTGAAATGAGAAGTTGTAATGAATGCATACACATTGTATGGTATTGCATAATAATTGCATTATTTTGTACATAAATAGGTATAGCTATTTTACACATTTTTAAAAACTAACAAAAAGCTCTGAAATTTCTATTTTTTGACAAGATTATGAATAGATTTTTGAACAAAATTTAAACTTATAATTCCAAAGAGAAGAAAGGTTTTTCTTTTCATATGAAAGCTACTATTTTATGGATTAGTTTTTTTTTTCTCAGAAATACGATGATGAACTTAAGAGGTGAGCAAGTACGAGTTTTTCAATATCAGTTTCAGATTAATACTCATTCAACAAAACAACAATTATAAAATCTTGATACTTTGTACTTCAGATAGTAATCGTTATGATTTTAATCAACATGGGACAAAAATTCACATTTTTATGAGGTATAATTTATTGATTTTTTTTGCTTAATCCTTTATTAGGTAGTGGGTGGTATACTTTTCACCTGCATCATTAATTTCTAAATATTGTTGATAATCTATTTTCCCAGTAATGATTTGGTACAATGCGTAGAAAGTACAATAAATAAATATCAAAATCTGGCATTGCTTGCGTAAATGTAGGTAGCATTAAAGTTAACCTAGAAGTTATAAAGAAATGTTTACTCTTTGAAGCTATTTTCTTTATTGCATTCAATTATTTGATTATTTTCCATCAAGTTTATTTGTAGTTATAAGCAATTAATTTATAATTTCAGTTATTTATAAACTAAGAAGGATCAAGTTTATGGTCAATTTTTTTTAAATTATACGCTCCTTGCCATCAAACTAAACCATCACTTAAATTTAAAAATGACCCTAAAAATTGAAATGAAGACTAAAGAAAACATGTAATACCATGAAAACTAGTTTAAACCGAACATAAAATTATAATTGTACACAAAATAATGTATGACCGTCCGTGTGTCGTAAAACTGGAAGCTTGAAAAGATGTTAAGAAGAAAACAAATCTAACAATTTTTTCAAATAGACTTGCCATTTAGAGCTAGCAGGAAAGAAACATTTTGGAAGAACTTTACTGTAAGAATTGATAAATCAGATTTCGATTTTGTATAACTATTAACGGATTTATGATTTAGCTAAAAATATACAGAACTACATTAAAAACAGGTTCATAATATGTATTTACTTTTCTTGCTTCGAAATGAATTTACTAGACTCTTGTTGCTTAGCAATTGCTAATCATTACTGGAACAGGATGAAAGCTCCCGTTTGATATAATCAATACTGTAGTGATCGACATTTTTATAAGGGATTTGATAACCTATTTTACCACTGAAATCCGTTTTCTCTTCAATCTTGTGAGACAAATCAATTATATACTTAAATATGTGATGACAATTTAGTGCATGTTACATTATAATACAAGGAAAAATTCCTTTAAAATAGAAAGTAAAAAATTACATTTTCAATATAAACAAATAACTAACCTTTATTTTTCTGCATGTAGATTTATTTTATTCAGACTTATTATGCATTAAAACATATAATTCTAATTTAATAAATTATTTTGTACATTTACTTGGGTGAAAATGTATATTTGTGATTAGTTCAGGAGATAATAGTTGTCCAAACTGTAAATAAGTTTATTACGCGTTTATTGTGTGAACTAAGTTTCTTAAGTTCTACACCAACTACATAGTATATATTTACTGTTTTCAACGCTGTAACAAAACTGTATTAAATATTTCTAGTAAATAATTCAACACCTATTAAATTTTCTCTTCTACGAGAGCATTTTTCGTTTCTTATACAATTTAAAAAGCGAAGAAGTATACAATTGCACAAGGCAGTAACATAACTTTAATGACATTTCAAAGGAAATAAACATTAGAGTGACGATACTGCTTACAAAAATGCCTAAACATTCTTCTTCGATTGTGATATTTGAAACACACACTGAAAAAGATCATAAATATGGATGAATATTATTTCATTGAAAAAAATCTTTTGCACTTTCAAAATGATTGGATAGGAATTGAATAGCTCTCCAATCTCCAATCGATTCCTTCTCTTAAGATATTTATTTTTCATCGACAATATTCATTTTGAGACTATTATACCTTTCATTTCATAATTTAAAATTTTCTTTCATAGAAGTATTATGAATGATTTTAAATAAATATTTTTCTTTGAGGTATGATGAAAGTTTTAAATGAAATTCGATGACAAGAAAATTCTTAAATTCTAATAAAAATTCTCCTATGCAAAGAAAAAAATTTTTTTTTAAAAATACTTCGAGAAAAAGTCGATTTAGATTAATTTACCGAAGTAAAAATTGCTTACTACAACTATTACTTACTGCTACATTGTTCTTGAAAATCAATTGGAAAAATATTTAATACAAATTTAAAAAATGCAAATACCTACAAAGATCATTTTTATTGAATAAAATCTATCGAGGTCCATTAAAGTGATAACGTAAGCAATTTTGATTCATACATACAGATTTATTTATTGACAATTTTAGCCTGACAGTAAATAAAATGCATAATTATTTTGATAAACCAACTAGGAGTTATGTATTTTATTTTATTTTATAACCGTAGTTGAACAGTCGACCCAATTTTGGGCTACTAATACGACTACTAATGCTTAACTCCATAGCTTTGTAATTTTGAACCCAATCCAAAAGACAAGGGAACTCATGGATCAAGTATTGGGAAAAATTTGCCTTCGTGCAGGACTTTTTTGATGAACTAACTCTCATTTGCGTTACATGGAGAGGGAATATATGAAATACTCCTACGGATAGCCTTACGGCAAAGGAGACTCTATCCCATGATCCGATTACAACTGAGGATATTTTACGCCAGTACTGTGGTCGGTGCAAACCGGATGTGGAATTCGTATCGACCAGCCATCCCTGGGATTCGAACCCGGTTCACCTCTTTGGAAGGCGAACACTCCATCCCCTGAGCCACCACGGGTCTACTAGTAGTCTTAGTGATATTGGGACAAACTTAAAGGAAGTTAGGGTGCATCACAAGAAATCGTATCTGAATAGTATGGTCGGATACGTTTTCGTTTGCCGCTGAATTTATTCATAAGACCGGTTACCTGGCCACTACGCTCTCCTGATTTAAGCAACATGGGTTTCTTTCTTTGGGGTGCGCTGATAACTTCTTTCTTTGGAGTGCACTGCGTACGTAACACCTGTGGGTTCCGTGAGGAATCTGGTTGCAACCATCGTATCTGCTGCTGCGGATATCAAACAAAGTGCTGATCCGTTTGAGCGAGTCCATTAATCCTAGGCTCTACGCATGCATCGCTAGCAATGGTGGAAACTTCTTGACATTTTCACTTATCAATTATCACACCACGTGTAATATCCTTGATCAATACATATTTTTTTCTTCAAATGATCTCTGCCTCGCTTTGTTACAGGTACCTGTCATACTACTTTCCCATAACATTTCCAATCATGGATTTCAATGCAATTCTGAATTCTTGTGGTGTCCCTTACCTCTACTAAGGTTTGTTCCAATAATCTTAAGACACTCTGTATACATTGTGGGGGGGAAATAGAAACATGTTTGATTACGCTTTTAATAAATTAAAGTGATTTTGAAATGGTATTGTGTTTGTCTTTAAAGTGATTTTGAAAAAACAGCAATAAAAAATGTAGGGGAGAGTGGGGTCAATTGTAACAGGGTACGAATATAACAGAGCAAAAATTTCGAGTGTCGGGTTCTAGATTTGGTTCCTAGGTGGCGCACAAGGATTGTTTAATAAATCTACATGTACACCCCTGCTGGCAACCATTTTTATGTACGTTTGAAAGAGTTACATCACAAAAGATCTTTTCACGCTACGGAAGTATTTTTTTTTTTTTTTGCTATTAGAATATTATATTGTAACAAAGTAATTTTGTTTGAATAAATAAAAATTATTAACCGAATATGTAAGAGGACACCTTAATTAACATTAGTTTTGATAAAAAAGATTAAAAAAAAGATTAGTTTTGTTAATTAACTAGCATTGTTTTTAACAAATGAAGCTGAAATGATGTCTTGGGGACGATTGTAACAATAAGTAAAGGGGCGATTGCAACAGCTGAAAATAAATAATCTTATGCTTACAAACCATTACTTAACTCTTTAAGAACCACCAATAGTTCCCTATGTCATTTTTATTATGTTGCATGTACATTATTTTATTTGTCACCTTTCACAGTATAAATTAAAATTTTTAACCCCTTAAAGTTAAAAGTTTAACCCTTTAGGTCTCTGCTCATTATTATTTTTACTTCTAAAATATTACTACTATTTTGATCAATAAAAAAATATATCACAACTATGATAATATGTATAATTAACTATGTTTTAGTTGAATTTATGAACTGTTACAATTGACCCCGTAAGTGGGGACAATTGTAACGAGAGCACGACTGTCAAAAATTTTTAATAACTAATATAATAACATTTAAAATATGGTATTTATTTTTTTTTCTAGTAGAGGATAGTCTACTTTACTCGTCTGTCAATTAATACTAATAATATATTGGAATTTTTGTTAGTTAAAAATAGTTAAGTAAAAAATGTTACAATTGACCCCACTCTCCCCTACTGTTTGATCAATTTAAATTTACCAAATGAAAGTAATTGAAGAAAAATTGTATAATCTACGGTCAACGACGTGTTTTTATGGTCAGCAAAAAACCTGTCTCCTGCATACTTTCACAAACAGATTTGTGAAATAGCAAAATTAACTGCCATGCTGACAGAGAATTTGGCTACTCTATGACAATGGCTCTCTCCGCAGATGCAGATCATAACTTTATTGGACTCTTTTGGGAGGGAAGTTTTGGATCATCCGCCCCTACAGCCTAGACCTTGCAGGGAGAGAATTTCATCTTTTCCGATATTTCAAGCATCATTTTGACAACAATCACTGCAATGATGACGGATACGGGAAGACAGTCGGGGCATCTTGTTTAACGGCAAGTCTTTATGAAGAGGGTATTCTAAATCCAGTTTTAAAATATAAGTGTTTAAACATACTTGGCAACTATGCTGGAAAAAAAAAGGGAAACGCATGTAGAATTAGAAAATAAATTTGCTTCTTGAAAATTTTCTTTTGTTTGCTTTTTGTTCCTGTTTTTTCAAATTGCCCTTACTTAATAACCAACCCTTATAGAAACAGTGCAAAATTTAATATATTAATTTTACTTTCCAGTTAATTACAAAAATAAAAAGAACTGTTGCGCATTAAACAAATTTTATCAAGCAAATGGTTACAAGAGTTTTTACATCTTTTAGTGAGTCAATTTTATTTTGTCATTAAATGCATCATTAATAATGCTTTAGAATAGCATATTTCAGTATGAACAAAGTATCAAAATGAGATGCCTTAGATTGTTTTGGGGCATTTTCCTGACGGAGCATTCTTAATGAAGCTATTATCACCCGCATAAAGCAGAATATTTCCTAAAAAAATGAGATTTAATAAACGTACGAAAAGCATGTAAATATTTCACTTCAACAAGGAAACTTCCAGAAGCTCGCTTTAAACATTACATAGGTCAAACAAATTTACTCCTAAAATTCCTAATAATACAGAATTTAAAACTAACTATGAAAATTATTCAGAATTGATTTTCTGCATTCAAACATATTATTTCCCCTAATTCTATGCTATACCCGCTTTATTAGAAGCCAATATTCATGATAAATTATATTGTAATTGAAATAAACGCTTATCATTGATGTAAAATATCTATCTATTCTGACAGTATTAGAGGATATTCTGAAGTCAATATACAAAAACAAAATAATCGATAAATTATTTGTTTAAAATATCAAAATAAGCACAAATTTTAATTATTGTTTATTTAAAATAGCTTTAAAGAATATTTATTGCCAACTTTGTGAATGATTTGTTTTAAATTTATTTTTGGCTTCAAATAATTTTGAAACAAAATGTATACCCTTTCCGAGTCAGTTCTTGTTTTATCTCGTAAAAATAACAGCATTTTTTAGCATAGAAAATAAAAATTATTTGTATGATATGTTGTAAACAACCATAAACTACAAGCATGTTTATTTTTTTAATAATTATTATTCCCCTTGTTATCATTCTAAAAGTCCATGTACAATTTTCCCAGTTATATAATTAATTAGAAATGCTGCAAAAGTTTATTAATATAACTTTTCAGTTAATTAAAAAAAATTGTAATAGACGATTTTTATCACACAAAAAGTTACAAGAGATTTTTACATCTTTTACTGAATCAATTTTACTCTATCATTAAATGCATCGTTAATAATGCTTTAGAAGAGCATATTTTAGCATCTATAAAGTGACAAAATGAGATGCTTTAGATTCCCTTGCGGCATTTCCCTGACGTAGCATTCTTAACGAAGCTATTATCATCCGAGTAAAGCAGAATACTTTCTATAAAAATGAGACTTAATGAACGTACGTAAAGCATGTAAATATTTCACTTCAATAAGGAAAATTTTAGCAACTCGTTTTACAAATTGCATTAGTCAAACAATTTGAATATTAAAAATTCCTAACAATGCAGAATTGAAAACTAACAATGAAAATTGCTTTTCTGTTTTCAAATATATTCTCTCTGCTAATTCTATGCTGTATACGCCTTATTAAAAGCCAATATTCATAATAAATTGTATGGTAATTGAAATAAATATTTCTTATAATCTTAAAATGTTATTCATATCGGAAATATCAGAAGATTTATGTAAAGCCAATATGCAAAAAGAACATAATTGAACAATGTTTAAAGTATCAGAATAAACAAAAAATGCAAATACTCTTTGTTTAAAATAATTTCAATAAATATTTAATGAAAACTTTGAAACTTTGAATGAAAATAATTTTTTTCATTGTTTCAACTAATTTGAAACGAAATATAAATCCATTCTAAGCCTGTTCTTCTTTTTACCATAAAAAATTTAATCATGTTTTTGTCGTATCTGTGTATTTGCTCTTTTTATTTCTCATAGATATAATTTCCCAATTAGCCGAAAATGCGTTCTGTTTTACTTCATAGCACGAGAAATGCTGTGCTGATTGCACAGTGTGCAAAATTTAAAAAAAGCGGTTCAATCTTTATAAACTTTGATCTAATAATCGGATCTTCACGTTCTAAGGACGTAATCTCAACATTTCAAGAGGGTAACTTCAAATATGCTAATTATTTAGTGCAGATGATATTTTAAGTTGCCATATCTCGAGAACTTATAAAGTGAATTGTAAAAAGTCTGAACAAAATTATAAAATTACCTTACTCAAAGACAATTCTACGGAGGAACAATCGCACCCCTTGCCTTAATGGCCTGCCACGACAACTACAATTCAATCTAAAAAATAAATTTTAGTAGTTATTCATCAGTTTTTTTTTCTTTTATTATATAATAATCGAAATAACTTAAAATTTGTTCATCATACTAAAGAATATAATTTTAAATGGTAAAATGGAAAATTTGAGAAAAATTGGTCATTTTGAAAAAGCTGTAGTTTAAAAATTCGATTTTTTTCAGGAACTGCTCAGTCACTTTTGCTCTAACTTTATACTTTTCCATGCAAGATTACATTCTTTAAAATGAAGTAAAAAATTATTGACTGTACGATTAAACTTTTTTCTTCTATTATTAAATAAAATAAGGAAAGAAAATTAGAAAGATTTTTAAAAAATATGTTTTCCATAGAATTATCATTGGAAAAACGATTTATAAAATTGTGTGAAAACTTTCTTCAATTCGCATAAAAAGCTCGCAAGATAATGCAAAAAGAAAAGTTAACATAAAGGTGTCTAAACTATGAACCGCTCTCCTGACTAAACTATTAAGACCATATTTCTAATATTGCAACTACCTCCTATAATTTCGTAAGTTTTTAATCTGTATTTATCAGCCTCCAATACTTATCTTTATAATATTATATATGGGGAAGAAACAGTATTGGATAGCTTGAAAAAAATAGGTATATTAAGAGAGAGGTGTGAATTTTTTTCATATTTCTTCTGCTTAAAAATAATCTTTAACAGTAAAAAAGGATTGTAAATAAGCCCTGTTAACCATGTTGGTTTTTGAAAAAAGCTATTTGTGCAAGCATGCTGATTGAGAAAAGCTCAAGGTGTTGACAAAAAATTAAGAGAGCATGGGACAAGATTTCGAAATTTTATTTTAATTCATAAAAAAACCCTAATCATACTGTTTAAAAGGTTAGAAAAACTGTTTTACTTTTAATTAGAATTGGAATTAATTCTAATATATGTATATATATATATATCAGAAACATTAATATAACTTATACATCCTGTTTGTAAAAATTTTTTAAATGTGAGGATTCAAGAAACAATGTAAAAATGAAGAAATTAGTTTTCTAACAGTTATTTGTTGCTGAATAAAAAAATAAGTCCTGTATACAACAATGTGTACAGTACACCTGCTTATTATTATATGTGAGAAACTTGAGACTTATTTGTTAAAAAAGAAATTAATCACAACTAAATAATATAATTGATTGACTATTTAACTAAATAACAATATAATTGATAATTACACTTTGATAAAAGTGCATCGTCAATGAACAATCTACTAATTCCATTGTTTATTACTTTTTTCAATGAATAAAGTTACAGAAAACTATTAAATATACAATTTTACTCTATTATGTTTTATAACAGTATTAAGGTGTCTATTAGTGATCAATAAAGTGGCAAAATCAAATCTGCGTGAAAATTAGCTTCATTTTCTAATTTATTTATTTTTTTCATACTAGTATTTTAACATTGAAACAATTGAGGCGGATCAAAAATTGAAGGCCTTGAATTTCATGTCAGGTAAGTGTTTGATTTTGTTTATAACATAATTTCTATGCAGTTTCAATAATTGTATTTATTATGTCTTGTTATTTACAGCTCAAGCTTTAGGATTTAAAGAAATTTTTAAAATAATTTTTTTTTTGTGACCTTGTAAAAATCTTAAGGACTTTAGTTTTTCAATGTTCAATGAGAAGTACTTAAAAATGGTACCAAGTCCTTGAAAACTTTAAAATGCTTTTGAAAAAAATTCGTATGAAATTTCCTCGCCATTCTCTAATTTTGCCTTCATCAATTTTTCTATGTAGAATTTCTTACACATACGCATGGAAATGAGAGAATGCTTTCTCTGTGTGTAAAACGATNATATATATATATACACGGAGCGGGGTGAATATATATATATATAGTTAAGCGAAAAATGGTTTTAAAAGTATTTTCAGATTTTGGAGAAGAAGTTCTAAGATGATGATTTATATTCTAACAATATTTGCTCAATTCACAATTAAGATTGCAAATCTCCATCTTAAATCTCTCATGCATAATTTAAATACTTTTTCCCATAAGAAAACCTTAATAAATTAAACAATTTATAAATTACATCAAATAAATTAGAGCTAGATTAATTCAACGTCCACGTCTTACGAAATTTTTTCTTAACCATACAAAGTGAAATATACAGTTGGAAAACAAACATACATATGTGGTTAAGGCAAAGTAAATGGCCCTTCATTATTTTAAAGATTGTTTAACTTTTCTTTGAAGATACACTCATTGTCGTCATGAGACTCGTTAGGTTATTAACGAATCTTTTGTTACCGGTATGATTTCTTTTATTTGGATAATCCTTGATTTATTTATTTTTCCTTCCGTAAAGGTATGATAGTTTAGTAATTGTTTGACGAAGAGAGGTTTAGTTTATTTATACTTTTCATTTTATTGGTTTTAATCAGAGCAATTTTTGTTTGAAATCATTAGCAGTAATTTATTTAGAGTTAAGTAAAGAAAAAACAAATTTTCAATTAAGATACAAACATTCGAATAAAAAATATGTATCTTAATCAAATTATGTGTTTGCATTAATAGAGAAATCTATGACCTCAAGGTAAAATTAATTTTAGTGTAAAAACAACTATATATCTTAATAATTATCTAACAGTAATAGAAAATATTTTTAACCGTTTTTAAAAATAAATAAATCCCTTAATATTTGTAACATTTATTTGTCTATTGAAAAAATATTCACACTTACAAGTCATTTACTTGTATTCTATTTGTAATTATTTAAAATAATAATAAAACAAACCGTTATATCGAAACGTTGATATCACATGCAGATATTTATTTTCTTATAATACATTTGTGAATGAATATAAAATAAGTAAATGTGAAATTTGTTTAGTTTATAGTTCTTTATTCAGCCGTTTCCCCTAACAATAACTGTGATTTTTTTAAACATCAATCTGTCTGAACTGAAATAAATTTTTCAACAGTTAAACTTTGACTTAATAAAAAAATTATTTAGTGAAAAATCCGATAAATTAAGGAGAAATATTCATTAAAATGCAGAGTACTTGTTTAAAGTGCACTTTATATGAAAAATTTTTTTTTAAATTTCCATAGCAATTATCTATTAATTACTTGCATAAAGAATATTTAGTAAATACAAATAATTCTTAAGCGGCAATCTCTTGTTAAACATGAATTGAAATTTCAGAATGAATACCTTTTAAGTAACGTAAACGGAGAGTTTTCAAAGTTAAGTTAATGCATTTCTTGGAAGATGGTTCTTATCTTGAAACTTCTTTTCAATGAAAATTTCAAGCACATAAAATATCAACACATTAAATATAAAAGGCATCTCATATAAGCCATTTTATGGCTTTTGTGGGTTTATTGTAAATAAGCAATTTAAATATAATATCATGTTACATAACTTGAAGAATGAAAAGAGGGTTCCAAAAAGTTTTATTCCTGTGAAAATGAAAACAACAATATTTAACGTAAGTATATGACCTTATTTAAATTTCATTCTGTTGTACGCGTATGGAAATATAAGTTTTATGCGAAAGAAGTTCCTTTTATCTCCACAATTTAATACAGTTCGTGAATAATAGATTGAAATAGTAATTTGATCGTACATCTTTAATGGGAAAATATATTATATTTCTAAGTTAACTATTTCCGAAGAGTTTACTCTGGTTTATTATTTTCTTTAAATTAAAAGCTAGATAATTTTTATTATTTAAGAATGTATTTTATTAATTAAGAAGAAAGAAAATCGAAAGAGGGTTTAAAAATCCTATATATGATATATGTGTATATAAATAAATGTTTATATATATAAATAAATGTTTATATATANTGGTTATTTGGATGGTGTGTTTATGCATAAGAAAACTCAAAAGCTGAAATTCCTGTGTGAAAGAAATGATAAAGTAAGTTTCTACAAATGAAAGTTTAGTAGCCTTTGATACTAAAATGTTTGTTGATTTTTTAAGTATTTATAGAAATGTGCTAATTTTAACTTCACTGTAAAAGTTTTATATATATATATATATATATTGTAAGTAATAAATGTATGTTCGTATATTCTTCTTTGAAAAATATTTTCCGATTGATGTTATAAAAATGCTATTTCCGAATTCCACATTCCATCACTTTAATATAATTTTTTATGGCAAAATCTAAAGTTTGAATGAAATCGAATGAATAGTCTAAGAAATCGAATTTTAAAAAAAGTAGTATATTTAAAATTCAATTTTTCAGAAACTATTCGACCAATTTCGCTCTAATTTTGTATTTTGCCTTGTTAATTAACATACTTTCAAATAATGTGAAAAGTTACATGCTTTACAATACATAATTTTTTTAACTATTATTAAATGGAATAATAAAAAATAATAAATCTTTTCTAACTGTTTTTTGTATGGAATTGTATTTGGATAAACGACCTTTATAATTTTGTGCAAAAATGCTTCATTTCACTTAAAAGGCTATCTGGATCGGGCGAAATACGCAAGAAATAAAACTAACATTAAGGGGTCCAAAATGCTGGTCAAACAATATTCACGATATCTCCCTGATTGCGGCCTGAGAGCTACCTCCTACATTTTGGGGGTCAGAAACCCGATTCGTTGAAGAAAATGTTTATTCAGAGAAAGTACGTTTATATCCCTGATTCGTAACTTAAATTATAATCCGTCCTAATTATTTAGAATATTTGAAATCACCCTTTTGATCCATAAATAATGAGTCCTAGAACGTGAAGATTTGATCACTAGATCAAAGATTATTCAGGGTGCTCATTTCATTAGTGCACTGTACATTGAGATAAATGTTTCTTTATTGTAAGTATCAGATAATATATTTTTAACATAATTTCAGAACCAGCGAAAAGTTTTAAAAATACTTCCAATATGCATACAATGATAAAGTTAATATGTATCCAATAAGTGAGCGAGAAGAGTTCGGAACTAACAGTTATACCAATTTCGGGGTTGACAAGCGCAGCTATCAAGGAGTAAGCAAGAATTGAGTTTTCTTTTAAAATTTTATTATAATTTTTTTTTAAAAATGAGCCATGAATGTTTTCGGTAAAAATTACATAAGTACTACGCTAAGGAACACATAAACAAAATTAGTTTGAAACGCAATTTAAATTAAATACATTTCGAAAAATAAATTTAAATAGAAAATTATACTAAATTTGAAAATTACAAAATGCCAAAGAAAAGAAACATCTAACATTTCTCAAGCTTACACAGATTATTCTTTTAGAAAAAAAGGTTTTTAAACAGAGAAAAATAGAGTTGTTGATTTTTTTTCATTGTTAAGCTATCAAGCACGCAACACAGTGTTACTTTTAATTTTTATGATTCAACACACATTGTAAGTACTTAAACATTGGGCATAAAAAATTTATATAAAAAATTATCTCAATTTAAACAAGTTTTTTCCATCACCTCCTCGCTTTATACCTGTTCAAAATTAATTGAAAATTATTCCCCCTTCTAGAGGGTGTACTTTAATAATTAATTGCATCATCAAAAGCATAAAAAACGTGTTTGTTTTTTTACAAGACAATTTTTGTTATGTAACTAAGTCATAGAAATTTTTCTCGAAATTACTATGCATAATCATCAGAAAAAATTTTAATAAACTACTCTAACTGAGTAGTCTATAGTACAAAAAGAAATTATTATGTGTTTAAATATTTTAAATTTCAGAAAGAAAGTATTTTTTCGACAAGAAAAATATCTAAATATGATTCATAACTTAAGCGAACTCGAAAAATTTCTTTTAGATACTTTAGATATTTCACCGATTAGTGGCTGCAAACAAAATAGTAAGTTATCACATTAAACTAAAATCGATTTGTAAGTAACATTATATTTATGTTGAAATATTTTATCAACCAATACTGTTAGAAATTTATCCGAAAAATGGTTAAATAACAATTTATTTAATTGTTATTTTTCCAGATTGAAACAAAACGGTCAAACAACTTTAAATAAGACGATATTCAAACTGTTAACTGTGAAAAAAGCGTTTATTATCTGCTTTCACCCAATACGGTAAAACAACCAAAATTCTATAGCACCAAATCGGCCCACCTAATGAAACCACTTAGTTCTTTACAGCTGAATACATATTATAGCTAAGAGGATTAATCTGCTAATCTGATGATCAACAGAACGGGGGTTCGAGTCGCAACGCTTACCCGATAACATTTCCTACAGTCCCTTCAACACTTAAAGAGTTTCCAGTGTCCTGCATTCTCCAATGGTCATTACCGAACGAATGGCCATTACCGAACCTTACTCCAATGTCCAGATAAATTTCTTTCTTGTGATTTTGAGGCAATGCTATTTATAAATTGTTAGAAAACCGTAATAATATTTTTTAGATTTTATAACCGTACTAGTTTCAAACGGTTTCAAAACCGTTTATTAAACGCTTAAAAACGGTTTCAAAACCATTTAATGGTATACAAGGTAACATAATTTCAGAATGAAAATTCATGAAAATTCAACAGAGTAAAATTATGTTTTTTATTTCAATTGATGTACTGATTTATTAATAGAGTTTTATCATTCGTTTTGTAATTTTCGATTACTTACTCATCTTATGCTGAAATAGCTTTCGTCAAAATGCCAAAATAATCGAGTAGAAATAAATGAGAATTGTTAGAATTTAGTATCTTCTAGACAAATTTGACATGGTGAAGGTGTTAACTATTCCAGATGGGTTCTAACAACTTCTAAAGAGAAATAGTTTCTGAAACGACTTGAGGAGAAAGTCATTAGTTAACTCGGAATTCGTTATAGGAATACGTGATTGCTAGAAACAAATGAATAGCATTCAGTTTTAGTTTTAATAACAAATAAATGTAATAAATGTTTTAGAAAATACAAATGCGTTTTTAAACAAAAATGAAAAGTGTGCTTGAAATGTTTTGTGTAATATTCCAGAATAAATATAAATTTCAAATATTAAAATTTAACATTTTTAAACGTATTAGCAAAATTTATTTGTTGTATTTTTGATTATTATAATAGCATTACTCTTTTGCAAGATTAGTCTCTCACGTTTGTAAGATAAATAAGTTTTCACATTCTGCAAAGATTTCGAATAAATATGGTATTAACACTGATATATAGTTAGAACGTTACGTAATGACATAAAGGGTAATCATATAAAATGTAGGGCCAGGATAGCCTGGTCGGTGGGGCGCTGGGCCCATGTCCGAGTGTTCGTGGGTTCGAACCCCGCCGGCCTAAGTATTATAAAGTGACTGATGCACGCTGAATCTGTCGAGTCGCAAAAGACCTCCATGTTGCCATAACAAATCAATACCTCTGGGGGTACTGGATTGGAAATCAATCGTTCTCTGATTCAGGTCAAAATTAAGATTTGTGGATGAATGAATGGATGTATGAATGGGTCCGCCATATAAACGGGTGCGACGTATGGTGAGGCAGAAGTCAAATTCTTGGCCATAGATGGCACCACTGTAAAAACAAGAAACGCACACTCTGCCTTAAATTAGCTCGGTTTCACCAAACAGGCTTAACCGTGTGTCAAGTCGCATTCGAAACAACAACAACATATAAAAAGTCTCAGAGTAATGTTTAAGTGCGTGCAAAATATGACGAATCACTACTGGGAAAGCAGACTGAAAACTTCAAGGATAGAGAGAAGAGTTCGAACAAAATGGAATTTGATTCTTTAAAGTATCTCCAATTCTCATCGGGCAATAAAACTGGTTATGGTAGTTTTCTCGCTTTTCTTAGGAATGATTCGATAACCCTTTAATTTTTTTTTTCTTTGCTTAGCATTTCGCGACAACGGAAGTGATACTCCAAGGAACAATTTTATGCATTAAAGGACTATAAACATTTAAGCGAAAAAACTACAACATTCATATAAGTAGTTTAGTTTAATAGTAAACAAATTCTAACATAGTTCATATTCTAATCTAGTAGTAAACAAATAAATATAGCATAAACGAAAATTGGAAAAAGAAATTCTAATTGAATAGCGTGTTCTATCGTGTTCGTGTGTAGAGCTTAGAACGCACAAGTATGAAAACAAACTCCTTTTAACCGGTTTACTTACACTCATCTCCTCTTTTTCCAACCATTTAGTTTCAAGTACAAAAATGTACGTTTAAGTATAAAAATTTTATCAATTTATTCATGTCAGAACTATTTTCTTCAGCATGAATAATCGATCATTTGAAGAAAAAAAAGTTAGAAAAAAGCACCAATGAAAGAATGATATGAGATAATGATATCATCAACTTATCCTTAGAATTTGTAGGAAACTTGATAGTAACCGATTATTTCTGTACCTTTCTATCGATGACCCAATGATCGATTAAGGAAACACAGCGATGCGAGAGTAAGCATATTTATTAACATTCTTTCATTGTAACGAAATAAAGTGTTATGTTCATCGATTTCTGTTATATATCGTTTCATTTTTTCTCTAGCACTTATTACGATGTATCACGTTTAAAGATATTTTTTGGAGAGAATAAAAAAGAATTGTTTTGAATCAAGAACACGCTTATGAATATTTTTTTTTGAAAGTATTAGATCTAATGCTGATACATTCTTATAACTTCCTAAAAAATATGCATCATAACTAAAAAAAACTCACCTGTTTGAAGGACTATCTAACGCACAAGGCTATTTGAAAAAGTTTTCGATAGTTTCTAGTTAGTTTAATATTTTTAAGCGTATTAAAACCAGCCTATTTGATTTTTGGTAAATTGAAAATGATGCATATTCATTTTCTTAAATGACACATTCTATATTCTTGCACAAAGATTTTTCACGTAGATTTCATTTCTTTCACTATATATTTTTCACTTAACACAAAGATAGACATGAAGTCATGTAGAACACAAACAAACTGATTTGGCATGAAAGTTGCCTGGTACACAAATCAAAAATATATAACGATTACAATAAAATACATAGACAAATAATAAATCTAAGTAAAAGACGTTGACGTGAAAAAACTATTTTTCTACAAATCGATGTGTGATACGGCCGTGTATTTATTTTTTTTCACTTTAATTAACATTCTAATTATGTGGAGAAATTAGCTTAAAAATAACACGTCATTTTGCTTAAAAAGGATCAGCTGGAGTTGACGCCATAGGTTTTATGCGTGGGTATCTGTGATCTTCTTCTTCTTGAAGTACAGATACGCAGTTGTAAGGCATATAGAAGCACTAATATTCTCTTTGGCTTAAATAAAAAAAGAACATTGTCGTCAGTTATAAAAACTCCATTTGCTTCTAAAAATATGAATATGGTAATAAAAGTCAACAAGTTTCGAGAGCGCTGAAACAGGTGCCCATTCTCATGATTCTCCAGATTCTTAAGAATGAGTGCCTATTTTTGAGAGAATATTTTTGGCTTCTTTTTGAGCGTGAGGAAAGTTTTTCGGCGAAAAACTATTTTCGAACATGATGATGCTCATTTTTTAAAGTGGTGATGCCTATTTTTCAACATGATTTTGATCACTTAAATCCTCAATTATATCTTTTCACTTCAGCTTCTTTGGATTTTTCATTTAATAATCCTATTCATTTTGAATTGAAACATATGCATAAGGCTAATCCTACACGAAAATTTAATTTTCAACACCTTTTGGAATCAGCTAGTTAAATGTTTTAATGATTTTTAGATTTCAAAAGATAAAATTGTCCTCTGTCAGAGCTGTTCATAATTCAGATCTCAAATTAACAGTTCTGGAGTATCAAACACATAGACAAATATTCAAACACTAGTTTTAATTCTTTATATATTTTAAAAAATGCTATTCCAATTTATTATATATCCTGGTTTAGGAAATTAAAGATTTTTGTTCAAAAGTATATTTTACACCTGTGCTGTTTTTAATTAATTTATTACGCTGGGAAGCATTTTTTTCCTTTTTTGGTATTATATAATGGATCTTGGATATTTTTAAGTAGCTGATTTTAAATCTGTAATTCGCTTCTAGCTTACTGGGCAGTTTTTTGATAAATATATTTAGTTCATTTTTCGTCGAAGTGTTTAAAAACGTCATATACGAGTATAATGGAATCGCGTGATTGCAGCGACAAACATCTAGAGGATTTGGGATACATAATTAGGATAAAAATTTAATAGGGTCCCATGACTGGAACTGTCGTNGAGATATTTAAGAGATAGAAAATAAATATGTGTATGCCAATTATGGCATCACATATATCCCCGCTGAATGGCGCATATTTTGCAGATAATCATGCACAATCCTAAACTCAGCTGACTACTTGCTGTATATCGCCGTTTGACAAGAGTTAAGTAAATCGCTCTGGCTATTAAACATTTACATTAGTCCAGCGAGGGCGGATTAAAAATCGATCGAGGGAGCCATGGCGCCCGCGGGCGCCGCGTTGCCTACCCCTGATCTAGAGGATTTGGGATACATAATTAGGATAAAAATTTAATAGGGTCCCATGACTGGAACTGTCGTCATACGCGGCTAGGGGGCGCTACCTTGCCGATAACTGTTTCATCGGTTGCCTCTGAACAAGTCATAATAGGAAATCGTCCTAGCTGCACTTGATGACATATCCGAGCATATTTAGCCTGCAATTTTAATCCTGATGATGTGTCCTGTAATCATATTTCCTCTAGAAGTGGTAACTACATTTACATGACCCCTGTTGTATATAACATTTTTAAAGTTGCGCAGTTCGACAAAAAATAAATAATAAAATTCAATTTAATAAATGTCATTTTAAATGTTACTTTAAAAAAGTATTACTTAAATAAATGTCACTTTGAAAACACTGTAGATTTAGCCGCAAAGCTTATTTAAAACTGACAATCCCCCATGTCAAGTTTTCAAGCACTTGCGTAACTACAGCAAAGAATTTATCAAAGTGTTACTATTGATAAAATTTTTCAATGAGTTATGATGAATAGTTTTTGTTATGAGTACATTCATTGCCGTAAAAATTAGCTTACCAATGAAGAAATGACCGAAGAAAACAAAACTGTATATACGCAAGTACACAGCTGACATATGTAAGATATGTGATATATGTAAAAATCAAAGCAAAATAATCATTTATTGCAAAAGAAAATGGAAATGAATGCAGATTTTAGAACCTTCTTTGGCCAGCACGAATGCAGGATGCGATACGGTCTGAAATTGAGACATAAGAGTCCATTATGATGTTCAACAGCATCCATCTTGTTCCACAGTTGATGTGAAACACCAGTGAAGCAGGCCAGGAAAGGCTGATATTGTAATGGTGGCATTTCTGTGACACCCTTAACCCCTTCCTTCTCGCTACCGTGAAAATGACAGGCTGAGGCTTCGCCCTCTATTTCTCGCTCCCGTGAAATTTCCGGGTTGGAGTGTTCAGTAGTAGCGTGCCAAGAAGAATAAAACTAATTCATTTCTTTTGCCCGCAAAAAATTTTATCTCCCATTTTATACACCAGATGGCAGAACCAGGATATTCTTAAGGTAATTGAAGATAGTTGGTTTATTTGAAACTAGATGTCAGCACTAATCAAATAAGTGTATTTGGCCTAATAGGCACTTTTATGACCTTCTTCTTGAAAATTAACCGATCGTTAAGGGCTTAAAGTGAGTGACCGAACATTGTCTTGATGAAAAATGGCTCCGAGGATTCCTGCCATGAGTGGCAATATATGTGGCTGAAAGATGTTACGAATTCACGCTGTGCTGTCATAGCACCATGGATAAATATTAGAGGTGTTCAGGTTCTGTATGCGATGGCACCTCATGCCATCACACCGACTGTAGAAGTAGTGTGCTGCTCAGCAGCGTAAGCAAGAGTGACACTCACCCAATGTCCCCTCCATTTGAAGTGATGTGGCTCTCAACGGAATTGAACCGCTTACGATTGGAATCAGGTCGTCTTCAGTAAAG
Source organism: Parasteatoda tepidariorum (assembly GCF_043381705.1). Classification (NCBI taxonomy): domain Eukaryota; kingdom Metazoa; phylum Arthropoda; class Arachnida; order Araneae; family Theridiidae; genus Parasteatoda; species Parasteatoda tepidariorum. Next base: position 37,756,463 of record NC_092204.1, read on the forward strand.
AGACAAAATTTTATTTGGACAGTGATGACCATTGTGTATGATAGTGGAAGCCGCGTGGTACGTCTGTGACATCCTTTAGCAACATTAATTGCCACAAAGCTCTCAATAGCCAATTTCAATAAGTCAATGGTCTGGCACATGCAGCAAGGGTGTCACAGGAATACTTTCATCACGTTACCGCTCTTCTCCGAATTTACTCGATACCCACATTTGTCCCCAAATTTGTCCACATGGGATTGCAAGTTTAGACGATTTAGTTGTGTCTACACAGCAACTGTGGAATGCCGCGGAACATCATGAGGGACTTCTATGCCCCAATCCATGACCAAATCACATCTTACAGTCACGATAGTGGTCGCCCAAGAGGGTACTAAAACTTCAACTCATTTGCAAATTTCCTGGCAGCAAATGATAATTTTGCATTTATATTTTAATCATCTCTCAAATCACTGGTGAACTTGCGTATGTAAAATTTCCTTTCATTCTGACAGTTTAGTTTTTATGAGTGCATGAGACAATGAGTGCATTTTCGTGAGATCTTTCAAATTAATTTAAAATTTCTAGAAAAGATCAAATTTTAGTAAGTAATAAATTACATTTTCCATAACTATATTATTATTTTAATATAATCTACAAGATGACACTTTGAGAAATCAAATTAATTACATGCACAGAATATTTCATAGCACTTTTCTTTATACAAAATATTCAACTAGATTTTTTTTTTTAAATTTATCGTGCTTATTAAATGTTTTCTATTTTAACTTTTCCCTTTGTTTTAATGAGATTATTTTGAATGATAAGAAAAATTGAAAAATATTTAATTAAACTCTTTATTCTATTTTCAAAACTAATCCATTCGTATTTCGAAATTAATTCAAAAGTAGATTTAAGTTAAAAAAAAATTATTAAACAAGATATTCGTCTTTCTTTGTATTTAAAATGATGCATGGCTTATTTAAATTAAAATTATTCATCTGCATATATATAACTTTCTAAAAAAAAAGAATATATATTTACAATTTTTACTACTTGTTTTGTTACCGTGCAAAAATTTCATATTTTTGTTCCTATCAAAATATGGAATTATTTTATTTTTGTATTTTTTATATGTTTCACAACAAATAAATGAATATTTCTATGCAATTTAATTTTTTTCGTTGATAACGTCTAAATCTTAGTTTTTGGATACATCACAAAATAGATTCTGTCATTTTTAATTTTGTATATGATTCACAACGAGCAAATGGATATTTCCTTGCAATTTAAACTAGTACTTTCAGAGTACAAAAGGCAAAATCTTATATTTTTGTATAAATCTTAATATGAAGTCATTGTTGTTGATTATTCATTTGTTTCACAAGAAACAAATGAATATTTTTATACAATTTAAATTTTTTTTTTGAGTTACTAAGGTGTAGTTCTTAAATTTTGGCATATATCACAGCATAGATTCAATGTATTTATATTTCATATGTTTAACAGCGAACAAATTATTTCTATGCAATTTAAACTATTATTTTTGCTACCAATGACTAAATCTTTCATTTTCGAGCAGATCATAATATAAATTCATTGATTTTGAAATTTGATCATGTGTTTCGAAACCAAACGATAACGCACATGATTTTTTATTATTGTTCTATCTTTAATTTTTTTATTTTTTATAACAGTCGTTGACCGCTGACCCAATTTTGAATTTACAACTACCAATGTCCAACTCCGTATCCTTGTAATTTTGAACCTAATCCAGAGGACAAGGCAACTCCACGATCAAGAATTGGGGAAAATTTTGACTTAATGGAGGACTTTTTTATTCAGCTAACCCGCATTTGCGTTAAGTAGAGAGAAAAACAACGAAAACCTTCCATAGTTAGTTTGATGGCAAGGGGACTTAAACGCATGATCCATCTACCATTGAGGACATTTTTCATCAACATTGCGGTCAGTGAGAGCCGGGTGCGGAATTTGTATTGACCAGCCATTGCTGGGATTCGAATTGGAGGAAACTCGTCGAGACCTCAATGTCAGTCGAACACTTTATCTCTTAAGTCACTACGGCCCTCTTCTTTTACATTTTCAGATATTAAAGATATATTTTCAAAATGTGACATACATTAATAATAAATAATAAGGATATATTAGCAATAAATACATATTAACAATATAGATATAATTACAAAGATATTAACAATAAATAATAAAAGAAGAGATATATTAACAATAATGATTATACTTTGGTAAAATTACCGGAGGTAAACATAAAGTAATAGTTGACGTCATTATTTACAAGGCTTTATAACAAAAATTATTTATTCGAAATTCAAAAGCTTATTCAATGAAAATTTACCACCACAGTAACTATGTAATATGGTGACAATGAAATTGGAAAACATTTAATAAATAAATTTTAAATCATTTCAATGCGTAAATATGAAACTGATATTAAATTCAAATGTGTAGAGACAATAAAAGAAAGTTATATGCAATCTATATTCCATTGAGATCATGAAGAATTTGCATAAAAATCAAGTCGGAAAATGAGGTAGAAAATAGAAAATATTTTATTTAGCAAAAGAAATCAAGATCCTTATGCATATATTTTAGCGAAATGTATGAAATTTTGAATATGGATACTATCTTTACTCTTTTGAAAATACTATTTTTACTTTTTAAACCTGATTTCTAAGGCTTGTTTGTTCTTCTCAGTCAAAAGTTTAGTATTTAATTTTTAAATTTAGAACATAAAAAGAAAGCTATCATTTACTACCTTGCTTATATGTATATAAAAATTATATGAAAATATGACTGGTCCATGCATTCCCCTTCGGGAAATCAATCACATGGTATGATTCTTTTTTCTAAAAGGAAGGCCTATATTTCTCTAGTTCATGAATTTAATAAATAAAGTTTATGAAGGCGATGCTTACCTGTAGAATATGATATTTTTCCGAAATTTAAATGTGTTTATTTGCCTCACTATTTTATCGGTATAATCTTTATTATTTTCTGCTATTGTTACGTTTTTGGTTTCAATTAATATTCCAAATCATAGGCTTAAAACTGAAATTAGTTCTTTATTTTCAAGTAAGCCCGTTGTATTACCTTATTAATAAAAATTTTATGATTTTACAGAACATGAAAAATTGATATCTTAACTTGTTAACCATTTTACAGTTATTAAAAACAAAAAAAGATGTATTTACTTAATTGCAATTTTTGCTCGTTTTTTTTTCTAAAAGTGTGCTCAGTCAACCTATGCAATGGAAATAATGAATTCAAAATCAAAAAATTAAAACCAAACCTGCTCTTTAAAACTTATATCTCGAAAAATGCGATTGAAATCAAAACTTGTTGTAGGAGAATATTTAATTTAACAAGTTTTAAAGCAAATACTGCACTATTTTTTTAAAATAAATAATTAGTTTACAAGAACAATGAAAAATAATCAACAAAATATCGATGCAAAAGTCAGAAAAATATGAGAAGTATAAAAAAAAACATCAATCATGCCCGATAAACGAAAAAAAGGCAAACATTCAAAGAGTGCAAAACAATGCATTTTTCATCAACTACACTGTTAAAAATTCCCGATCAAATTACTGTACAAAATTCCTGCATTCTAGATGCTAACTTTTTTTACCATAATTTTTTTTTTCGAAACGTTTTACGGAAGGAGATCTTATATACCTAATCAACTAATCCGAAGATCGGAGGTTCATTTCCCAGCGTTGACACCACAATCTTTCCTCCATTCCCTTCAACACATGAAGAAATTCCAGTATTCTACACTCACCAATTTGTGAAGCTGGGCTGTCATACGATTTAGTGTCATACATTTAAGTATAGATGGCAGCAACATAAAGCTGCTAAACTATCTCTATTGGATTGTTAAATTTCCTTTTTGCGGCTGTGAATTCATGCTAATTGTAAATGGTTTGAAAACCATATAGTTTTGAATTCATGGTTTTGTAATCATACTAGTAATAAATGGTTTCAAACCCTTGAAGGTAAAGAAATGTTCTTCATGTTAATTGGATGGACCGACTGCTACCTGTTATTTTACCATAATGTTGGAATGAAAATTCTAACAGCGTATTTTTTGTGGCTATGCCGCATTTCTTTTTTTTTTTAAATAAATTATATTTGAATTAATACTAACTAATAACCTAAAGATAAATGCAAAATTCTTCTAATATTTTATTGATATTAACTGGAATGACCTTCGGAATATTGGTATGAACGTTGCGTCAGATAAGAGATTTAACTAATATGGAGGATATATGAACTTTAACTGTAGACAAAATTACAAAAACAATTTTATGTTAATGAAGTAACACATTAACTTTGTTTCAGCAGGTAAACAATCATTCCACAAACTTAAAAATGCATATAGATATAGTTTCTCATTTATTACGTATGACAGCTTTGAGTTATGAGTTCCATTAATTTAATGAATGCCACCTGAAACACACTTATGTATCTAATTATACAGATAAAAAAAATCGAAAATAAACAATGAATTAAATGAAATAATATTATATATAATGCGTTCGATGACTTTACTTGTGGGAATTAAGGAAATGGAAAAAATCTTTCCCATCAATTATAATCGTTTTATCACAATCAGTATCAAAAACAATTTCATTACCTAAATATAGTACATATCACTTAACGATTTAATACTATTTACGAACGTAAGAAGACAATAATAATTATTGTAACAAACTGCTATCTTGTTAGGAGTGTCAGATTAAATCAGTGTCCCTAATGGAATCTCGAGAAAGATTTTCATTCATTTTTTGAAAGGTAAAAATGATGCCTGTTTCCCTAAAAGATTTTGATATATTTTTATCAATGCCCATTAGCTGTCTTAATAGGTTCTTTATAAAGTCGCAAGTGTTATCATGCAGACACAAATAAATACACTATATAAATGGGAAATGATTTTAAATTATACTTATTTTTGAATAATAAAGGTATATTTGAATAAAGACTTACTTTTATTAAAATGAAACCAGGTAATCTCTTATACATATAATTTTGATTCTATATCAATTTTTCCGCATCAATCTATACCCAATATAAAATTCGTTATATCAAATTTGCGGATACGTTAGCTCAAAAAAGTAAGATTAAAGCTACCAGGATATGGTAAAATTACCGTGCTTCTGGTTCTATGAGAATACCAAAAAGTCTGATAGTTTTTACCGAAACGCTATCGTAAAATTAACAATAAAATATTTTTTTCAAATATGTTATAAAATTTGGTAAATGTGGTAAAATCCGGCAAATTTATCATACTCTGGAGCATGACATAAAACCATTTATTCGATTAAATATACACCCTTGTNTATTTTTTTCAAATATGTTATAAAATTTGGTAAATGTGGTAAAATCCGGCAAATTTATCATACTCTGGAGCAGGACATAAAACCATTTATTCGATTAAATGTACGTTTTGCATTTTTTACTAAATAAGTGTGGTAATAAGAAATATAATTTTGAAAACTGGAAATTTTGTTAAACAACTATGTTTTGATTGGAAAAATTACCAACTGAATGGTTTAAATACCGTAATCTATTTTATTATACAGGATTAAAATTTACCAAACATGTCATTACCGTACAGTTAAGTAACTTTAACAGAGTTTTTTTCATCCGTGTAATGTTTAAATTTGTAAACTTTAATCCCAACCCAGTAAACAAGGTATCAAACAAGGGGGATGTTTAAATTCGTGGATGAATTTCGAATGAAAATAATCTTAATGAAAACAATTCACTAGCTTCCTGCTGTTAGCACCTTAGCAAAAATAATCTAATGCATGATCTATCCATAAATGGGGAAATAAAAATCAGACAAACACTGAAGAAGGTAATAGCAATTAGTGTTATTTTTCTAATTATATTTTAGAGGGAATACTTGTCTGCGATATAGTATTTAAAGAGGCATCTAAGAACAAAGAAGTTGGCTTCATTTAAACAGCCAGAAAGACAGAGTAAAATATACAGAATTCGCCTTTATGTAAATAATTTAAAATTTTAGAAATTAATTAAATTTGAAATATTAACTTCATCAATAACATGTTTTACAGCTTTCTTCAAAAATATATATATACTGGCATATTTATTACTGGTTAAGCAAAAACATATTTATGTAAAAAAACTGAAAACACTCGATGAGGAATGTAGTATCAGAGCTGTGCTAAAACTCAAACTAACAGTAAGACGAGTAGACATAACATATGGAGTTAAAACTACTTAATATATCAAAATGTGGACTCTAATATTATTGGTTAAATTATTCATTGTTCAATGCACTAATTTTCAAATCTTTGCCACAAAACAGGAAATTTTTTTTGAAAAATACATTTTAAACTTTTAAAAACTAGTATTGTACACTATTAAAATTTTCATTCCAACACTACGGTAAAATAACCGGCAACAGTCTCTCCATCCAATCAAACGTAAGGCTTACAGTAAAGAATTTTTTTTACCTTTACGGTTTCGAAACCGTTTGCAAATACTATGGTCAAAAAAACGGATGCGATTTTCTAACCATTTAAAGCAATACGATTTACATCTACACTGATCTAGAGCTGTAATACATATAGTTATTTCATACTATAACCATATATGTATTTCATACCTATACGGTTTTTTAACAATTTAAAACTAGTAGGGTTTCAAAATCAGAATAAAGATTTTTAACAAAATATCATGAGAGCTAGACTCTCCGTTGCGTAATGGGAGTTGGATATAGGTTGTAGTTGAGTTGGGTTTTGTAAAACGAACCATGAAATGCTCTTTAAGTAGTTTATTTAGTCGTTTCCCCTATCGTAAGAGTTGGAAATTACTGGTCTGTTTTTGCATTAAGCAGCCTTATAGTGCTACCATCTATGTGTGAATGAGAATATCATATTGTTTATGTCCAGAGTCAAAAATTGTTGAGTGCAGGGCACTCGAGCTGTTACTCGAGCCCTCGTTCTGTCAGTCATGATATTGACAGATTAGCCCTCTGGGCCATAAATATGTATCTAATTGTAAGGAACTAAGTGGCTTCACTACGAAAGCTTAGTTTATGCGATAAAATTCTGGTTATTTTTCCGTCTTAGGTGAAAGCACTTAAAAAAGGTTTTTTTCATTGATTAAATTGTTATTTAACCATTTTTCCACAGAGAAATTTCTAAACACTGTAAGCGTATGTCCTAAAGTAGGCTATTTACGCATGATTATGCACTCAGAGTTAGATGTTTTACTTCCAATGTTTGGTATGATACCTAAAACTGGTGGATTTGTATAGATTAAATGGTATTTGATCCTGCACGATAGTTAATATCTACGAAAAAGTGATAACTTAAACTTAACATGGAGAAAAACTAACGATTAAAAAAAATTTAAAAAAAACAAACAAATAAACGTTACGAACGATACGAAATAAACGATTAAATAAAAAATTATTATTTGCAAGAAGCATGATGAAGAAAAAACTAAGAATTCATCATGGAATGAAAATGATATTGATTTTATTTCGTTTAATTTCACACAAAAAATAATTTTTATTTCTCAAAAAAAGGGATTTTAATAATACAGTTATGTTAGCTACCTAACCCAAAAATAAATATGGTAACACAACAGACTGAGCATTTTAAGTGATTTAAAATAAATTAAATTACTATAAATTGAATTATTTTATAAAATTTCGAATTTTAAACGTGTACAGAATTGTGCACAGTTTTTATTAAAATTTTCATTTAGTAGATAAGTAATTATTTCCTAAAGATCTCATCCTTATTCAAAAGCAACTTAACGTGGACAAAAATCACTCTTTTTAGAAGCTTCTCATTATTTTTTTGTTATTATATCAAAATATTTCGTTAGTTGATTAAAAATTATCCGTAATTTTGTAGCACTCCTTAATTTACTTTTAAAAAGAAAAATACTTTGAAAAATCAATTTTTGTTTTCAAAAATAAATGTTCAAACATGTCCTTCTTTCCCAACTCATACTGCTACTAGTTAATATTATTCAAAACTAATGCATGTCTAAAAAATAAATCCTTAAGAACATAAAACATCCAATTTTGATTTATTTGACAATGTTTAGATCCTTTTCATTTAATTGCATACAAAAAAAAAATTTCACTCATGCATATTTTTTTTGTATTTTTTATTGAATTAATCTATGAACAGATTTATTCATCCACTTAGCTTATCCGAAATAGCTTCCGGCTAACTAACTCTTATCAATCATCTTCTCCTGACAATGATTCATTCGTATTCCTCATGCTTACATACCTCCTTTTATTAATAATTATGTGCAGATGAGTAATTTTCATTTAAAACTAGAGATATAAAAAAGAAAAAATAAATTTATGTATTTTCTAAAATTTATTATAAAGTTAACTACTGTAAAATACTTTAAAATCTGTGATGAATAGGAATAGCTAACGTAACAGTTTAGGAAAAATTTCGCATGGTTTTTAGCATGATTTTACTTATAATTAGACCTAGTTATAACTTGATGTAAAAATAGTTTGTTTTTTATTTTTTTTCTGGCACACACACACACATATATATATATATATATATATATGCTCCACTCCTACTCGCTACCACTCGGCAAATTAATTTCGATTGAATTTAGGGGACTAACAAAACAACAATGAGAAGAAATACAATTTCTGCTCTTCGTCTATGCATTTTTAAGAACATTTTCCGAATATATCTCTTATGTTGAATAATTTTGGTTAAATTATTATTTATATTTTAGGAGATACAAACATTTTTGTCCAAAATTTTATGTATAAAATAATTTTTTTTCTTAAACACTTACATTTAGTATAGTCATAGTTAGCTGTTCTTATCAATAGATTTAGACATTTTAATATTTTTTTTCTATTTTGTAATAATAAATATTACGCAAATAACGTAATTTTAAAATAAAGGTATTTCATGCGTAGTATAAAATCTGGTGTTATTAAATTTTTTGATTAAAATGCTTAGGAACATAAATATAAAGTTTGTAATCATACCTTTGCTGGTTATCTAAATTTTCTGATTCCAATANAAATCGGCATGAGCATTCCGGAGGACACAATGATTCATTCGTATTCCTCATGCTTACATACCTCCTTTTATTAATAATTATCTGCAGATGAGTAATTTTCATTTAAAACTGGAGATATAAAAAAGAAAAAATAAATTTATGTATTTTCTAAAATTTATTATAAAGTTGACTACTGTAAAATACTTTAAAATCTGTGATGAATAGGAATAGCTAACGTAGCAGTTTAGGAAAAATTTCGCATGGTTTTTAGCATGATTTTATTTATAATTAGGCCTAGTTATAACTTGATATAAAAATAGTTTGTTTTTTATTTTTTTTCTGGCACACACACATATATATACTCCACTCCTACTCGCTACCGCTCGGCAAATTAATTTTGATTGAATTTAGGGGACTAACAAAACAACAATGAGAAGAAATACAATTTATGCTCTTCGTTTATGCATTTTTAAGAACATTTTCCGAATATATCTCTTACGTTGAATAATTTTGGTTAAATTATTATTTATATTTTAGGAGATACAAACATTTTTGTCCAAAATTTTATGTATAAAACAATTTTTTTTTCTTAAACACTTACATTTAGTATAGTCATAGTTAGCTGTTCTTATCAATAGATTTAGACATTTTAATATATTTCTTTCTATTTTGTAATAATAAATATTACGCAAATAACGTAAGTTTAAAATAAAGGTATTTCATGCGTAGTATAAAATCTGGTGTTATTAAATTTTTTGATTAAAATGCTTAGGAACATAAATATAAAGTTTGCAATCATACCTTTGCTGGTTATCTAAATTTTCTGATTCTAATATCTTAATAACAAGCATAAATAAACATTTTCAGTGTACGCCACTTTATGGCACGCGTGTTGTGAGATGCACGCTGCTCAATATGTTTTAGTATAAAAGACAAAAGAGGGTTGTGTTATTTTCAAATCACAAGAAAACATTTGCTTTTTCATAGAGAAGGACTAAAAATAATTTTTGAAGCTAACTGTGATTTATCAAGAATGTGATAGAATCTGTGATTTAATCACGAACTCAATAAAAAATTTCCAACTATGCTAGCAATTAAAAAACTGTTATGTGCTATAGGGTCATAAATATATTCAGATAACCCAAGCCTTAATAGATAAACAGTACAACGAAAGCAAGAAAAAATTTAAAAGAAGTAAACAATTTTTGAACACCTGAGAGATAGTTAGTTGTCTTTGGATGAGATTGTTATTTTTTTATGGTACATTCTATTCCATTTCGGGATTTTTTAGAAGATTAGCTTTGTTGATGTGTGGTTGATGTAACAAATAAATATTCTTTTCAGAAATACTATCTCTTCAGTACCGCTTGATTCGGTACACCTTAATATATTTCATGTTTATTATGTTTTATTATGTTTTTTTCTTTTGCCGGAGCAAAAGTTCAAATTTATTTATTTTAAAAATCGAGCTTAAAATTCTAAAAATTACTAAATGTATTTCTTATTCATTTTGTAACAGAAATAGTAAATTAAAAAAACTGTAAAAAGCGACTCAGTTGATTTCAATTCGTTTATAAAAAATAAAAAAAACGTTTCTTTTTTTTTAAATATCTTAAGAAATGGTTGTTTTAATGAGGATATGAATATAACATTTATATTCAAAAAAGCTTTTGTGAGTAAACAGAAAATTAGATTTTTGGTAGCATAGTAATTATATTAAAAAGTAAACACGATTTTGACTTGATTTTGATGATTAAAACAGTTCATTATCATAACAAAAATAGTCTAATCTCTGAAAAAAAGTAAAAAATAACTGCAATTATTTTATGCTCTTGTAAATATTTCTCAAATGAAACTAAATGCCATAAATGCGAAACAATAATTTTCCAATTACGTTTCAAAAATACAATACTTTAAACAAAGAGTTTGTTTCTTAAATAAATATTTTAATGCTAAATTATATATTTATCTTTAATATTGTTTATTTGAGCAATCTGATGAGTTGAGTAGGATGAAAAAGGGGATTATATCCTTAAACTCTATAAAACCGAATAATTGCTCAAAATCAAGGACTAAATTCAGAGAATTATTAAAATGTAAATATTTATTTCTGATACATTTTACAAGATAAAATTTAAAAATAAAAACAGAACTAGATGTTCTTTCGGCGTTCATCAAGTTTCATTGATACGTTGAATCAAATGAGATGCATATATCTTTTACTTATATCTTTCAATATAAACTGTAAAACTATTTATGAATGTAAATATCTGTTTTAAATATTTAACTCTTGCACAATTAATTACAATTTTTAGTGCGGAAGTAATTGTGATTTTAAATACTACTTTAATTTTTTTAAATTTTTTAGCAGTAAATACTAATTATACTTTAAAACATTCGCAAGTAATTGATATAGTTTTGGTAAATATTGAGTTTTGACCAGTATGTATTAAATCTTTATGCTATATCGAATATTATATTTATTTTAATGTTTAAGAATAGCAATGCAGACTTATATGAAATTATATGAAATTTGAAAAGAAATTACCTTGTGAAAAGTAAAGAATTCGAAAAAATCAGTATCAGTTTCTGATCAGTGGTGAATAGCTTAAACCGGGGTTCTTGATGTCGGACGGTTAAGACTTTAACTTAAAATCTAGTAAACCACCTCAACACAGTTATTTCATTTCAGTTGCAGCACATAATTTGTTCGACGCTTGTGGGGTATTTTCACCTTTACGGTAAAAAAAAATAGCACTAAATGACTATAATGCACTTTATTTGCTTCTAGATTCAAATTCGTATGAAACTTAACATATCGTAAAAAAAATATCTAAACATGCCTGTAGCACCAAGTTTCCGAATATGTACGCATGCCATTTGTTTTAAAACATTCTCAACTTAAAATCGGCATGAGCATTCTGGAGGACCTACATTATTTTTTTCAAAATCACTTAAATAATTAAGTTATTCACTATTGAAAAAAAGTGTCTAATGCAGTTTATTATTGTCTTACTACTGGTTATTAATGCAACGAGAAGGCTCGCGTACCTCTCGTTATAAGGTCTTCTGTTCAAATTTGGCAAGTGATATATATATATATCTGGTTATTTTTCCGTCTTAGGTGAAAGCACTTAAAAAAGGTTTTTTTCATTGATTAAATTGTTATTTAACCATTTTTCCACAGAGAAATTTCTAAACACTGTAAGCGTATGTCCTAAAGTAGGCTATTTACGCATGATTATGCACTCAGAGTTAGATGTTTTACTTCCAATGTTTGGTATGATACCTAAAACTGGTGGATTTGTATAGATTAAATGGTATTTGATCCTGCACGATAGTCAATATCTACGAAAAAGTGATAACTTAAACTTAACATGNTTTAATAGCTGACATATTTGGAAATTGCAATTGGTTTAAAATAACTTTCAAAGCGCACTTTCCCTTTTTGTAGAGTATAATATTGAGTATAGAATTAAACATTATTTTACTGAATTTCACATTAGCAATGTTAAATATTGAATTTTACAAAATACTTCTGTGTATATCTAATCAAATAACTACAATTAATTTAACCTAGTCATATTTATTTGTGCAAAACACCAATAGACATACTTTTCAAAAATTTAATTAAAGGAAAAGGTTACCTTAAAAATGAAATTAATTCTACACAAAGTTTACTTAGTTAATTGTATATTAAAATTAAACATGGAGTTTAATTATATAAAAAACTTTATTTGTAGTTTATTTTGCCAGATGCAAATATTGTTTGTGCTGATCCTTGGTAACCAAATATTAAAAATGGATCCGTAATTTACTAAAAATAGCTGGAAATTTTATTACAAATCAACCTTCTCGAATGTTCATTTAAATAAATAATATTATTAAATAAATTTTATTAACTTCTATTAAAATAAATCACATTGAAATGTTGTATTTAAAATTTCACCTTATTTTAATAATAAAAATTTAAATTATGCCCTACAATATTTTTTTAACTTGAGTAAATCCGAATTCAAGGTAACGGAAAAAACAAATACGGTTCTGAACTTTAAAATATATTCCACTACCTTCGATTGACGGTTTAATTTCATATTTTTAAATATTGAAATTTAGTTTATGAAAATATGAATTTTGCAAGTTTGTTTGCAAATAATGACATCTTTCTCCCTTCTTACTTAAAATGTTCGTATTTGTGTTTTTCTTCTTCTTGAATTTCTGTGATATTCTTATTTGATAAATTTGTGTTGAAAGGTTCTTATCTTTTTCTTTTTTGATGTTCTTTACACTATAGTATTGATATATTTTGCTTTAGCTATATTAGTACAAAAAAAAAACACTATTTTTTAGAACATACTCTGATTGGCAGATGACGAGATTAAATTTTATCTTCATTAATTTTACAATTTTTATTTAATTATTGTTTTATTAAATTTTTCATAATGCTTTATTTTGTATTTTTCTTTTTTTCATGTATACATATATATATATATATATATATATATATGTATACATGAAAAAAAGAAAAATACAAAATAAAGCATTATGAAAAATTTAATAAAACAATAATTAAATAAAAATTGTAAAATTAATGAAGATAAAATTTAATCTCGTCATCTGCCAATCAGAGTATGTTCTAAAAAATAGTGTTTTTTTTTTGTACTAATATAGCTAAAGCAAAATATATCAATACTATAGTGTAAAGAACATCAAAAAAGAAAAAGATAAGAACCTTTCAACATAAATTTATCAAATAAGAATATCACAGAAATTCAAGAAGAAGAAAAACACAAATACGAACATTTTAAGTAAGAAGGGAGAAAGATGTCATTATTTGCAAACAAACTTGCAAAATTCATATTTTCATAAACTAAATTTCAATATTTAAAAATATGAAATTAAACCGTCAATCGAAGGTAGTGGAATATATTTTAAAGTTCAGAACCGTATTTGTTTTTTCCGTTACCTTGAATTGACCCGAAAACTGGATTTACTCAAGTTAAAAAAATATTGTAGGGCATAATTTAAATTTTTATTATTAAAATAAGGTGAAATTTTAAATACAACATTTCAATGTGATTTATTTTAATAGAAGTTAATAAAATTTATTTAATAATATTATTTATTTAAATGAACATTCGAGAAGGTTGATTTGTAATAAAATTTCCAGCTATTTTTAGTAAATTACGGATCCATTTTTAATATTTGGTTACCAAGGATCAGCACAAACAATATTTGCATCTGGCAAAATAAGCTACAAATAAAGTTTTTTATATAATTAAACTCCATGTTTAATTTTAATATACAATTAACTAAGTAAACTTTGTGTAGAATTAATTTCATTTTTAAGGTAACCTTTTCCTTTAATTAAATTTTTGAAAAGTATGTCTATTGGTGTTTTGCACAAATAAATATGACTAGGTTAAATTAATTGTAGTTATTTGATTAGATATACACAGAAGTATTTTGTAAAATTCAATATTTAACATTGCTAATGTGAAATTCAGTAAAATAATGTTTAATTCTATACTCAATATTATACTCAACAAAAAAGGAAAGTGCGCTTTGAAAGTTATTTTAAACCAATTGCAATTTCCAAATATGTCAGCTATTAAACGAATAGTTTTTTCCGTGCAACAAAGTAAGTAGTGGATAAATTTTAAGGTTTATAATTATAATATTTGTTTAAAATTCAATTTTCCCTTCTTAAATTTGCATAATTATTTACTGAATCTTAATAGTAATTTATATAAATATATTTATAATTTAATATTGGCATTTTTTTGCAGAATTTGTTATTTCATGACTTGAAATATAACAAAATAGAATATTCATCTGAGCTGCGTGCAAGTGCTCAAATCCGCGGAAGGTTACATTTTTGATTAAACGGCAATAAGATTAAAAATTTTGATATCAGGAGTAAAATATATGTTGGCTCGATTAAGAACAATGAGACAAACTCTACAAAAAAAGTACTAAACTCTACAGCAGGATGGTCGAATTGCCTTACACATGATGACCAAAAGTCACATTTATTTATAGATATAAAAATAAACTATTTTAAATGTAAAATATATAAAATATTGAATATAAATATACAAAAAATATGTAACAAACTCAAGGTCGCAATTCAGTGTTAAATGATTTAAAACCGTGATAATTCTTTGTTGTGAAAGTTTGTATGAAAATTGTAAAAAACTGTTTGATCCCAATGAAGATTCAAAGGTATATCTAGGTGCAATTTGGTTTTTTAAAAGAAGCATATTTTTCTCTAATAATCAGGGAAATTTTAGTATTTTTAATTCTCTCGTTCACATTACTAATAAGTCAGAGTTCAACACTGTATTTTTTAAATATTTTGTGATGTTTAAAGCACACATTTATTTCAATTTTTTCAAGAAATATGCTTATACATATTAAAGAAGGGGTCTTTTATGCACCCTCTATTTGATTTCACTAAGATTTGAAAATTAGTACTAAGTAGAAAAATCATAAAACGTTGTCAGAATTTTGGAAAACTTATATTAATATAAATATATATTAAAATTGCATTAATTTATTGGTATTCTGAAACTGAAAAAACGTCAAGCTTCGTTGTAAAAAATCTTATTATCTTCAGCCATTCAATTGTCTGAATCTAATAAGAATAATCATGATATTACTTAAATACATATCTATAAGCAATTTGTAATAGGAATAATAGTTACCGGTAACCCACAGATATATTTAAAATAAGACAAACAAATATATTTCAAAGCCAGATAGAGCTAACAAATATTATCACAAACAAGTGTAAATAGAAAACAATACACGAAAAAGAATTAATGTTTTATTAATAATAATGCGGAAGGCATGCAAATTAGATTTCGCTTTATAATTATATTATAATTATCCGGCATTGAATCTTAGTTGAGAGCGAAGTCTCCGCAACTTTCGTGAAATAAATGAAAACGAATATTTTTTTCTGTACATCTCAAAAGAAAATCTATAGAAAACCACAAAATGGAAGTAAGAAATATTGCTTTTTTCTCGATTGCGATCTAGATTATGATGGATGAACGCAGTAGTCAAAACATTATTATGAAGACTAGTTATAATAATCTATAACATGAGTGATGGAATATTTTGATGCTTGATCCTAACAGTTGTGGGTGTGTTTTGACATCTTGAGTTATGAGCGTTTTTCTTCTATGTTTTTCATATTTTTTTGTGACATCAGAAGCATGAAAAAGATTTAAAGAAAAATAAAAATTTCGAAAACAAACTGCAATTTTTAGCAATTCACAAATTTTGTAAAGTGAAAAAAATGAGAAAAAAAATATCTACATAAAAGAGGTAAAAGAGCCAAGCTCCTAATATTTTACTCACTTTAAGGAAGCCACAATAAAATAAAAGATTAATGTACTAGCGCGAATTTAGCGCGAATTACGCTTTTATTATCTATACAGAGAAAAAAAGTACGGTACAAATATTCAGAATATGGTAAAATTTTTCCTGTTTGTGGCTCTTTCGGAACACCAAAAAAATTCGGTAATTCTGTGGATGCACTTTGGTAATGATTTTGGTAAAATGAATAATTGGGGTTTAATAAAATATGCAAACTAAGGCAAAACCACGTTAAAGAGCACAGAAATATTTTATAAAATATACCTGACGTCCCCTTTCTCTATATATATTTACCATGTTTTCTCTCATTTCTTTATGTTGCACTGTTGAGGGTTGCCCTTTGAGCATCCGAAACAGCTGTCTGTATTTTATAAAATATTGTTGTGCTCTTTAACGTTGTTTTGCCTTAGTTTGTATTTTAGCACAAAGGTCGCCCATTTGTGTATATATAATGAAATATGGTTTCATGAAAAGTGATAAAATTTGAATAACTTTGGTTTTTTTATCATATCTTTAAGCAGGGCATAAAAACAATTTATTCTGTGAAGTTTACTTCTAAGATTTGTATTTTGTATTACATTTGTGGTAATAAGAACTGTAATTTTTAAAACCGGAATTTCCGGTAAGCCTTTACCATATAAACAGAAGAATATGAATGGAAAAAAGCCGTTACCATGTAACAAATTAATAGTTTAAATTCCGTATACTTTGGTTTTAATTACCAAAATAATAGCTTTTTTACAAGAAATTTTATAATCATACAATACGGTCTCCGTGTAACAATATTTAGAACAATATTGGAGATATGTGAATACGTAGATAAATAATACAAGAACTGGAATGTCAATTCCGTACAGAATTAAGGGTAAAAAATAATAAACACATAAAAATATTAATAGTGCGAACTCGTAAATTAAATAAAACAAAATTTCTGTCTGACAAGAAATAATCAAGTTATTGAAATAAACAAAATGAAATGAATACACTAAGGAGACTTCAGGATCGTGATACCTGTGTTTACTACAAAATGAGAAGATACTAGTAAACAATTGGGAATGCCAAGATTTGAATAGCAAATAAAATTTTATTTATCTTACTATCACTTAGACAATTTTAATAATTGTTTATGTAACCATTTAATAATTATTTATGCAACCGTTTATTTTAAAAATCTTTTCACATAAATTATTCAGTAAAGCATTTTACTTAACAAATTTTAACTTAGTAATCGTAAGGTCAAAAGTTAAATTTAGATCAAAACTATGATAATATTAAGACCGAGTTTAAATTAACAGTATCAGATATAAATATTTAATATGCTGCTGTTAGATATCAACTGTTAGAAAGTAATAAGTAGTTCAAATTTATAAATTCACTCCAAATAAATAACCGACTTTGGTATTTAAGCTCTGAAATGACCACATGAGATATTTATAACTTTATTTTAGAGCTAAAGCAATAATTATAATTTTGTAAAAAACGTATCTGTTATTACATACAGTATATATACTTCTATGTAGAATAATTAGTTTCTTTCTATGCCTTTTGCTGGAATAATTTTTTAACTGTAAAAAGTTTGTATGATTTATATTACTAAACTCTGATACTATTTCATTTAATAAATGCAATATGAATTTTTTCTAATGTGATTTCTTTTAAAAGTAAAGTTCTTCAAATTAAAATTTTGAAGTATCCCCTTCAGAAAAGGAAATGATAAAAAAAAAGTAATTTTAAAGATACATTTTATTGAATAGAATAGCTATTTATTTAAAACGCATTTTTTCCTCTATTATCTATTGTATTAAGATCAGCTGAGTGCTTTTTTCTTTCTTTTTATGTCATTGTTTTTCTTTTAAACTATCTCTTGGTATGATACATTCCTTCTAAAAACTGTTAAGGAATCATTTCCGAAAGATTCTTGAGTACTACTACAAAATTTATTTACCATAAAAATTTACATTTTACACCAGTTTTGATCGTAATATTATTGAAGCATTTTTCTGAGTACATATGATATTAAAAACCTTAAGTGTTAAGAATAGAAATATTAAGTATAGAGACTCTATTAATAATTAAGTAAAGGAAGCGAGCGGTCTAAATTTTGAGCCCTTTAGTATTAATTAAATTTTTTCCACAGCTCGCTATGCGTCGAGAACTTTTCAAAGGAATCGAAAAATTTCTACAAGCAGATTTAAAACTTGTTCCCTATTTTCAATAATTATTTATAATCTTTAGAATCTTGAATTAAATGGTAAATAAATGTGTACCTCATTTTTAAAGTCTAATTTTAAATGGCAAATTACATAATATGAGTTTGGGAGTTATAAAATTTTAATATGTCAGACATTTAAAATTCTATTTCTCATATTTCAAGGGTCAAGTATCCAAATCCACTGAAACAAATTTATGCTTCTTCGCGTAGATTTCCAGCTCGATTTAGTTTGAAATATCGCAAGCATAAATTAATTAGCTTATTTAAGGTAAGGCTTTTAAACCAGTCCAAATTCTAGTACATACGTGAATATCCAAACAATAATTCAACACTTATTCAAGGTGTAAATGTTTTTGCGCAATATATTGCACAACATTGTTGATCTAACATAATGAATTTCAATCATATCAAAATATTTACGCCTGATGACATAGATTTTTGAAGTGTTATTCATTTAAA
The DNA here is from genome assembly GCF_043381705.1 of Parasteatoda tepidariorum. Lineage (NCBI taxonomy): Eukaryota > Metazoa > Arthropoda > Arachnida > Araneae > Theridiidae > Parasteatoda > Parasteatoda tepidariorum. The sequence goes on from NC_092204.1 coordinate 37,775,568, forward strand.
ACAGATCGCAATTCCGTTCATCTTGCATTTCTTTTCTCTCTATTGTTTCTACAACTTTTGCTAGTTTAAAATCGTTTGCTTATTTTTCTCATTTTCATTATTTTTCTACAATTACTTTACATCTATTCATTTGGTTTATTCTTAAATGATGCTCAATATTTTGCATTTCAGAAAGGAAAAGAATATTTGTTTGAACTATTGGAAATAAGTATCTGCTGCTTGTTTTTAATTACTTAGCTTGTTTTTCTACAAAAGTAAAGCAACAGGCAACTGTCGACTTCAATGTAATGGAGGAACCATGATCGAATTTTTTCCTTGCTAAAGAGTTGAAGGTTGTTTAACGACTGCATTTACTTCACAAGCAAGATCGTACACATTGGCCTTAATCAAGTAAACATCAAGCCACGGCTGGATATCAAAACCCGCCCTCACTGAATACTTTAAGCATTAAACGTATACTATACCGCGGAGTAATTTTCCATGGCAAATTCAGCATCACCTCCTTTGTTATTTTAAGAATTAAAATTTAGAGTAAAGTGAGCTCAAATATACCTTTATTAAACCATGAAAATAAGTTTTCAAAGTTTCGTAATAAATAGAAATTGTCCCATAATGGGAAAAAATTATATCCTCACTGCATTATTCTGAGTAACCTGCAAAATTTTTTTTTGCATTTTGATACTTATAAAACATTTTTTACTATTTGAAGCTTCATGATTTAATCTAGGTTTGACAGAACTTATTTATTCTATATATTTTAAGTTTCAAACTACTTATGCCGATGAAAGAGAATTTGTCATTACAATTTTGTCGCGTGGTTAGTGTCCTTTAACCATTGAGCCATTGTTGCTTTGTCAATACAAAAGACCTTATTATAATTTCGGTTATTTTTAACCTCAGAAATCCTAAAAAATTTCATTTAAACATTAATATTAAAAATCAAGGCTTTCTTTAAAAAGTAATCTGAAATAAAATGAAGCATTTTAAAAATGTTATTCAATATAGCTTTTTTCCAACTCTTCTAATGAAGCTTCCTTAAAAATGATTTTGTATATTATTTTGTTAAGAAATTTTCACATAATTACAATTACAATAAACAGAATTGTTATCTTTCAAAAAACTGATGCATTTCGAAAAAAACTCCGTTCTCCCTATTCCAAAAAACACTTAAAGATACTTTCGCTTTCTTCTCATATGAACACAAATATATTTGAATTAACCTAAATTCGTACGTCAGCATGTAAATAGAAATGCTGAATAAAATGATCATTTATATGAATAAATGAAATGTGAAAAGTTCGCCTCATTTTTTCAAGGAAAATTGCTAAATATAAAGAATTAGAAGGGCTTCAAATTAAAATATATGCAACATATTTAAATTTGATAATATGTATGCACACAAGAAGGAACATATGAAGTGAGAAGAAAGATGCCATGCACTTACTTGCTCGTTTAGCTTGCAAAAATGTTTTTGACATATTTCCATAACTATATTGCCAGATTACGAAATGTGAAATGAAATCGTAATAGAAGGTAGTGGGCTATATATTTGTTTAAATCGTATTATTTTGAAATCAAGAACAAACAAGCACAAATAACAATTTATTTGAATTAATTAAATATATATATAATATATATANGTACAATATTTTTTTCATTTTCAACTTCTTAGCCTTGAATCTAGAGTACACCTGTTTAAAGAACAAAGTCACATTCACCCTCGAGAAGAATTTTTTATAACCGAAACTAATCAGCATTTGTGCAAAATGAATGTTAAAACCAAGAAAGTCTCTCATGCTTAGCCTGATGCCAATGGAGCTCTGATCGACCAAAGTATAATTTGCATCTGTACTGCTACTGGCAGGGAGCAAAATAAAGTTTAATTTTCTATCTGTGTAATTTTCTACCTATGTCTTCGTGTGCTGGATGCCAAGAAATTGATTTCTAGAGTTGTTTATTGATTATCTGCCTAGTCACTTAGCCGGTTCTTCCATCCAAAAAACACTGAAATAATGTCACTTATCCGGTTCTTCCACTAAGCTCTTCAATTAAAATTCCATTGGGAATTTTTTTTTCTTCTATACTATATGCCCAATATTGTGGAAAATACTGTTGTAAAATTATTGTTTTCATAGAAAGAAATTTTGTAGTCCTTTTTCTTCTTTTAATTACTCCTATATATATATATATATATATATTTAATTCAAAGAAATAATAATAATTTGCAAATGCCTGTTCTGATTTTAATGTATAAATATGATTTGTTGCATTACCTATTGCAATCTTCCATGGAATTATTAGGACTGTATTAAGGTTTAGCTGTTCTAACTGTAACCGGGAGTCTTATAAATAATAAAAGATAATAAATGCACAGCACGTAAAACAAATATTTGATTAAAGGAGTCCGACAGCTTTTATCCTATTATTTTACAGAACCATTAGACACATTTTTTTGCAAGATGTATCTAGGAGAGGGTAAGGGAATTATAGATGGATAGCAATGTGTAATGGTATTTTCCTTTTAATGGTTGAAACAAGTTTTGTAAAAAGAGAATATAAATTACGACTTTTAAACTTTGAAATCCTTTGAAATTCCGTAAATATGATTAGTTTAACGTTTCACTATATTTCCAACTGTATTTTCAGTCATGAAGTTTGAGAGTTTGTTTTTTACTAAATAAAAGTAAATCTAATTAAAGTCAGATTTTAATTATTGAATTTAAAAAAAAAATTATTGTGATCTTTTACAGTTTTAATTTTAAAAATTTTGTGTGCGTGTGTTGCAAACGTTCGTCTAATTTTCTATTTTAATTACCTTGTGAAGGCAAGTTATATATAATGGCATTATGCTTATAGAATTTTGAATGAATTGAACTTTACTTAACTGATTAAATTTGATTGAGGAAAATTAATAATGCAAAGTTAATAACAATGCTTACTTTTAATTAATAAAAGTATAATCAACTCGTTACATTATTTTTCACTTATCACTTTGCAGGTGATGCAATCATGATTGCCATTTTAAGGTTGCTCACTATATCTTATACCTATGATAGAAATTGCCTTTAATTTAACCATTTAAGTTAAATCAGATTATTTTTTTATCCAAGTGAGGCGCTAATTAAAATTTTAAATTGAAATTATGTCTTTGTTGTTGTTGTCGCATGCAATTAAGGAAAAGGGGATGCGCTTTTTCTTGTTTTTCCAGTGACACCATCTATGTTTATTGTATTCGACTTCTACCTTTCACATACGTCACAGCCCTTTTACAGGGCGCACCCATTCATTAATCCACATATCGTAATTTTGCACTGAACCAGAGAAAGACCCCAGATGAAGGATTTGTTATGAGAACATAGAGAATGCTGCGGCCCAACAGATTTAACGTGCACCAGTCACGGGCAGTCTTCGGTCTGTGGGAATCGAACTTACGACCTCTTGAACATTAGCCCAACACCCTACCAACCAGGCTATCCCGGCCCTATTATGGCTTTACATCAACTTAATCCACATGTTCAAGAGTTGTAACATTATTTCAATCAGAGTGAAATTTTCAACTCTGTTGTGCAAATATTCCAGTTAATATCAAGTTATAGTGTCAAAGACCCATTTTACCATAAGATCTATTTTTACCGTAAAAATTATATCACCATTTTTACAGTAATATTTAATTTAATTATAGTGATTAAGTAATTTTACTGCAATTGTTACAATAAAAATTACAACCTATCAGATTTTTGTGTATGTCGTAACATGTATCGGTAAAAATGGATTGTGCAATAAGATATACCAACACCCTGAGTGCCTGCATTATTTAGTGTAATTTAATATGGAATATTTTAAAGTGTACCTAAGAACTCTGTCCTTATATTCGTGCAAATTTTTTCTAGCTAGTTTCTAAACAAAAAAAAAATATTTCGATTCAAAGTAATTACTTTTTCTGCATACTGATGTGAATTTTAATTCTTTAATTTTGGGCACGAAAATATTCACGGATTGTGTGATTTGCTGCTAAAATGACTACTATTTTGTATATTTATATGAGTTTCTTTCAGCATGATTTAAAACCTAAAGAAACTTTCGAAAAAAACTAGAAAAATTTTCTAACCGCATAAAAAAAGAAGTGAATTTTTTTCTGAATGAAATTTAAATTTTTCAAAGCGATTAAACAAAACGGACTAGGAAAAATATAGAAATGAATTGATATTAATAGAAAAATTATAAGAATACCAAAAATTACAAATATAAAGTAGTGAAACTTTCGAATTTTTCCGATGGTCTAAACCATATTTTTCAAAAAAATATCAAAATAACCAAAAATAATATTTTATTAATTATTATTCTTTTTGTTATTAACCATACACAAATCTGAAAACTCTGACTGCGTGATGCTTCAGGCTTAATATACTTCAAATTTATTGGATAAGAGTTCATTTGGAGATTTAATTTCGTTATCCGAACATATAATTCATTTTTATTCGAAAAATTCAAGTTCGAAAAATAATTTAGATTTCACAGTTTTATTAAAGTGCTATAGTAAATTCTTTGTAACTGAGTATATTAATTAAATTTTTTGCATTGCTTAAGTTCTTTAGTATCTATTTTCTCTGAATTTTTTAATTCTTGATTAAACAATTTTAAAAAAAAAAAACTTGAAAAAATTTATTATTTCATATGAGAAGAAAAAAATATTTACTATGAATATATATTTCCTTAAAATTGGTAACTAAATAAATATTTTCAAAACTCTGTAAAACTAAACATGAAAAATTTTTTAAACTAGTGGCACACATTTTTCTAGTATAAGGATGCCTTAAATCAAAGTAATTGTATTCACCGACATCAAATGATATTATCATAAATTCAAACTTCATAGATTTTAAGTTCAGTGAAATCTTTATGGACAGTTTCCTTTTTCTTAAAAGCTATTACGGAAAAAATAGTGAGTGATTTATTTCAATTCTTCAGAACTTGTTATCGATTTCAAATATTAAACTATAAAAATTTAACTATAAAAATTTAACTTAAACTGTACTTTCTCAAGAATGGAATTCAAATTGCTTTTAAATCCATTAATTCTTATCCTTATCTTTCAATTCATTAATCACTCGAAGAACCCACTTACGAGGAAAGTATATCTCCATTTCTTAAGAGAAGCATTAAAACCTTAACTGCAGTTAAAACATACTTGAAATTATCTTCTGCGAATTGTTTTTGCTTTTTATATACATTTCATAACCAGTGTTCGAAGCTGAATTTTTTAAATAATGAGGTATCATTACATTAATGTGAAAATAAAAAAAAATCATTAATGCGAAGATAAAAAAAAATACTAAAAAGTGCAATTTTGGAAAATTTTACCCATTTTTATAATTTAAAGTTGATTTGCGTTTATATATTAAAGCAAACATTTTGGTATTTCATATCATTCAAGAGTTCATTACAGTGAGATAATCAATATATAATAGGGGATTTTGACACATTTTTGAAAATTCAGAACTTTTAAACAATCAAAATCCCAGAACAAAAAAAGGTCCGGTATCAATTTTGGGCAAAAGTCACAACACTTATAAAAATTTTCGACTTTTCTCTTTTTATATATATATATATATATATATATATATATATATA
>NC_092204.1:37781271-37792048 GCF_043381705.1 Parasteatoda tepidariorum
GGGTAGCCTATATGTAGCATACATTATATATATATATATGCTACTGCACTGAAAATAACTACATAAAGTGCATTCTTTTCAAAACCTGCCCAACGCAATTAAATCTTTAATATATAAAGAAATTAAAAATATTTCTCAGAAAATGTCACGAAAACCAATGAGTCCTCTTTGTAAATAAGCAACATAACTCTGCCAGCAAGACCATTTATATAGTTTTTGAAGTATGTACTTAGAAGTAGTCAGGAAGAAAATTGAAAAAAATTTATCTTATACATAACAGCTCTTGCAATAACAATTGAATTTGAAAATATCCGCTTTGAGAAAAGAAAACTTTATTATTTATGTTATTGTTGCACTTAATTGGGTCGGTAAAAATGTTAATTAATTAGATGCAGTCAATGAAAAAAAACAAGATAAGTTTTGTTTTTATTGTCGCAAATATTTCTACTGAATTAAAGCTCTATTGCAACTAATTTAAAAACTGGATTTACTTCACTCTATCCAAGTCATTCATGAAAACTGCAAAAAGCACAAATGTATAAAAAATAAGCAAAATTCATAAAATGTGGAAGAACGTGATTAAATATTGATAAAATTTCCCGAAATCACTTGTGATATCTCACCTTACTAGTTGAAGGTGATCAAGTACGTATTTGCAAAACGTTTCTGTTAACGTCAGCATGTATAAAACATGAGCGCTAATCAGAACGAGTATGAAACCGATTCACAGCCTATATGGAGATCAGATTTAATTTGTGAATTACAACGCTTAGTAGGTAGTTAAGTGATTAAAAAGGCTGATTGATGCCACGAAATGCCTAATAGGCAAACTTTCGAAAGGAAGAATTGTTGCAATGCTGGAATGTGGATAATTTCAAATTCTAAATCTCAAATTTTAAATGATGTCAGGACTGTGGCATAGGTTTAAATTTACAGGGCATGTTACCAAACTGCCAATTTAAGGTCAGTCAAATATAAGAACTATTCTCTAACGTCCTAAATGAGCAATAACTGAGTCTCGTCAAAGAGACAATTGAGCTAAATATTTCAGTTTTCCAGCTCAACTGTATTGCTCACAGCCGGTACGTGGGTACATATTCAAATCAAACTGTTTATAAGAGGCTCAATGTCTGCCAGGTGGCCGAGTAGTTAGCGTGTGTCTAACGCAAGGCCAATGGTTCAAATTCCCCTCAGTACATGGATATTTCTCTGTGTGTTGTCCTCTGTTGTGTGATGGGTGAATATGGTCCACCCTATGAACGGGTATCTATGGCAGTATGGCGTGGGTGATGTTGCTCTAGTCCGTGACTTTGGTTCACAGGTGCCCACCCGGTAACGATAAATGAGCAACACTTCCGGCATCTATTAAGGCGAAGAAAGAAAGTTCAGTCCCGGCCAATATTAAAAAATAAATTAAGAGGGTCCATCATATTGCCCTGTATGCCGGACAACCCTTTGTTTGCATTCTTATCACGCCTGCGCCTACTTGCTCATTTAAACTGGTACAAAAATTTAGCATTTATGGACCTTTGTAATGTTCAGTGAAGAATTCTGAAAACTGATTCTCGTTGAATAATGATACAAAAAGGACGTGGGATTCGTTTTCACCCAAGAAACGTCACGGAAAGGCGAAATTTTACTTTAAAAAGTGTCATGGTGTGGGTAGACACAATGCTGAATGGTCACACAAACTTCCATAATTTTCATAAGGGGTCTTTTGTTGCTGAATTAAACAGGAACGAAGTCTTTAAGGTTATGATCCCTATGTTCACTGATTTTGAAGTGCTTTAGATTTTACCTTCGTATCCATGAATTATAATGCGTCTTACCACCGTTTAGTCTATGACTTCATTGAAAGTGAAAATATTCAGTGCATATATGAAAGTATTTAGTGCTCGCTAACTCTAGTGATCTTAATTCGATTAAGAATGAGTGAAATCTGTTTGGTAAAAAAATCCCAGATCTTCCACACTTTCAATCTTTATTCCAGAGATGAGAGATAGTTTTCCTTTTGCCTTGAACTCTTTGAGAATCTAACTCATCCGCGCTATCATAGCGAATATGGGTAGCCTATATGTAGCATACATAGATACCAAAGGTGACAACACATATTATCAAACTTCAAATTAATCTTTTTTTTCGTTACAGTATAAACTATTAGCTTGCACAACAAACTTTTCAAACTGTTTCCTTGAACTGTAAAAGTAATTAAAGCCTTTCCTTCTCACTTCCTGATATAATAATGATATACTTCCATTATTATATTTCTATTATCATTCTGATTAAGATTTCTCTAAATATTCACAGACACATCAAATCCATCATGATTAACTTAATAGATACGTTAAAAGACATGCAAGCAATATGTTACTGAAATATGTCTGGATATGTTACTAAAAAGTTTTTTATTTTGTTTTGGAAAAGGAATATCTAATAGGCTATATAAAATAAAGGTAACTTAGACAAAATTTCAGGGTTCAGTGAGGTAATTAAGTAATATCATTTTTCTTATCATTTTTTTTCATTATCATCTGAAAAATTTTATTAAAATCATCAGCAGCTTGAAAGGTTGACCTTAGAAGTGAAAAGTCAGGTAGAATTTAATTTCCATTAAAAAGCAATCAAATAGATGAAAATAATTTGAATAACAGTAAAAATAAAACTACGTCTAGCTTTCTATGTATCAATTAAAATTGTTCATTAAAATAAAAAATTATGTTTAGTATTTTAATTTTTTTTTTATAGCGAGGATAAAAACCCTCGTTCTCCATGAAGATGAAGATAATTAGTCGGCTTTCGTTCATTTCTGTTATCAGATAGAAATAGAATCAGTTCGATATTGTTGCGTTGAAAATAAACTGAAATCATTAATTATCAATTAAAAATAAATAAACAGTTTGCAAGAGGAGATGGAATTAATGACTATAATATCACTTTTAATACCAACGATTTGAATAAATATTTCTCAATCTATGAGAAATAACAAATGTGGAATGAGAAAATAAAAAAAATATCTAACAGATCTTAACTATCATAAGTTATAAAATAATACATATATGTTAATATTTCATCATAAAGCTTTACATATTCTTGAATCATTTTCTTGTAGTTTCTAAATATTATATATGAATTATCTCGATGATGATTCTTAACTAATAAATGCTCCAGGCATGATTTATAAGACATTAAAAATTTAAATTTTTCAAATAGGGGATTATTGAACGCATACTTCAACTATTTTAATTAGTATAAAATATTTTAATTGAAGAACAAAAACATTTTTTTAATATAAAAACAGTATAAAAAGATAAATTTTAAAATTATTATAAATTTAAATAACAAAAATAATAATCAATTGTTCAAAACAAATTTTGCGGTAAAAATTACGGTATAATGTTTTACATTAAATACGAATTTCACGTTAAAAATGAATTTGACGGCAAAATAGTTTTTACGGATGATGTATAAAGTACGGATGATGTATAAAGTACGGATACTGGTACTTTATATCGTGATTTGATATGAATTTTCTTACAGTGTGCTTGAAAATCTCGTGAGAATCCGAAGAACTCTCATTTAGCGCACTCTGTTGCGCGAACAATATTTATTTTTCAATTCAAACAAGACTGAAAAGCTATTCTTAGTTTAATAAGTACATTTAATTGAAATAATATTAATATTAAAATAAGTGTGTGGTTATTAACAGTAACAATTAATAAACAAAAATGAGAAAGCAAATACATCCATAACTGGGTATTTTAATTACTAACTTAATGATTATTAAATTCTATTAAAATTTCGAATATTAATGCGCTTAATTACTGTTCTAGTGAATGAATTTCCCGTGATACATCAGCAATATATGCCACTTCTATTAGTCCTTTATTGCCCCGCTATTTCATCATTTTAAACATCTTAAACATCTTTAGTTTAAGTAAACTTTCATTCTGAAATTGGTCAAATATAAATAAGGGGTTTGAATAAAGAATATATTCATTAACATGCAATTCGAATTTGGTTTATTAAAAACTTCAAATATTTGCAATAAGTACTAAAAGTAAAAATAAAAAGCTTCAGAGTTTCCTTCCATCATAAAGTTGAACTAATGAAAAGTTGTTTCATACTAAAAGAATGTTAATATCTCTGAAACTAATTCTTATTACAAAGAGTTTAATAATTGAGAAGCAGAAGAATATTGCCTGATTGTAAATGCAAATAATGTTTCTAAAAATAGAATAAATCCAACTGTATTTAAATAATTCATTAACTTTGCATATGAAGGATCAAAATGTTTTAATTATGCTGCAGTACAACTATTTCAAGAATTTTTTTAAAACTAAGGCTTCTTTTCTCAAATTATGTTTGCATGGAGAAATAATTCTGGCAAAATTACCGCACCAGCAATGACATTTCTGGATTTGAAAAAAAAAACATAATTTTGACATTATTAAAAATCAAAACACACGGTATTTAAACAGCAAAACAATTCAAGCAAGCAATTTTTCCGTTCATATGTTAACGGCTTACTGGAAATTTGGATTTTCAGAATTTGAGTACGTATATTCACACATTTAGAAAAAACTACAAAACTGAAAAATAGATTTAACCGAATAAATAGTTTTTGTGTAATACTCTAAGGTATCATGGCAAAACTGCCAACTCTTAACCAAATTTTATCACATATTATAAAACAAAAGTTTATTGTTAATTTTACCGAAATGATTACCAAAGTGCTTTTGTAAAAAGTACCCTTCTTTTTGGTTTTCCCATAGAGCAAGATTTACGGTAAGTTTTAAAATAATTTGGCAGTTTGGTAATTTGACAATTTGGTCTTACAATATTTCTTCCCAGTGGATTTGTTATCAATCACTATGTTATAACAATAAAATATGTTACAAAATGACAATAAAGTATGTTACATCAAAATATGTTACAGTGAACAATTTTCTAGGTCCATTGACGGAAGTTCTGGAGTATTGAATCATGTAATCGTCCAAATTTGCTGCCCCTTAATAAGGCTAAGTTGAACCTTCAGCTCGTATTTCCTGAACTTGATTGCACGATAAGATGGTTCAACTTGAACGAAAACATTGTACGCCTGAACTGAACGAAAACATAGCACCTTAATACAACTGCAAAAATTTGCGACACATTTTTGCAATAAATCTGCACAATGATCCAATATTAGGGTCCAGCTGATTTTTATAGCAGTGTAGAGAAAAACTTAATAATGTATTAATTTCTAATTTTAATAGTTTTAACCAAAGAAATGTAATTTGAATTGAGGTTACAACATTTTTGAATGCTAGAATTATCCGGTAGCAGAAGCCCAGTCATTTGCGGCAGCGGGTGCAGCAAATTATTTTATATTTTATTTTCAAAACATTTTCATCTCATTAATTTTCATCTTCTTGTCAAAATATATATTTTTAATTTTGTTTTATTTTTATTTTCAAAAAGCAAACAAACAGATGGAAAAAAATTACTGAGAAACCTATACGCAAAACAGCGCAAAAAATGAAGTAAAGATTTTTTTCTGTTACTTGATTGCAGGTTTAATTGTATAGGGCTTTGTTCCATTTTAAACGACATTCTTTAAAATTCAACTTAAAATCTAAGCAACATTAAATTTTTTGGTATATTTTTTCAGCACCTTATACTAAGTGCAAATTTAGCAGCATGTACTTTAAAATAAGCTGAATTTGTACAATAATAATCTGCGTTTGCCTCCGTTGAGGTAGCAGGCATATTTGGATTTAGGAAGACATTGCTGCAGATTCATTCTATAAATTTCTCTACCTGGCAGAGTTATACTACAGTTGAAACATGCGTGTTCCTCAGAAAATTAAATTCAGGAGAAGACTGTTTAATGAAGATTTTGTACTTGCTTTGCATTTATGCACATAAACATATGCTTTTGTCAACTGAGTCCAATGCTGCTCGCATTAACTGCATTAAAATTTTTTAGTCAGCACATAAAGGAGCATTACCTAAATTTTTGGGATGAGGAAAACGAAAGTTTTAATGTAAACTTCCTCTATATTGTAATGTTCAAAAAAGCAGTTTTAATGATTAAACATCAAATTAAAAAATTTTATATAATATTTATAGCTTCAGAAAAATTTTATTGCAGTTTGAGGTGATATTGCTTTTCGAAAAGAACAAACCCGTGCATCTGAATTTGCATATTTGACATCATATTTGAGCCACTGAACTTTAATTTATAAAATTAATCAACGATATCTTGAAAAGTAAGTCTTTTTACTTTTAACTCTATTCTTAAATAATATTGAAAGAATTTTAAATCTTAGAAATATGCAATGTAGCTTACATGGAACATCTATCCCGCACGAGACAGAAAAGATAATTTTTTTTCAATTCAAACTAAATAATTCCTTATAATATTTTCAAATTTTACCTTTAGACAGAAATTTAACCGTACTAAATGTCAGCTTTCTTAAGAAAAGAAAAGAAAAATCATGTTACTTTCTGTCCCACATGTAAGATCACAAATAAGCAGTTTTTTTGTAACTATAAAACCAGATAATCGTTTCACTTTTCCCAAATTTAATTACTATATATGCAAAAAAAGCAAATGCTACTAATTTAAAATATTACCTGTAGCTCTTTTAATTATTGATTTTCTACAGAATATCAATTTTAAAATTCTAAGTAGGGGTTTTCTGAATCTTAAACAAATAGAATTATAAGCAGCGTTGCTCATTAAAATGTATTAAAGATAAATAAATGCCTTAATAGTAGTTGAACATGAAATAATACAGAAATAAATAAAAGGGTAGATAGAAGGTATGACGAAACAATTTATGTTAGTAACACAAAAAAAAAGAAATTTTTATGCTGTGGAAAATGCAAGAACTCACTTTTAACTCAAACCTTTACCTCATTTACCACCTGTTTCTATGATAAAGCATCTTTTGAAAATCATGTAGAGCAGTATTCTTACCTAATTATCTAAAATTCATCTATAACCCGTTTTCGAAAAATAATAACTCATAATTTAGTCGGCAAAAAATTTTGCCGAATTGGCATCCATTCTTGTTACAAATACTAAAGTATGATTTTTAGATGAAGAATAAATAAAAAATGAAATTAAAACATGCAAACCATGGGAGACCACGTTAAATGTACCATGTAGAAGAGAATGATATATGATATGGTGGGAAAATGAAAACCATGCTCTATAAATTCAATGCCAGTGATGAGGAATTAATTTAATAATAATGATAAACGTCAAGATGAAAGTTGACTGGTGATTTTTTGACTCTAAATTCTACCCAGGAAAAGTAATGGATACACATTTTATAAATCAATCATTCATGAAGAACGGGGTTAATCTGGAATATACAAATGATCTGTTTTCTCTGACTATGCTCCATAAGGTAAGCTGCAAATTTTGGGGAAAAAAAGTATTCTGCAAACGTAATTGTCACCAAACATGGTAAATTCCCCTTTAATATAAAATTAATCTGAATAATAATTCTTGAAAAAAAAATATTAATTGAACTGTTTTATACTTTATTAAAAATAAAGCATAGAAATTATTTTTTTATTGTGCATTTAATAGAGTCAGTTAAGTAAAAAAATGCATTAGTTGTTAAAAATATTTTAATGTTTCGTACTTAATGCTTAACGAAAGTATACAATGAAATAAAACTCAGTTTAAAGTTGTGCTATTTACAGTCACGTGAGGGACATTGTACAATTTTACTGGAGTAGATATTCCACACGTGACAAACTTAAAAAAATTAGTTGCAATTAAAATATGAATTCGAACATATTTAAAATGATTGAGAGTCATTTTCAAAAGTATAATTCCGATGGAAAAAAATATAATATTTAATCAATTTCTTTGAATTTGCGAAATTAATATATTTATTTCCAAAAATATATTTACGCAATTTCAGCTCTGTCTCGCATATGACATGTAGTTGTCTTGCTATAATCAATGTATTTTATGACTTTGAAAAGAGTTATTAGTCTCCAAAAATAGAGTACTATGTGCGCTGCATAAAAACAATAAAAAATTTTATTTTTTCAAAGTTGCAAAGTATATTATCATACAATTTATAAAGAAAATACCCATGAATTTACTCCTTTGACTAGAAAGCTTTTCATTTTTATTTTAATTTCGAACAAGAAAATAAAAGTTTAAAAAAATTTAACAGTATTAGCTATAATTTACTTAATGGACCTTATTTGGAATGAAACCATTCCAAAGTCATTTTATATACTGTTTCAGTCTTATAACCACCAGTTTATGCCTCCTGACACTCAATTTTGAAATCAAATTATTCTTACAGAATGCAAGTATTATTTAGCATAAGCTCTCTAACAAGAGTATATATTTAACATGCAATAAAATGGCAAATAAGCTAATTTTCATCACCGGCATATAAGCGAATAGAACTTAGTCTTCAAAATGCGATACATTAACGCATTTATATACTTGTGTGAAATGTGTGTTTATTTGAATAAGGATTTACTCTACAGCTAGTGAATTGTTAGAGAAATGAGCTAATATGAACTAATTTGAGATTTCACATCATTACCCTTACTTAGAATTCTATGTAGAATAATACAAGTATAAACAGATCATTAAATTCAACAATTGTTTCTGTTTGTAATAGTTCGTAGTGATGCATACTCATTTCAAATTGACGTTACCTTTGAACAGTAAATATATATATATATATATATATATATAAATTGTTATATATATAAAAATGTCTATATATAAAAATTGTTTATGTCTGAAATTTCTAGCCATTTTAAAAAGGATCAAAAATTATTCTAAATAAATACTTAATGAATAATAAACTGTTCCTCACTTCTTAAATTATTTCTTAAGATAAACTAACAAAAAGATTCTTAATAAATACTTAACGTTCAAAGATTTTTTTGCATACTATTTAAATAATTACTTAACACTAGATTGCCTAAGGAAGTCACTTTGCCTGCTTCTTAATTTCAATTAGAAAAACAATGATGTACATAATGACACAATTTCTTAGAATTTCGTGACTTTTCGTACAACATATAATTCTTTTTATTGTTAATACTTACTAATAACTTGTTATATAACTGTAAGTAATATAAAAAATGTTAAAAATTTATTTTAAACAAATTTATTTAAGCATTCACAATCCAGTCATTTTGACTGCTTTTGGACAATATAGGTACATACTAATTTTCCGTCTTTCTAGTGTTAAGATAACCAAACAAAATGAATAATAACTATAGTGTTGCCAATTCATGGAGAATTTTCGAGTTTATGGTATCACATAAAAAAAATATATAATTAGTAAAAATTATTTTTAAATCATTGTCATTTTCTTTGTTTAAAAATTTTTTATATTTGTGTGCTGAAAGTTTTCGATTCGATTATAAATTATACACGGAAAGTTCAAGGATATTCATATTAAAAGGTCAAATATTTTGAATATTGTCCGGAATAAGCTATTAGGGCCTGTTTTCCAGATTTCGGTAACTATTTCTAGGGTAAGTTCGTTAACTTCCGTTCATTCAACATTTCTAGAGTCAAGAAATCAAATTCATAAAAAAATTGGTTTATATCCGAGAAAATACGTTTTGGTGTTGGATTTCATAGCTTAAAATGTCAGTAGCAGTAATTAATTTAGGCTCCTGAATCATTGATATTGTATTTTAGTTCGTTAAAGTCCGATCATTTGCTCAAAGTTTATTCAGGATATCAGCTATTTTTTGTGGGTACTGTACACTATAACTAATATGTATTGAACCGTGAGTAACGATGTATAGTTTAAAGCATTCGTTAAAATGAATTTTTATAATTTTATTATGTGATTCAAAATTACGCTTTTTCTTATCTCTACAACAATTTTAAAGTTAGAAGGAAAAATAAACCAAAATAATTGGCATCATGCTTTATTTATAGAAAAATGTCGACATTACAGTAAACAAACACTTTTACCACATGGTTCTTTAATGGGGTAGCTGAAGGAAAGTCATGACATTGAATGCAGAGAGCTCACTAATTGGTCCTCATTTCTTAAAAACTAACTTCGTTCAAACATTTTCATAAAAGTCTTTTGCTGTTTCAGCAACTATTAAGAAAACGATTACTAGGACAGTTTTTCGTTTTATTAGAAAGAAAAAAATGACTTACGCCTGAAGCTGAATAATACAAAAATACAAAAATAATACAGAAGAAATATAGCTCAAGTATAAAATGCATCCTTATATAGTTGCAGTCTAACCTCACTATAATGAACCGGGATATATTGAACACTCAGTTGTAATTAATGTTCTTTTTTTTAGAGGTCCCATACGAACAAAATTTTTTTTTTACTAATGATGTCTCATACGTTTATAGTTAGCCCTTTGACGCAGGTGGTATTATGTATTTCATGTATTTTTTCTAACTTTATATTTATAAGCGAGGATTCTATTTGGCATTTTTTAATTATAGAAAACAGTCTAAGAGTTTATAAAAAAATAGTCTATTTGATTATCGGATTTATATTTGTACTAAAATATAAAATGAAAAAAAAAATAATAATTTTAAAAATTTTTTTCTCCTTCAAATTCAAATATTCAACAATAATTGATTTTGTTTGATAAAGAAATTTCAGTGATGAATAACAGTTTATCTTAGATCTAAATAACTTTAAATAAGTGATAAATTGAAAAAATTGTCTTCGTAAGTGGGCCGCGTTTGAAAGATTTTATTTGTAACACAGAAAAAGACACTGCTGCTTCATGCTGTATTTCATAATTA
>NC_092204.1:37792366-37815722 GCF_043381705.1 Parasteatoda tepidariorum
ATATATATATATATATAAATATATATATAAATACATATATATGATATTACACACATACCCAAGGTCTAATTTTTTTAAGCTTTAACATTGAATGCTTTAACATTGATTGCTTTATTATGTCTTTGATATTATTTTTTTCATGCTTAACTTTCCACGTTAAAGCATATAACAATGAATTGAGTGAGACAGCTCGTATGTAGTTCATTTTCATTCCTGAGTACAACTAGGTATACTAATTTTTAAGAACAGACAAACTCATAATTTGCAAACCTAATCATTTTAATACTGGCATTAGAGTTAATGTAATGCAAACGAATTCCCATCTCCATCTTAAAGAATTTCTTCCCTTTCTAGGGAAACGGTTATTCCGCAGAAATGCTTTACTAATGAAACCTTTGAACCTGTCTGTCAAAACTTAGGATAGATTTAGAGTAGAAAAGCATTACCTTAGTGCAAAATTCCACAAATGTCTGAGGCGGCGAAATTCTTCAAAGTCACACTTATCTAATTGTTACTGCAAGTGCCCTGAATTTGAAGCAAAATGTGCTTCGTCATTTTAATTGCATCATTTGTTGTAGATATGCAAGCGAATGCTTTGGAGTAAGTGATAAGGAATGTTATTTATCCTATGATGGAAATATTGGTAAGCTTTATTCGTATAAATATGAACTACGGTAAGGAATGTCTTCCATGTTAAATTAAAATAAAATGAAGTTTTGAATTTAATTTTCAATAATTTTACAGATTTTCTTACGTCATTAAATGTTATGCTTCTTTGAATGAGATATACTGGCATTTGAATTTTTGCTAAAAACAGGGCTGTCAAGAAATAATTTTTATTAGTTGCAGATTTCTAGAATAAGCTTAGCACAGTATTCTAGTACAAACGCGATAAGACTTAAAATGAAGAAAACTCAAATATTGTGTATAACATTTATGAAATAAAAAATTCTGAACAAAACTTCATTGCTATGAAACAATTCAATACCATGCACTGTTTAACAATATTTTGGTAATCGAAAGTCGAAATATTTTGTACAAGGATTTGACGGGAAAAATTTCTGATAAAATGACTGTACTGTTTGGTAAAGATGGTTCTGAAAAAGAAAACATAATTCTGGTTATTAAAACCAAAATATGCCGTATTTAAGCCACTAATTTGGTAATGTTTCCATTCGTATGGCAACAGATTGCCCGAAATTCTGGCTTCCATCTTTATAGTTCTTATTTTCCTACATTCAGTAAAAAATATATAAAACCAAAAAAAAAAAAATTTAAAAAGCAAATTAAAGTAAATTTAAAAAGTATACTATGCTTTAAAATATAACGATAAAAATTAAAATTACCATCAACGCAAATTGAGAAATAAAAGTGATCTAAAATCATAATCTGTCACAAAGTATATATTTATTTATAAGATTATAATTAATTCTGAGGATTCAATTTAACATAAATTCCATACATTTCAATTTCCATGTAAAATCTCAATTGAACTTTCTAACAAGTTTGCAAAAAATAATTTGAAAATTCTTTTTTTTTATTTTCTTAAAAGTATTCGATCACACTTCATGAAAATTCATTTAATTTCAGTCATCGACCTTTAAGATACTAGGTTTAAACTGGTTTCCGTTTTATTATTTTACGATACCATCAAGTTCTGAAACAACACTTTATAGCATCCGGAGCAAAGGTTAATTCAAAGCAATATTCAACATTATTCAACAGAACTTGAAATGGCTTGGAGGGATGATGGAATTGCATTTGTTGGGAAATCTATTCACAGATACGTTTAAGCACTCAGCTTTTCCATTGGTTTATTTTCATGACTTTAAATTTTAGAAATAAAACTTCTCTTTCTTATTTTTGTTTTTTGTTTTTCTTTATATTACATTATTTATTGCTTTTTTTTACTATTATTATAGGAAAACTTTCAACAGTCTGTGTTTTTGGAATTAAAAAAAATATGAAGAAGAAACATTTGATCCAATAAATAGTTAACTTTTTTTTCTATTTATTGGATAAAATGTTAACTACTGGATAAAATGTTAACAAAATATGAAGAAGAAACATTTTATCCAATAAATAGTAAACTTTTTCGATTTATTGGATAGTAAACTTTTTTTCTATTTATTGGATAAAATGTTAAAAAAAATATAAAGAGGAAACATTTTATCCAATAAATAGTAAACTTTTCTTCTATTTATTGGATAAAATGTTAAAAGAATATGAAGAAGAAACATTTTGTTCCATAAATTGTAAACTTTTTTTCTATTTATTGGATAAAATACAAGGGAGGAGAGTTCACATTTGCATTCTTTACATATAAATATTTTAGATTTATTTTTATTATCCATATCATTCAAAAAAATGCGAGTGAATTTGAGAAAATGTCTAACCTTCAAGACTATTTCTTATTTTTCCTATGATTCTGTCCTATTTTTTTGGATTCTTCAAAACACTTAAAAATAATTTTAAAAAAAAACAACAGGAAATGATGACTTACTAAAATTTATCCCTACCAATCAAAATATTTGTGTCCGTCACATAAATATAACAGAGTACAGCAATTTAATATAAATATATATAAAAAAAAATATAACAACTAAAAACGTGATTCCTTTTGTGCCATTCCTACTTAGCGGGTTTGGAAAAAGTAGTTATCTTAATTTAATTGGTATTATTTTGCTTCTGAGTTCAGGAGGGTGGCAAGTATTATATCAAAACGAACATTTTAACTTCCAACTGTACTTAGTTACAAGAAAACATTATTAAAATTGCACTTACAGATTATATAATCATTATTGGGGTTATACGATTTGTATGTACAGTGCACAAAAGAATGATAAATAAATAAATAAACGAACCACCCTGAATAACCTTGCGCTAATTAATTAGCATATTTGAGGTCAACTCTCGAACCATTTGTATCCAGTTCTAGAACGTGGAGATCTAATCATTAGATCTTCGCGTTATAAAAAGTCATTTTATGAATACATCATCATTATTATAAATGCAACATCACTTTATAAAAAGTTATTCAGGTTTGTCCGTTTATAGTTTTGCACAATTTACACATTACTATGCAAAAGCCAGGGAGAAGAGTTTACTTTTTAACTTTTTGCAAAGCTGCAATAACTTAAAGTGATCCAAAAAATGTCATTTTTATTTTTTTTTGGGGGGGGAGAAATTATGTTTGCTAGATTATGAAATAGTAATTATCATCACAATGGTGCAAAATGTCTCATAATTATTTTTCATAAGGCTTTTATCATAGGCGTTTTTTTTCATTGTTTTCTTTGCTAATTTACGCAATTATTTAATATTCATTAATTACCATTATTACACTCCCGTGCCACAGGTGCTGTGTTTGATCCTCGGGCCGGGCAAGGTTGACTCAGCCTTTCATCCTTTCAGTGGGTCAATAAATCTAAGCTTCCAAGTATGCTTGGGAACAAACACTGGGGGTTTCCGCGTTCAGCTAACCACCTGACCGGAACATCTGCTCCTGCACCCCAAAGCTCAAGATCAAGAAAACTGAAATGGGCATAGTAAGCCCTGGCCCTATATGGACTACCAAGCAACTGAGTTTAGTTCTTTAAAATTACCATTATTATTCTTTGCATTATCTCATTGCATTTAAGAAAAAGGTCAAATTTATGCGCCGTTTAAAAAATCGAGTATCGCTAAGGTTTAAATTTTTTTTCATACTTTATATACAAAAAACTGCTTAATTTTACTTAAAAATACATTGACATTTCTATCAGATTTAGTTAAAATACAATCAACATGATAAATAAAAACGAAAATTAATTTTGATAAAGAAAAGTTTCATAGAAATAAGCTTGTTTTTAATTTAACAAAAAGAAACGGTTTCTTTTAAGAAATTTTTAGCTAATGGTCTCCTGAAAACTTGCAATGAAAGATGGGTTGGCAGAAACTTCGGGAAATGAGTAACTTCACTAAATTATAGGAAATAATTAAGTTTAATTTAGGAAATGAGGAACTTCGCCCTAGGAAATGAATAGCTCAACATTCTCG
This sequence comes from Parasteatoda tepidariorum, assembly GCF_043381705.1. Classification (NCBI taxonomy): domain Eukaryota; kingdom Metazoa; phylum Arthropoda; class Arachnida; order Araneae; family Theridiidae; genus Parasteatoda; species Parasteatoda tepidariorum. Next base: position 37,796,405 of record NC_092204.1, read on the forward strand.
GTCTATTTTTATTCCTATTTTGTCATGCTATATGATTTCAGAGTTACTATTTTTTTCTAAACTTAATACATCAACAACCAAATCAGAAAAAAAGGACTATTAAAAGTAACAAAATTAATATTCCGTACTCCACATGATACTTAACCAAGTCTGTTATACCGCATCGTCATTATGAACTAATTTGGAGCTAATTTGTTTGGTGAAATCATTTACATTCAGGAAAATAAATAGCTTCAGGATTTGTTTGTGCGTCATAACCAATTTAGTTCTCGTCAGAATTAAGAAATGTAACCTGGTTAGTGTCGAGTCTATATCAGGAAAGTCATTTTAGACTTGCGATAATTGTTAAAGAAGAGCTGAGTAATTAGTTCTTTTTCTTGCAACCATGTTATTAATACTTTCACTGACGCTATTTATCGACAAACTAAGTCTTTTATGATAGTTTAGAGAATTATTCAAATAAAGAATGGCTTGCGTGAACTATCATATGAAGGAAATAACATTTCAAAAATATTGTAATAAATCAATTATTTCATGTTCTTCTAAATCAACAGAAATATCATTGATGTTTTACTTTTTTTATTATTATTATTTTCTTTTAAGTTAACAAAATTAAAAGGGCAAATTGATTAAGTTTCGTACTTATAAAATACTTTTTTTTGTACAAAATTTTAAAAATTTGAATTCTTCATCTTTGCTTTAGTTTTAAATTTTTAAATTCTAATTTAGAACTCAATTTAGAAGGGAAGAGAGATAGAAGTGCTATTTATCGACTTTCGCTGACGCTATTTATCGACAAACTAAGTCTTTTATGATAGTTAAGAGAATTATTCAAATAAAGAAAGGATTGCGTGAACTATCATATGAAGGAAATAACATTTTAAAAATATTGTAATAAATCAATTATTTCATGTTCTTCTAAATCAACAAAAATATCATTGACGTTTTTTTTTTTAGTTAACAAAATTAAAGGGGCAAATTGATTAAGTTTCGTTTTAAATTTTTAAATTCTGATTTAAAACTTAATTCAGATAATAATAGAACTAAATTAATATCAAATATTAACACAAAAGATTTACTACTTCGCACAAAAAATGATGTCATTAATAGCGGCCGACATCTCGCTGTCAAGACTTACCATAAACAAGCAAGTTTACCTACACATTGAAATTTTAATAAATAACTTATTTGTAGATTTTTTTCCTATTATTTTTGACTTTATATAATTTAAGTTTCTGGATGTTTATCTAAAAAGCGTAACTGTGTAAACAAAATAGTCAGATGGCTTAATATATTTTTCAAAATAATAATTCCCTGGCATCGATGCCACATATCATCAACGTTGATTTTACTTGTGTTTGACAGATATAAATTGCATAATATACCCCCGAAGAGCCATTACATTATGACTACCCTGCTAAAAACATGTAGGACCACCTTTGGCTCTCAAAACTGCTAGCACCCGTAGTGGTATTGATTCCACAAGGTGCTGATAGGTAGTCTGAAGTATCTGGTACCAAGCACTCACCAACTGGTCTTGCAATTCCCTCACATTGCGAGGGGGTAGCGTAGCAGCACGAACTTGGTTTTCCAAGTAGGACCACTAATGCTCCATTGGATTAAGGTCAGGTGAATTTGGGGGCCAAGACATGACTTGAAAGTCACTGGAAAGTCACAAACATCTGTCTTCTGTTTCGCATTAGGCATACATTTACGCAAGTTTATTTCGATAGCGCTACAATTCTTTACATCGTTGTTACATTAACTAATATTGATTCTCTGGAATCTTGCTTCATTTTTTTTAAATGACACTTCCCTCAAAACATGAAATTAAAGTCATTCCTAGTTAGAAACATGAGTTATTCACTAACTCTACATACCGCTTGGAAAGCATCTTGCCATTATTTGCTTTTTTTTAAAAAACGTTGTCGTTTTCATCGGTTATTGCATATCTTGTATTGTTTTTCGCCAATTTTTCATGTTTCATTATCCCGCTCATACCTGTTTTTCTCTTATTCACGCCTATCACGTCTTGAGAATGAAGGCCCTTACTTCCAGCACTCGAGGCATGCTGGTCTTTTCTAATTCACTAGTTTTCGAAGTTTTTTCATTTATGAAGTACACAACAGCATAGTTCAATCAATAAATAAATATGATTCAATTTAAAAAAATTTTTAAGTGTTGCAGCAGAGTTGACAATTAGTTTAACAGTGTACAGATTTTTATGATAGTGCACGGATGTAAAATTTGCAAAAAGATCACAATTCTTCATCCATAAGACTTTACTTATTTCTTTAAGATGATAGCAACACTCTAAAATGTTCGTTGAAATAGAATAAATGAGGATAAATATTTTATAATACTATGCGTAGTAGAATAAATAAGGATTTAATAAACAAACAAAAAATAATTAAAATTGATAATTGCAACAAAATGTTTGAAGAAAAAAATAAATACGAAGAACAGAAAAAAAGGATACGCATTAAATAGACACGTCAAAATTATTTTTAAAAAAATGCCAAAAATATATTCCCCAGTGTGCAGAGACTGAACCAGATTAGGTTGAAACAGTTTAGAGATTGAAAGTAATCTCTATAAATATTAAAGATTCATAACGTTTGTTGTGGATGATTATCTATGTTTTAAATTAGTTTACCTAAAATATCAATAAAATGCAGCTATATGACAGTGGCGTTATACTTTTAAATGTAAAGCCATGTGTAGAATATCTCGTTGTCTTAAATTTTACATTATGTTTTCCGCGAAAATTTAAAATCTGCACATATTTTATCTGTATATTTAACTCCATTACAGAACCAAAGAATACTTTTAAAGAGTCATTAAAAACCAAATTATTTTTAATGAAGTGGCTTAGTTAATGTTGTACAGTTGACGAAAAGGCTCATTATCTCTGATTTTTTTCAAAAAACTGTTAAGAAAGACATTACATGCATAAGAAAATTGTATCCTTTTTATCGATAAATATACTTAATACCCCTGAAGTAATTGGTAGCTGCAAAAACTTCTTAAAATAGAAATTAAGTATAACGAAGCTCATTATGGATGCCATTAACATTATATTGGGAAACTATAGTAGTAAATTAATTTTGATGTTGTCACTAAGCTAAGCTCGAGGAATTAAGCTTAGAGAGTGACATTAAAATAGACATACTGCAATAACATTTAGCAATTAAATATTGCATTTTGAAGAGCTTTTGGATACTTTAAAGAATCCATTTGAATAATTGCAATTTTGAAAGAAACCGATGAGATGACTGTACTAAATATTGAAGGCTTAAGAAAATGTTTTAAGTATAGAATATTAATTTATTCTAACAATTAAAAAAACAAATTTTCAGAACAGCTTTTCCGTGTTTATAGATTTTAAAGCTACTTTCTTACAGCTCAATAAAATTTCAGCTAACAAATTATTTCATTAAACGTTCCAATTACTTGCAATATGCAATACAGAAAATCTATCGTAATAGGACGGTACTTTAGAGAATTAAAAGTTCATCTGCGACTTTCAATTTACTAATCTTTATTTTACTTACATTTATGTGCTTGAAATACATTTTAAATTTATTTAAAATAATTTTGGGATTAGGTTTCTATAATTTGAAACATTGAACTGCGAATATATTTTATAGATTTCTATGTGTCTAATACATTTATTTTTAAGAAACTTTAACTGCAATTAAACTATGAAATGTGTATTTTATAAAGGTGTACTCTATTTTAATATTTAATAATAGTAATTTAATGGGTTCGAAATGCATACATTCATTAAATTATTAAAGCTTTTTAATTAAGGAGATAAACATATCATAGAAAGAAACAATTTTTGTGTATAATGTAATAAAAATACTATTTAAGATTAAAATTGGGATGTTATGAAAATGTGAGAAACCGCATTTTTAGGAAATCTAGCTTCAATATTGTTGCTGTTGTCATAGCCCACTAAAGCATGGAGTCTTGTTCACCCGTGGCGCCATCTATATCCAAGAATTAGACTTCAGACACAACCATGCGTCACACCCGTTTAAGGAGTGGACGGAACCATTCATACATCCATTCATTCATCCACAGATCGTAATTTTTTACCTGAACCAGAGAACAATCATTATCCAATTCAGTACCCCCTCAGAGATATAATTTGTAATGAGAACATGGAAGACTTTGTGACCCGACAAATTAAAAGTGTATCAGTCACCATTTACTACACGGGAAGTCTTCAGCCACCTGAATTCGAACTCCCGTCTTTACGAACGTGAGTTCAGTGCCTTGCCAACCAGGATAACCCAGCCTGTTTTAATTAAATTACGTTATATTTAAATATCACAATAATAATACTATTTATTTGTATCTGGCGAAGAAATAAAAAGAGGAAAACATTAAAATACGATATTTTATACATCATGGTATTTTACGCATCTTAAATTGCTGTGCTTATTCAAAACTCATACCGTCAACAAAACTTACATTCGAACAAGATATGAAGGAAAAAATTTCAGTGAACCATACTGCATTCGTAAGTTTTATTGAAATACTACTGTACTAACTTTAGAAAAAAAATTTTTTTTTCAAGAAAGAAATACTTTTACCGGAATAAAATGTGCAATGGGTTTTAAAAATGCTGCATTTTGCTAACGAAGCGAACTAGAAAGCTAAATAAAACGAGACACACTCTCTATTGTTGTAAAAGGAAAAAGATAAGGAAGATATTCTGTTCTAGGACGGAAATCAAATAAAAACGACGCTTTTTCTTTCTACTTGTTTTTTTATTCATCTAGCTTACTTTTCTTACTTCAAAGTCAACTGACATTCAAGAGGTCAAGAGATAAGCCTTAGTTTGCTGTAACGCATTTTCTCTAAAAATAGGAAGTGTTACTATTTTTATCTTCCTCGTGTCACTATATTTATAAAATATTGAAATGTTTGTTTTCATTAGATTATATAATACAAAAGAAACATATTTTAAAGTTCATGTAATAAAAATAGGTATTGATCTTGTAAAATGCTTAGAAATCTAAATAAATTCAAACACAATTATGATTTACGACAAAAAAAGAAGAAAAAACGCTTGGCGAAAATATCCTACGGCAGAGAAAACGTACATAACAGTTTTATAACCGAAATAATGATAAAAATGTTACAAAAATGGATTCTACTGAGGAATTTGTGACATTAAAATTTCATGCCTCCATGTTCTTAAGTTGCCGGTTCCCGAAAAGAAGGGTGAAGATCAGACACAGATTATCATTTCTTCCAGCTCATGTACACTGTATAAAATTGTAGATCGAATAACAATATAAAGAACCAACACTTTTAGTGCCTTATCCGTAAAATTTATTTTAGAGTGATTCAGTAATTTTACTGTATTTACTGTAAAATTACGGTATATCAGATTGTGTTTCGTAACATGTCTCGGTAAAAATGATTTTACCGATGCCGGTTATTTTTATGCAATTTGATACGGTAATTTTTTAAAGTGTAGCGGCCGTAGAAAAGAAATTAAATTAACAACTTTTCCGGCTTTAAAGACAATCATAGGAAAGTTGCTTACAGAAGCATTGTTAAAGGTGATGGTTTGAATCGGCTAACTATTTTTTCAAATTTTCCTCTTTTAATCCTTAAAAATTGTTTAAGTAAAAAATAAACTTAGCAGACGACAAGAAATAACAAATGACAAAGAAAAAAACTTGTCTTTTAATCAATTACTTGTCACTTAAATTTTTAAAAAAAATTAAGTATCATAACATAACGTAGAATTCAATAATGCATAGCTTCTCCTTTGGAATTATTAATTACTTGGATTTAATTAGAATGTGTCTCCATAAGAAATCGCAGATAAATCCTATCGTGTTTCAGCTAATCACTGAAAATTTGATCACGCAAATCAATCATATCACGGGGACACTGTTTTGGATGTTTTATTTGCTGTTCCAACATATCCTAAAGGTTTTTAATAGCTAAAGATTTTGATAAAGATTAAGGGATAGGTAAATATTTTCAGTTGATTTTGTAGAAAAGACGAGTTGTTTAATCCCTTAACGCAATTGCCCGTGTTTGACACAAGCAATCTTCTATCTCGAGTTATTTTATTCTAGAGATCCATTCTAGTAAAAATTGATTGGATAGATTACAATTAAATTTATTTACCATAGATGACAATACTACGCAGCATTTTTCTTGTGTAAACCACGTGGTGCATTTTGATGATTGCAATAAGTTTGTTAGGAATTCTTTGTTATAAAGAAGTTGTTTGGTGTGGAAAAGGTAATATATCTATTTGTATTGCGTTAAGTATCATAAAAATAAGCAGTTAACCATAAATTAATTCTTATTAAGTAATAACTTGTAACTTGTTTTGAAGAAGTTGTCAGATAATGAGTTACTCTGACGAATTTGAATTTGCAAAATTATCAGAAAGTTACAGCGATGAAAGTGAGGAAAACTTGAGCAGATTTAATTTGATTTCAATATTTAGAAATTCAAAATAAACCGGTAATCAAATTGTTTAAACTTTGTTCGTACAGTAATTCTTTCATATATTTTACAGGAACCCCCGCTTCCTATTCATGCCCTACAACTGAAATTGCAAAAAATAACTTACACTATGCCTATATATTCATTTTCTGTCCCAAAAAAATAAATCATTTTTATTAGTATTTCCGAAACAAAAACGCCTTTTTCAAGAGGATAAAGGTGTATGAGTTGTCAGAATACCAGTCACAGACATTTAGGGTTGTCATCCTAAAAAATAGGGGCATCAACCGCATACTCATCATGAAGTTGTTGACAGAAAGCTACTGTCTCTTCATTCAAAATGTTAAATTAAACAAGTTGGTCGATGTTAATGGCCCCAGAAGTAGGCAAACCTAGTCTATAGTAAGAAAATCCTCATAAAATAACAATAAAAAAACGCAAATTAAAGGTGATTTCTGAAGGGGTAAAAGTTCCATGTCCAGTAAATTTATTTAAAATATCTAAAAAACATCGGAAGTTAATAAACTTTACATTGAAATGGATTTTTTTTCAAAATAACAGATCAAGGCGGTTAATTGTTTAGAAAGCAATTGCACATGAAGGTTGCTACACGCAATAACGAGTTTTCAAATAGACATGCATCAATCAATAAATAATTTACTTTTTTCTGAAGTCTTTTTGATACATTTATTACCTTAATGCACCAGTTTTTTTCTTCTTTTTTTTGGCTGCGGAACCCTAAATGATTAACTTTTTATCAGTGAAACCTCGACTTTATAAATAATGTATATGAAGACAATTGTGGAAGTACACTGTGAAAATAGTATGAGAAAAACTACCACAATATACTAAAACTAAATGTGTTTTTGTTTCTGTCGGAACATTAAAAATCTCGGTAATTTTTACCGAAGCTCTTTGATAATAATTTTTGTAAAATTAACAATAAAATGTGTTTTATTTATATAGATATTTAGTAGTAATTGATGAACAATTTGCTAACATTTGGTTATTTAATCATGATATCTTGGAGCATTAGATAAAACAATTTATTTGGTAAAAATTTCTTTTCATTTTTTTAATTATTGCTAATGATAATGAGTATGATTATTGCAATGATAATGATGTGAGAAATATCTTGAACTATTGTTTTAAAAGCATGCATTTTCTGAAAACTGTTGTCATATAAACAGAAAAAAATTACCAAATGTATGGCTTAAATACCATTCATTTTGTTTTTGATTACCAGAAATATGGTTCTCTTTTACCGGCAGTATGTTAATTTTACTAGAAATAGTTTAGCCTGTATTAGCTATAAATAGCTACTACTTATTCTGATAGTATATAATGAGACGAAAGGAATTTTGTCATTATAATCTTAAAATTAGGTTTTATATCTAAGAGTTGCTTTCACAGGCCAGGAATGACATCGCTTATAGTTTTGAATTTAATTTTGGAACACGCATTAACTGAAAATGAATTGAACATGCCAATTTATTTCACTTTAGTATTTTACTTTAAAAAATTTCATAAAACAAATAAAATATCAGATGAATTACAGATTGATCCGAATTACTGATTAAGCAACCACATATTGATACAAATTCATTTTCGACCCAAATTACGGGTCGATCAATTTCTGATCGATCTAAATCACTGATTGATCCAAATTATTATTTGATCAATTACTGATTGATCCAAATTTTTGATTGATCAACTACTGATTGACCCAAACCGAGTGATCAAATACTGCTGTATCCAAATCGCTGATTGATCAGTTACTGATTGATCCAAATTGCTGGATGTTCCAAATGTTTATAAAATTATTTTAAAAACAGGTTCATAAAATAAATGCAGTGTAAAAATTAAGACCAACTCTCTTTTTGGAACCAATTACTTGAGTCATCGGAATTTCTAAACGGTCCAGGCCTGTTGTATAACGTATATAAAAGGTGTTAGTAGTCTAGTTTTTAATTGCATTCAATTTTTTGATAATTAACTTTTATGTTAAAATAATTAAGTAAAACAATTTTACCTCATAATAATAAAATTTTTTGTTTGAAAAAAAGCAGGACGTAATTTAATAAAAAAAAATTAAATATTACGAAAATTTAAGCACTTTATTTTATTCTTTAAATATGAGAAGAAAGTATGATAACAAAATTCGATAGCGATATTATAAAATACAAAGTGAATATTGACAGATAGTAAAACTCATGAATTTGATTTGCAACATTTTCAAATAACAAGAATCGCCACATAATCGTGTTTAATATATTCTTCAAAATAAAATCAATGTGATAAGCAGCACATCGAGTTTCGAAATTTCCTACTTGCATTTATCACTTTTGTAATCAATCACTAGGAGATGATACCGATCTTGACTCCTTTACCCTAGAGCACTTTCCTATTCCTTTACCTTATTTATATAGAATTCAGTAAGAGAACAGGAATTGAAATTGGATTTGTAATTTTCGAAAGGAAATTGATCTCCCTGCTTTATTTTAAGTACCGAATTTCAGAAAACTCTTACTTGCATTATATATTTCTTATACAACTTCCTTATTCCCTATAGAACTTAATAAAATGCCTTATACATTTTCTCTTTACATCTTAAATTGAGATTTATTTCTATTTGAAGTAATACTATTTTGTGTCCTTTGCTCAAATGCAAAAAAAAAAAAATAGTAAATGGATTTTTTTTTAAATATATATTTTTACATTACCGGTAAACTTGGAAATGCCACCATTATCTACTATGCCTACTTTTGAAATCATGGTAAAAAATTAAATTAAAAAATATGCTTTACCTAGGCATTCTGTACAGTAAAAGTGTTCTTTAAATTAAAAAGTTAAAATCTCGGTCATAGTACAGCGCATCAATTTATTTTTTTACTTAACACTTCAGAATAACATTTTAATAAAACAATAAATAATTTGTTTATGAGATACACATTTTACTTTATCCAGCTTTTTAATAACTAGTTATGATATCCTATTGGTCTTTGAACTTTAAAGAAAAAAAAATGTCTAGAGGTACGGGACAAGTGTATACCGGACAATGGACCAAGCATTTTTGTCTCATTATTTCAAACTTTTTCAGTTATTTTCAGTAATAGATAACAATTTCTAGAAATATGACTTTTTCATCACAAAACAATAACGTTAACTTATTTGCTGCACTAATAAAAGTTTATTTTCTTCCTTTATTCAGTTGTTTTACTACTGAATAAAAGCATAAAAAAATTATATTTCGTACTTTTCCAGTTCTCTATTTTGTACTACTTACTAATATTACGCACCATAGGGAAAATTAGTTATTCTTATAATTTTTCTTAATATTAATCATTTACTAAAGTTTTCAATTGGGTATACTATAGCCTACGTCACAGGTTGTGTTATTCCTACTAAATTTTACCCATGAACGGCATTTTCTGCGAGCCTAACTTCAAAGCACAAATAAACAAACGAAGTGTTTGATCGTTTAAATAGCTGCTCGNATCACAAAACAATAACGTTAACTTATTTGCTGCACTAATAAAAGTTTATTTTCTTCCTTTATTCAGTTGTTTTACTACTGTATAAAAGCATAAAAAAATTATATTTCGCACTTTTCCAGTTTTCTATTTTGTACTACTTACTAATATTACGCACCATAGTTATTCTTATAATTTTTCTTAATATTAATCATTTACTAAAGTTTTCAATTGTATTTTTAAGCAAATAAAAAATAATTTTTCCTAGCTGCATTGGCTCAGTTAGTAACATAAATATCCACACGAGCAAAACAATGATGATAAAATTACTATAACATGTGACTATAACATATGAATTACTATAAAATTTACCAAAAATTCTGGCTTTCAAAATTATAGTTCTTATAACTAAACACTTAGTAAAAAAATACAAAACTACAAATTAAATTTAATGGAATAAATAATGGTCGATCAAATTACTAAATTTTACTACTTATACCAAATTTTATCGCATATTATGAAACCATATTTCATTGTTAATTTAACAAAAATCAATTGCAAAGCACTTTTGTAAAAATTAACGTGTATTTCGGAGTTCTCATAGAGACAGAAACGCGGTAAATTTTACAAGTCTAGTAGTTTTGACCATACTTTTTTTCTGAAGTCACAATTGGAACCTTTTACTCAAAATATGTCTTTTTTTAAGGTTACTTTAATAATTTTATAATAATTCGTACTACTAGACAGAATTAGAGATTTGCTCCAAAAGTTGGTCATCGGATTAATTTAATTGTTTTCATTGGTTAAAGTTTCAATCTGTGTCATATTCGCATTTTTTGAGAACTGTCCCTTTATACACTTTGGTGTTGATTTCTTACGTATGGTTACGCAAATTCTGCCTACATAAATTTTGTTTTCTTCTAATGTATCATATCGTGTAATCAAAGTTGAGAAGTATGATAATATAGTGTAATTTAATATCATTAGATTGCATCAAATCTAAGCAATAGTATGTTTTAAAATTTTTTTCAATAAAATTTTCTTTTCATTTTGTGACTAATATAAAGCGATAAGCATTCTATATAAGCATATGTTTAACTTAATTTTTAACTTCCTTTAAAGATACACTTATAAAGATATGTTGGACTTAAAAAGGTCACAGAAAAATATAGTTAAAATCGGCTTTAAATACTGAGCAAAGAGTTAATACAAAAAGGCATATACATGCATATTTATCCCAAGTTCTTTCAGAATTTTATGATTTTTCAACCAGTTTAAAATTTAAAATCCTTACAAAACAAATTTTACAAAGAGAAATTTCAACTTTTGAAAGAAAATTCCATAAAAAACAACACTGAAGAACAATTTTTGTTGTATTTATACAAAATATTTGATTTCGCCTATTTCGGGTGTTGAATTTAAAATCTGAAATTAATTTTTTTCCTAAAACTACAGTTTTTTTTAAATGAAATTTTTATAACTATATTTTGTCAGAAAGTTTAAATTTAAAAACGTTCTAAGCAACATGGAGTCACTTAAATGTTGCGACCAAATTCTAGAGGAAATAGGGCACATCATCAGGACTAAAATTGCACAGGAACCCGTGACCGAAAATATCATCGTACGCTGCTAGGTGCTCTTCCCTATTATGACTAGTTTAGAAGCACACGAAGAAACAGTTTTTAAATCTGAACATTTTGATTAAAAATGGACTACAAATTTTAATTAAAGAAAAACTGCAGCTTAGAGAGGGTAACAGATTGCAGATTCGAAAACAGCGATAAGAAAATATTTAAATCTGTTAAGCAATCGCAGGCAACAGAAGGCAGAAAAAAATATGTGTTACCCAATATAATCTTGAAACCAGTTTAATATACCTACTAAAAAGAAAAAAATTCTTTTTTTTTATTCTTTTTTCTATAATAATAATAAAAATGAAATAATTAATGCTTTTTATCGTATTCATACCTATTCGTAATCAAACCTATATTTTAAAGGATTCTGTCAAAAAGAAATGCTTTTTCAGCTTTGCCTAAACAATATTTTTAAGCAATGGTGGCATTCATTTTGCAATATTACTTTTAGACCAATGTTTTTTTAGCCTCAAACTGCACTCAATTTGTTTAACTTTTCACTTCAAATATTGTCTTAGTGCAATCCATCCTTCAGTCTCACTCGACTTAAACGAAGCTCATCCAACATATACTAAAGTAAAATTTCTAACTTAAAATTTAAAAGCTTTAGTATTTCTAAAATAACTTATAAATTAACAATGTCAAGGCGACATGAATTATTTAGTAGTCTGTTTGACTTAAAAAGTTTAATTAAATTTTAAACAAAGAGTTCAAGTTAATAAAGATAATTCCTTTATTTTGCTTAGTTAACAAAATGTTAAAATAAATCTTCTTAAAAAGGCCTTCTTAATAATTTAAAAAAATATAACAATAAATAATATAAAGTATCCTTTTTGTTGAAAAGAAGTGCCAAATCCCATTTTTTTCCGAACATTGAAAAATTGCGTTAATTTTTTACCAAAACAAACCTTATATCAAAAATTATGGTTAATATTCAGCTTGCAAATGTCGTGTGGCCTTTGGGCAGGGAGTTCAATTTTGATAATGAAATTTACTTTTTTAAATTTAATTTTACCAATTACGAAATAAGCCTTATTAACACATCATTACGAAATATCATTTAATTTAAACAACGCATCATCCTAGTTATTTATGATTAAAAAACTAAAAACAATTACCAATATACATCGTTTTAACAACTAATTAAAATGTTCGAAACTTAAAAAAAAAAGTACGCGTAGTTTTCCTTTATTTTAAAAAATCTTAAGACACCGTTGTTTTAGCTGTTCAACTTCGTTGCATTTCGTTTTACTGTGCGAAAACTGCGAAACTTGAGCTAACTAAGGTGCGCAAAAAATGTGCAGGAATTACAGTGGATAATCTATAAAAATCAATAATTTGTTTTAGAATATTTCACTTTAAAACTTGTTCGTAAAATAAGATGTAGGCCACTCTACAGGCCGCAGATATGCAATTACAGAGTAAAAATTTGAATTGCTGTAAGAAACATTTTTGTTCAAAAACTTAACTTGTCGAAATTCTAATTTGTTCGAAAATTAATGCAACTTTAAGTGCTATTTTCGCCTTTCTTTTTGTTTTTAATTTACGTTGCATTTTTAGCCTCGCAACTTACTTTACGAATTAAAGTAAGTTGACTTACATAATTTAAATTACGAATATATGAAGAAAAATGTAAAAAGAGTTTGATGAAAAAAATACATTCGATTATGTCCGATATTCGATCATGAACTTATAGTGAACATGATGATTTATAGTAAGAAACAAACTTTGTAAGCTAATTTATTGACTGATCATTACAGAGTTAAAATTTGGCTTGCTGATTGATACATTTTGAATTATAAATTTAACAGCAGGTTTTTTTTTTCAAAATTCCAATTCGATCGAAAGTTTTTGGTGCATTTTTGAATTGTTTTTATCTAAATAAAAATTTCTTCCCACATTATCGTAAAAATTTTTTAATTCCCACGCGATTTTCGTTTTGTAAACTCACACTTGACTTGATGTCAAAAGAAACAAAAAAAATTTATAATCAAATAGAGAAAGAATATATGGTACCAGACAAAACCCTTAGCAGTTATATAAAAAAATAAAAAATATAATGATTAAAGAGAGATAAAAACTGTTTCTGATACGAACTGTTATATGCAATATAAGGTTATCTGTATGCAATGCTAACAAGTAAAATAACTTCTTATCATGACACACATGCTTTATTCTTAAGTTTAATTTTTTTTAAGTAGAGTTGCCGATTTTCCAAATTCATTTTGTCATTTCATTCCGTTTTGATTTAAATATTAATAAAATGGGATTTTTTTAAATTATTTTAATTGAATATTTTATAAACAAAATGAGCTTTTGTGTCAGCTTTGTAGAAAAAACAATTGTGAATGCTAAGCAATCAAGAAGCACTTTAGAAGGTGTGAATAGGGGGCCGAATCTCTTAGAAGTATAAAAATGTCAATTGCTACTATCTCTAAAGCGTTTCAATTTATCATGAGAACCATGCAGTATAATTTTAATCATAACAGCATTTATAGTTAGGCTCTTAAATTAATTATCTAAAAAGGTTTTTTGCTTAATATCATAACTTAAAAAGGCAACAAATAATAATAAATAAAAATAAAATTATTTTAGCTTTATTAATTGAAGAGCTTACTGGAAAAATCATGTAAGTGACCTTTTGCATAGAGGCTATAATCAGAGTACGAAATAAAAAAGATAACAAAAATGTTTTATTATCGATGTATTTGTAGACGGGAATAATAATTATTTGTCTTATTTTATTTGCATATGCCTTATTTGAAAATAAAAATCATGCAAGCATACTAAAAACCAACGAGGATATAAAGAGTTATATTAAGATTAAAGTGAAAGTAAAAATGATTCTGTACATTAGAGATAAAAATATTTATGCGAACACTTTATGTTATTTTCACTAATTCATAAATGCCCCTTACCTGGTTCTTCCTCTAAACTCTTCAATTAAGGTAATATATGGCTTTTAGATTTGTGTATGATTTCGCATTTCTGTTCGGTACTGATTAATTAATTTTTTTATTGTGAAGAAGAATTTAACTAGTTATGAATAAAATTCAAAAGTTTTTGAGGTAAAAAAAATATTAACATTATAATTAAATTCCATACAAAAATGTACTTACAAAAGTATAAATATATTTAAAAATTTCAAACTTTCATTTCATTATCTATTTTTCTAAGAAATAAGTCTCTTATTACACTAAACCAAGCTAAAAGACTCGAAACTAAAAAAATAGAAAATTGATCTATAATTAAAAGACTTTAATTTTAGAAAATAATTCAAGAAAGTCGTTATTTTGCCTGGAGCTAGATGTTTGTTTGTTTATTTTAATATTCATATCATTTTCTAATTAAGAGGCCAATGAAAAATAAACTAGTGAATGTTGGCATTATTATCATAATTAAATGACACTCTCGATATTACAGAGAAATAATTTTTTTCTGGAGTTAATAATACAAAACTTTTCGGTAATTATAACTATTCTTATAATTACTGCACATCATTATAAATACTGCATATATAACATAATTAAAACTTTCACTATACTATTTTTTATTTTGTTTTGTAGATTATAAATCATTCATTAAAATTATTAATTTAGTTATAGAAACTTTTACACAACTCTCCATATATTATATAAAAAGATATATTATGATTAAAAACCGCTTACTTATGCCGAAGTATTATTAAAATTTTGTGATTTTTTAAAGTTTTGCAGAAGTTTGTGGATCATATAGAAAACAACTAAAAACAGAGAACTCACTCATTTTGTGTTCTCAACTCAATTTGAAATAAAAGAAAACTTTTTTTCTTCCTTTTATTCCAACTATTATAACAAAGAATATGACTGAATTGCTTTATACAGTGATTAATGTGAATAAGAGTTAGACTAGAAACTAAGCCTTCTAACTTTTTATTTGTTTTATTTGTAAATATTTTGCCGTAACGGAATTCCCGTTTTTTATAATTTACTGAAGTAGGCAATGCAGAGAAAACTTGCCTTACTTTTCTTCCATATACTGAAAATCTTATTGCGACTACTTCTGAATTCTAAAATTTAGTTAAGACCAGGTTAAAACTTTCTTTAACATATTTTTCGTAAGCATCATACTCGAGCTTTATGCATAATTCTCTTACTCTTGGAATATTTCGGAATACACTGCTGCCATTTATGCTTAAGTTAGCCATATGTTCTGAATCAAAAATTCGGTCAGCTATCATGAACTAAAACAATTTTAATAAAGAAGAAATTGAACAACGAGAGTAAAGCTCAAAACTCTACAAACCATAATTCTGGTTCTCTACCCAAGAATCTTCCTCAGTGTCTAAACACTAAATGGCATTAGAAAAGTAAAGACATCAACTCAAGCAATGTTGTTTAACCAGTGAGGACAGAGGAGCAAGTTTAAAAAGATAAGGAAAAGATAGCACGAAACAGGTGTGAGAAGATTTTACTGAAACCCCAAAAGAAGAAAGGTTGAATTAAAATACGTTCCCATGCATTAAGAAAGGGAGTGTTATAAGAAAGTTCCATAACTTAGTTATTAGAATTTTTCAAAATATGAAGTGATTCCCAGAAATCAAATTTGGTAGATGAAGATCTGTGTTGATTGATTTTAGCAGAAGAAAACTCAAACCTATGATTATAATTCTAACTATGTAGAGCTATGGAAGATTGCTTAATATGCTGATATTTTTATATATCATTCATGTTATGTCAAAATTTAAGGGTAGGTTTTGTTTGTAAAATTTAAGGTGACCACACTGATAAGAAATTCGATAAATGCTCCGGCTAATCACCAATAGGGTCTTTAAGTTTGATGAAATTTAGCTTGTTTCCAGGAGAGAAAGTGATTTAAACTCAAATATTATTCACATACTTTGCAAATTAGGGACTGATTTTCAAATAATCGTGTAAAACAACCAAATTCTGACTTAGAATGACAAGAGAACAGAATTTATAGTAATTGAACAGAATTAATTTAAAGAATTCTATAATTGAAATGTGCTTTGCTCCTGTTGTTTTTCATTTAAGTTTAAACGTAGCACAAAGTTTACCCTATCCTTTTTGGCAGCTTTTAGGAAGTTTAATGTTCGTTTAAAAAACTTAGATCTGCATTGAGCGACTCAGTCACATAGAAAAAAAGCATAAAAATAAATTCAGCTGGTTAAATGAAGACATTTTTCTAAAAATTTATAATTTTGTGCTATATGGACGATTAAATTCAACTTTGCACAATTTATAAGACTCTAATTATGTGACATGCTTCATTAGTTTTGTTATAAAAATATTTATGTTTATATTTCTACTCAACACTTTATTAAGGTTGAAACAACTTTACACATAAATTATACATCACATACACATTATATAGTTGAATCGATTATTCAGAGAGTGGGAAAACAAATTCTTAAAAACATATTTACATTTCATATACTAGATTCTAATTAAACTTTGGACTTTAAAAAAATAAAACTTTATTTCGTTATTGTAAAATAAGCCATCGATTTTTTAAAAGAAGATTATTTAAAAGAAATGAATTCATTGTCAAATCTATCTGAAATATTATTAAAAATATAGTTAAAGAAGGATAATCGTTGCCAAGTGTAAAACATTCATCTAACTATAAAAAAATAAAATTTTTCTCCATTAAGAAATGCACCACTTTTATTCTTGTTTCATTCCAAAAACCATTTCCATGATATCTGATTCTATGATAAAATGGATTTAATGAATAAACTAACTTTGCAAAAATTCAGCTACTTTAAACCACGATAAATCATTTGTGTTCGCTCAAATAATGAACTTGTTTGAAAATTTTGCATTTCATATACTTCATTCTATTATATTATTATTTTTATCCCCCATGATGATGTTCATTACTAGAAAGTATAGTTTCAATTTGCATATTTGACATTTGGAGGATAATGATTGGATGAAAAGGACATTGTTATGATGGATGTGAGCAATGAAATGTCGAAGCTGCAAAGACGTCCTAGCATTATCATTTTATGGCATTCTGATTACACTAAGTCATTCTTTATCATTCGTTTTAGGTAATGACATCAACATTCTTGGCAGAAGAGGGCAATTAGAGAAGTAGTTCGGAAAATAATTTATTTGCAGTGTTTTATTAAACATTGGAATTAAGTTTAATCGATTTAATTTTAAAAATATATTTATTTATTCCATCTTCTACTGGGACAACATTTAACTGTTATTTTTGTCTTAACAATAACTTGAAGAGATTAAATGTAGAGGAGAATACTGTACCTTGGGAAATTTTCCAATCTTTAGTGGAGTTCTAATCTTAACTGCTCTTTCTTAACTTTCCGATCTTAACTTACTTTCCAATCTTAATACTTACTTTTCAATCTTAACTGCAACAATTAATGACAGATTTCTATACTTAAAACGTCTTTTGTATTCCTTTCCTCTGTCGCATATTTTTCCAACACGAGGAAATAAGAAAATGAAAATTACGCAGCAATTTAAAGTAGACATACCAAACTGTCTCAAAACACGGGATAGATTTCAGGTTTCATTCGTTTGTCAAATATTTGAACCAATGGTTTGCCAACTACTAACAGTGGAATCAATCAATGCAATGTATTCAAATTATACAAATCTAAATTCTTCAAAATTTCTTGAAAATTGTTTCAGTTGGCAAAGGTATTTAATGCGGTACCATTTTTTTAACTGCCAATCAAAGCAGGATTTTCGGCTGTTCTATTGATTATTTGACATTTAAAATTATTTTCCTCAGTTTCGTCATAAAAACGCTTTATTAAAGCATGTTTTTACCACAATCCCAACTTCGTAAAATAATCTAATAATGATGCCACACATTTCCATCCACACATTTATTGTCCAAAAAATTACGAAATACAATCCCATATTCTCAAATAGGGTTCGATATTTCTTTCTTGTCATCAGCATAGTATTAATAAAATTCATAACGGTAATGTTTCCATGTAAAATAATTTTGTATCCTATTTTATTCATTTTACTCCTATTTTTTTGTTTTCCTTATTATGTTTTCGATTTTGATTGATTTTTAAATTAAGAGTTTAAAATTAAAATAGCTTTAAGCAGAATATCATTCGTTCAAAAATTGCATTTAATGCATCAGCATCTTCAGTAAGTTAAAATATTAATTTACAGTGCTAAAGAGTGTCGTTTAAATTGGCAACATATCTTCAAATCAATAATATCTTAAATTTCCGAAGCAAGAGACTCGAATTTTTCACATATTATGTTAAAAATATAAAAGATATCTCAATGACATCTAAATCTACCTCATTTTTTTAAAACGTTTAGTTTCCATAGATTTTAATAAATACTTCTCGCTACTTTTTCAGTCTACTTATGGTATCTTCAACCATTACTCACATAAAGATATACAAATTAGAAAGGTGAATTTAATTTAAAACATCAAACAACACTTCAAGTCGAATCTCAACAGGGATTCCATAAAAATACAAGTTTATTCTAAATTAATGCTTAATGTGCAATTCACTTTTCAACACTACTTAAATCATTAAGACTACCTATTAATCTGAATCTAAATAAATACCTACCGTATAACTAATTTTTAACTGGTTTTTACTACTTAATTTATTACTTAAAACAACCAAAAAGAATGAATAATAACTATAGTGCTGCCAAACGTTAGAGAAAAGACAAAGTGTATCGTGTCACATAGAATATATATATATATATA
>NC_092204.1:37815903-37917256 GCF_043381705.1 Parasteatoda tepidariorum
TATATATATATATAAGTAGTAGGAGATAGATTATAAGTAGTATTTATAAGTGATTTATGAGAGTGTGCGAAATTTTCTAAGTTATTATTCGGTTCAACTGATAAACTCTCCATCTATAAATATTTACACCATTACAGACTTTATTATAGTATTATTTTAATTTTCTGCTCAAAATTATAAAATTTAATGTAAACTATTTTTTGTGCAGTTATTTAAACCAATTACCCGAAAGATTATATTGAAAAGAAGCAGTGAGTAAGTAATCTTATCATCCCGCTTTCGATAAGGAGTAAAAGTTATTCGAGTGTGATATTGGAGATCTCGTTAAAGATTTTTACACTCAACTAAGCGAATGAGTAAATCCTGATTAATGCCATAACAATTTATAGTTTTCTTTTTTATCCCTCATTTTCACAAGGGAAAATGATACAAAAATAAATATTTACATTTCTATCTCTAAGTGTTTCTGGAAAGTGTAATGGGGGAAAAAAGGAAAATATCCGTGAGGCAAGGTGTATCTAATGTACTTTGATTACTTGAAATATTTTATTATTATTGTAGTCCGTGGATCGAGATTCAGACAGAAAGTAAAAGTTTATTAACAANAAATATTTTATTATTATTAAAGACATTTGATAAGGAAAATAATAATAGTGAAAATTAAGAATTAGGAAATATTAATATAAAATAAAGAAAACTGTATAATAATAAGTGGAGAAATATAAATTGGGTAGTAAAATTAATATGAATATTCGAAAACTGAACAAAAATACACATAAGGCTGTTTGAAACGGAGAAAATCTGTTAGAAATTTTTATGTTCAAATCAATAATACTAATAACTACTAAAATTAAGAAAGTAATTAAAAATAAAAATTAAGAAAGTAATTAAAAATAAAAATAAATAAAAGAGAGTTATCATATTAGTTTACTACACAACAAATAGGATTTTACTCGTATATTTTCGCCCTAAAATGCATCTTTGCTTTTAAATAAAGTACAGCAATTTCCAATATTAATGTATGCATTACTTTACGAATACTTAAGAAAGAAGAATTGACGCAATAAAGAAAGCAATGGAAATAAAAATATGACCACCGAAGCCGACGTCTTCAAGGGGTACCGGCCTTGGAAGCCATAAAACAAAACCTTTTCTATTGAGGGAGAGGAAATATGCCAAAATTAACTCTCCCAGTACCCCGAAGATTTTGTGGAAGTACAAGAAAAAATACATGAAATACATAAAACCAAATCAGAAAAGAAATTTCAACAAATCTTGTGAAAATAAAACCTCACATGATAAGCAAGGAGAGTCTAGTGAAATCATATACAGAAATTTTTATTATTATTATAAATGTTTTAGTGCACCACAAATTATTATTATTACTATTATCACTAAGAATAGTGCTTTGGAATATTGGGAAAAAAATGATTCTGCAACTCTTTTCATTACTTATGTCTAAAAGAGATAACAGATAATTTGTTTTTTTTCCTTAATAAGACTGAGTCAACAAAAAAAATTAACCATTATTTTCAAATTTTATTTATTATAATGGTTCAGTATCCTACACCTGAACTAGTAAGTGATAACAATCTTTAAATTGTCCTTTTTCAGTTTTAATCCTTAACAAATAAAATAAAAGTGCTTAATTTCCGAACATTTAGAGTTTTATTTGAGTTTGAAACGACATATTAAAATGAACTATTTCTAACGCTGGTTACGTTTAGGAAAATATGTGTCTTTCAATTATGTCATTTGAAATATAAGCGTTTAAATGTATTTTAAAATTACGACAATAATATTGTATCCTTATTTCCTAATTCATATTATTTATAATTGCTGAAGTGTATCTTATAAGACTAAAATAATAAGAATAAGCAAACGGTTTCTTAATTTTTCAGTGTGTCTTCCCTTAAACTGGGAAAATATTACAACTTTTAAAATAAATGGTTAAAGTATAAATAAGACCACAAAAAAGGGTTCAAGCTTTTTGATGCTGTTTGATGTGATACTAAAGCTTTAATTTTTTTTTCTCTAAACGCAATTTTTCACATTTTTTATTTTTTTGAAAAAATTTCAAGCGATAAATCTTCAGAACCAGAAAAAATCCTTAAAATTTAGAATATGCATATTTCAGATATTTATAACTATCTAATTTTCAGAATATCGATTTTCTTCCCTCTCTACTAATTTCAAATAATTTTCTCAAAATCTAAAAATAATTCCATATAATGAGAAATATGTAGATTTTAGATACTTTACTTTAATTCGTTTGAAGACATTAAAAATTTATTTCCTTATGAAATTTTAACATTTTTTTTCTAAAAAAAAATTTAAACTATTTTTCTCAAAAACTAAATTTATAACTTCATGATAAGTAAGTAATACATATTTTACATATACTTGTGCTCCAAAATTTGTTTTTTCTATATTGAACAAAATAATAATAGAATATGCAGTTCTAAGATTTTTAACAATATAAAAAGTATTCTAACATAGTACTTAGAATAATTTTGGTTATTTGGATAAGTTTGGAAGTTTAGATAATTTAATACAAATAACCAATGCTTATTTGTTGAAAAGCATAATATAATTAATAAAAGTAATATATTCATGTAACTTCAAACTATTTTATTTTTAAAAATAAAAGCATAATGCTTAACTACTTTTAAACTCTTGGTGAAGTTGTTCCTGCTATTAATATTACACTAATACTAAAGTATTCCTACTATATTGCTATTAATACTATATTGTTCCCACTATTGATTCCTGCTACGCACACTCTAACCATACAATTACATGGGGAAAACCATTTTGTTTTTGATCCAGGAAAGCCTGCATCGAGTGTACAGGGACTAAAACCCGGGACTGAAGCTCAGTAGATTAAGTTTTTAGTCTAAAATAATATTTTTTAAGTTTAATTCAGTGGAAAAAATCTGTCACCGAGTTATTATACCGAACTATACAACGGCGCAAAAAATAAAAACATTGTAAACATTTGCATAAGAGTGTCAAAAAATTTGTTTGAGATTACCTCAATTTTATTTGAAATAAATTTACTATACTGATACATTTTTAAAACTTTATCAAGACATCTTTTATAGCAATGAAATACTTTTTTATAAACTTTTACAATGAAATAATTCAGTAAGAGATTAATTAATTGTTACTCTTATAATCTTAGGCCTTACGTTAAAATTAGAAACACATCAGTACAAATTCAAGGAACATTTCTCAGGGGCAACTTTTGAAATTTAGCAGGTTTTTAATAGTATTAATACAGGTTTTTTTTAGCTGAATTATTTTCAGGCCTCGAAGCCTTTCCTTTTTATAAATAATTCGTTTGCTTCACTTCGCTTCTTCAATACCACTTAAGATTCTTAACGTCTCCCCAAGCGGAAAGAACGACGCTTAAAATTTCTCTCTCGAACCAAAAAAAGAGACTAAAACAAATGATTTCTCTTAGCATTCGACGAAAAACAAAACGTATTGGGGAATTCTAGGGTATTATCTTATTTACTTTTGAAACCGTAGAAAATGTTCGTTAAAAAGGAAGCTAGGGCCATTTTCTAAGTTTAACTTTTAAAATATGCATTATCTGGTCTTTTTAAAAGGAAACGGAAGAATTTAACATCGTACAGGACCGTGATTATATATTTTTTTTCCAACTTTTTTTCTTTTCATTTTTTTGAAGTACTACTTGACAGTTTTGACATTTTTATCCGAATTTATCCGAAAACTTGATGATTTTATTGTACCTATTATTTTTATAAAATTTTAAAGGGATAATTGAAAAAATACAAATGGCATGAAAAAGGAAATATTCCTAACGTTGATAGATCTATTAGAATTAATTCATTGCTATCTGCAAAACACATTTAACTGTTAAGCAGACAATTATTTAATATATTGCTAATTATTTTATTTAAGACTTTACTATTAAAGTAAGAAAAAAATTTATTCTTTTTTTAACTTTTTTGTTTTTTTTCTTGGAGAATAAGATTTTTTAACTCAAGCACCTTTCAATAAAGCTAATTTGTCTTTATACTTTTAGTAAAAATTTTGAGTTATATTGTTCGAAAAGATACTTCAATCTAATACATGTTTCTGTTTTGCCCCAAAAAAATTAAAGTATGTACCATTGGTATATAATAAAACAAAAAGGAAGAAAAGAAAATTTTTAAAAATGCCAATATTTCAAATTTATTTTTACAAAATTTCTGAAATTTTCTATATAGTAAAACCCTTCAATACCCATTCACATACATGATGACTGTAAAATTATTGTCTTCAAAACATCTTCAGCTTAGTAACTTATTTTTTCAGTATTCATAGACCGGTGATCAGTTTTGAGTTTGATTACAAATGCAGACATATAAGAAGTATTCAGGATTTAAGAAAAGGATCAAGAAATATCCAGCTCTATTTTATGTATTGAACATAAGAAAATAAATTGTTAACTTAAATCATTTTTCTTCTCTAATTTCATGAAGGTAGTTATGTGCTTAAGAACAAAAATTTTTTTCATTTTAATTTTTTTCTATTTTTCTTATTCCGTGATAAGAAAAAAAACAGTTTCTTTGTTTATATTTTTAAAAAGATAGTTCTTAATGATTTCTTTAAAAAATTAAATTAAAGCTAACTAAGTTGAAACAGAAAATATTACCAACTATTCTTGTATGTAATATAACATAAACTATTTTTAAACTGTAAAAAGGACACAAACTATTAATATATTACACAAATGGTTCCCAAACGCGTTTAAGCCCTTCCACGAAAACTCAGGGTTCCGCGGAAGGGTTGCATGGGTTACGAAATTTAAAGTTTTATAAATCGGTAGTAATATTGGAAAATTGATATTGTATTTACATCAAAACAATATTTCTTCAATAGTTTCTCTATTTTTAGGAAATTATTTAATTAAAGTGCAAGTAAAAAAAAATTGCAAAATTTTTTAAAAAATTTATCGGTATTTATCTTGTTGCTTTTAAATTCCGAATAAAATGTCCAAATTCAAGAATTATGAATTATGTTTCTTCGTTAACTATTATCAGCGCTTATTCGAACCCTATTTCAAAAACTATAATTCAGCTAATTTCATTCATTTTCATCTAATGTAGGCACCAAAAAAAATTCTGAGCTGGACTAAAGACCAATCCAGTCATGCGAATTCAACTGTTTGAAATAAAATAGAATATTTTAAAAGTTTAATTGATGAAACGACAATGGAAAAAGTTCCATTTTTCACATTAAATATCACCTAAATATTTAGTCGTATTCCTTTGGTTAATAAGTTTACGTCCGCTAATAAATTTTATTCAAATATTTTTGGAAATTCGCAGAAAGATGCTAGATCATTTAAGGTTCTGTAGGCGTCAGAAACATTTTACATCTTCACTATATGTTACGATAAGATCTAATTACTTATAGACGTGGTGTAAGTAAACTCGATTGGTAAGCATTATTTTATTATATAATTGAAACAAATCGTAAAAACCTAGGATAAGTTCTCACGAAATCTGTTAGACATTGTGCTACGAGATTAACCATAATATCGTCAAAATTTGCAGCAACTGGTGCAGAGTTGATGAACTGACTTGTCATACTTCATAAACTCGATTACACAATACAATGGTTCAGCTTAAACAGAAATATAGTTCAATTTAACACCGGGATTAAGTTACAACAAAATTGCACCATATTATAGTTCAAAGTGCTTATATTATGAACAGCACTGAACTGAATTTTCTGACACTGTAGAAGTGAAACATTAGAATATGTTTTTTTCTACAAATATCTTCATATATATCATTTTATTTCTTTATGTGTATCATTATAGCATATAATATTTTAAGCATTACATTTTAATTTAGCCCTTATTTTTAATATCAGGTAATCAATCAATAGCAATTTATTATTAGGTAATCAATAAATAAATAAAAGATTTTCTCTCTAAATTGCCCTTAGTAGAAAACTCTCATCCCTTATTGCATTGAAGTGAAATATGATTTGAACGAAACATTATATCCACACTAGGCAAGGCATTAAAAATAGACATGAAATGAACTGATGCTCATAAAATCAGAATTATTTTTTCCTAAACCTTTTCTCAACATAATTAAATACATATTCCTTAAAAGAAAGCAAAATTAAGAAATATGTTCTCTTTTTAATTTGTGGATAAATATCTGTTTTTCGTTGCATCTACATTTTTGAACTTGTATATAATTTACAAAGCGGGCAACAGATAAAAATATACAAGAACAATGATAGTGAAATTAAATAATGGGCTTTTTTTATGTTTTTTTTCCACCGAGACGGAAAAAAATATGTTAAAAAACATCGCTGAAAGCATTAAAATAATAAAAAAATAATTTAGTGGTTTTTGTTTCAGTTGGTTTTTATGAAAAAAAAATTTCATTTATCTTAAAGATGAAAATCCTTTTAATAAAATATGAACTGAAAAAATTTTGAATTGAATAGGATGCTTGTGAGAAGAATTACAATTTTAATTAAAAAGTTAAGAAAAGTTCATGGGAGAATTTAACTTTTAATATATATATGGGTCATTCTCACGAAACCTGTCATTTTTCAGTTCATAATATCCCAAAAAAGTAAAGTGAACAAAAAGCTCTGAAACTTTTTATATTAATAGAAATATGTAATGGCATTCTAAAGAAAGTATATAGCCTATAAATTATATTTATACACGTATCACCTGCATTTATCTGGGGTGGTTCTTTACGAACCAGAGCCCATTCCACTTATNGGTATATTTTAATTACCTAAAATAAATAAAAAATAAAAATTGATAATTTTATTTTTATTCTTTTGTTAGCTTGCATTCTGAAGGACACTTTCCCTGAAAATTTTTTTTCGTAAGTTGTAAAACAAACATAAAATATACTGGGGACATGAAAATGACTGTTTTTGTGAGAATGACCCATATATATTGTAAGTTGTTACTTAACATGTGCGTCTGTCGAAATTTTATTAATAAATCAACCTAATCTAAACCAATTAATCAGGAGTTATACTTAATTTCCAGAAGAAACTAAAAAGCTTTTAATTTTTTTGAAATTAGATAAATAGGACTTTATTCAATACAGGATATCTCAAACCTTATAAAATTGCAGAATACCTACTAAAGTATTGGTAACAAATAATTATAAGTACAACAATTTGCCTTAAAAAGACTATTTAGTTTTAAATTCTACAAAAATGCTTTTAACAAACTCCATTTTAACATTATTCTTATCAAAAATAAAAATCTTCTCCATTTTCAGCTAAGTTGAAAATCCACTTTTAGGTATACAAAAAATTGAATTTGTAGCTACAAATAATTTCAACTGTCTTTGTAATAAATATGAAGCTGTGTCTTTTATTGATATCTTCTAATGATATATATTTCATAGATATCATGTTATGATAAATTTTTAAAAAAGTACTTCTTCAGTTTTAAAATTTAGACCACCATTTCTTGCTTTCTAAAATTAAGGCTGTTTTTATTAAAAATTTTGATTCTAGAATTATCATACAAGCATAATTTTCTAATTTAATGTTTTTTATGAATGGAGAGAAAATAACATTAATGACTTGGAAATTAAGATTAAAAGAAATAAATTCATAAGAACTATTATAAAAGTTTTAAAATTGAACAAAATAATATTTACATATTTTTTTCTTTTTGCTGATTCAAAATTCCATGAATCCCCAACTAAATTCAGGTTTATTGCTAGTGGAGTAAATAATAACATGAAATAAAATAACATTTACTTTGAAAATATTCTTAAATCGATATACAATGAAATTAAAAAATGTACTATAAATAATAACTACTTGAATTGGAATGACAATAAAAATATGCAAGTCTAGACAAACAAATAAACAAAACACAAAAATGCTTTAATAAAATTGATTCTCTAAGCTATTTTACTTTCAAAAACTTATAAAATTCCTTCCCAACTCATAAAATTCTTCATGTCCAATTACAATTCATGTCCATTTAAAATTCATTTCATTTCAATGTCGGAATATAATGTCCAATTAAATTTCATAACCTATTTAATCTTAATGATATTATTTATGGACAAAGCTGGAAATTCCATGTTCATATTTATCTGAACAATAATTATAATCTGTTTAACGACTGACATTTTTAGCGAGAATAATAGATTCTTTAAATCCCTTAATAATCTTAATATTCCTGCGACTTTCTTCTCGAATTCTCAAAATTATTGCTGATTGTTTGGTTATTAATTTGCATTATTGTGAAATTTTAGCTAACCAAAATTATCCAAGTGAACTAATTCTTAACAAAACTAATATTTGAAATCTTTCAGAAAAATTTCTAGATTTTACTCTGAAAATTAATGATAATAGATAAATTTCCTCCTAAGTTTTGACAAAAGAAACGGTTTTAACTTTCCACTTAAAAAAGAGAGTCCAATTCCTATTTAGCCAATAAAACTTTTTCAAATACTATAATAAATTACATTCCTCAGTTTTATAGAAATAATTCCAATTATAAAAAGTTTTTAAAAGAGACTGGTAAATTTAAAACGTTTCTAACTAATAACCATTATTCTATTCGTAAATTTCATGTTACAAAAATAATAAAAAACTAAGATTAATTTAATTAATTTTATTTATGATCAAAGTTTTAGCTCTAATTTATTTTTAAAGTTGAAACTAATTATGATAAGCTATTTCGAAAGTCACTGGATGGAATATTTTGGATGCATGACCTTTCATATTTGATTAGTTATCTTGTTAAGTTTATTTCGAACTTGTAGCCTTATTAAGTAATTTTAAAATTTAATTTTATTTCTGTAGTGTAATAAAGAATTTTTTAGAGGACCTGACCTATAAACGGACACATCCCCGATGACTGCTGGTAATACTTGTAAACTTTACTACTGTGAAAGAATATATGAATGCAGGATAAAGTCTATAAATGGCTTTCAAACCATATATGTAGGATCTGACTTATAAACAGTCATCCTATGAAAAAGGGAAATCCAGAAAAATGGTTTATTCCTAGTTTGCTCTTATAAAGTCTTACAAGTATTACTAATTTGAACGATTTTACAATTTAAATCCTATACGTTATTGATTTTTAGGAATTTTTTCTAGCATGGGTTTTGCGACTTATGCAATATTATTGCTCTTAAAGTGTCTTTTTTGACAGACATCAGCACTTAAATTCCATGTGCTATTTTGTACCAATTATTTTATACATTAAAACTAAAAGCCCATAATTTTTTTTTCCTCTTAGCAATTATTCTTAACTTTTAATCAATCTATTTTTATAAGTCAATCTATTTTTAACGCATTTCTTTTTTTTTATTTCATTTTATGCAAAATTCATTTTTCGCTATTGTTCTTTAATTTTAAACTCATTTTACAATAACACTAATTTTTTTTGAGGGATAGATGCATTGTAAGTAGTAACTTTTATCTTAGAGAAGTTATTCTTTGTTTCGAAATGCTTCTGTAAAGAACTGTAAATGACTCTAGAAACAATTGAAATTGCCTCTGTGAAAGATTGTATCCTGAAGAGAACCTTTATGTTTGTTCCATCAAGTTTTTATTGTATTTATGATTCAGTTATATTTCTGTTTTATATTTATATATTTATATATATATATATATATATATATATATAAACATAAANCTCTCTCTCTCTCTCTCTCTCTCTCTCTCTCTCTCTCTCTCCCTCTCTCTCTCTCTCTCTCCATCCCCTTCTCTCTCACTTTTTGAAATAATATTATTAGAAATTTTGATTAAAAACACTTTCATTCACTAGTTTTAAACATAGTTGACGCAACAAAGTAGTTTATTCTGATTCTTTTGACTTCCCATCACACTTCAGACTTGGGGCTTTAAGAAAGTCTCAGACTGTCTCGTGTGAATTCATCATCCCCTGTTGAGCAAGACAACAAATGTCAAAAGTATTTAGTTGCATAAGCAGTGGCTCTCCAGACAATCTGTGAAACATAGATATGATTTCTTAATGCGAATTTTTATAAGAGTTTTTATACAAAATCTGTTGAGAATAAAATAATATAATCTTTTGCAACTTCTTATGCCGTATAGTATAATTTGTAGTTTTTATAATTATTCATTTGAAGTCTTTACTTTTTTATTCTAAACCCAAATATTATCACATGCGTTATTATCTTCTATGTGCAATATAGAAGTTGAAGTAATTATTTATCAAACATGTAGAACTAATTATTTTTAATTAGATAGAGAGGAAAGTGTATTAACGTTAATATTTAAAAAATAATGAATTATACCCTGTTATAAATTTTCCTTACCTGCGGCCTGCTTTACTTTGAAATGTTCAATTTATGGTGGAATATACAAAAAAATCTACACACGCGAAAAAAACTTTGAGAAAATGATACGCTGCCAAGAAGTTTATTTATTTAGTCTGGCTTTAGGGATCTGGCATCATGAAAATAAAATGAGCCTGTCAAGAATGTGATGGGAAAGTTATTTAACTTGACTTGAACGAATGGGAACTTTGTTGTCGAAGTCAAGGGCAAATAATTTATTATTAATGTCTGAGATTGTTCCCAAAAACCGCATATTATATTTTTTTTTAGTTAAAACAAAGATGGATGACGTTCCTGATAGAAACAAATACCTTGCTTTTTCTTATTCATAAATTTCACTTCTCCTGGAACTAAATAAACTGTTTAACAGTTCTAACACGCGGCATGGTAAATTATTTTTGATAGTCATTAGCATTGTCAAACACAGTCTCAAAATGTATTTTAAAAATATTATTTTCTTAAGTAACCATAATCAGTACAAGCTTCTAAAATAGATCAATTTATGAAACATTTATGGTCAAATATTCTTCCTTATTCTTTAAGAATACACAGTATCTTACAATGTATTCTTAAAAGACATTCGACGTCTTCTATCCATTTTTCTTCGTCATTCTCGGTTGATTTAAAATTCCGCCACGGCGAACAGAAAGTCGTGTATTATAAAAGTAACACAATAGAAGCTTTTGAATAATTCTCAGGAACTCTCGTGTGATATTCGGTACATTTGTTATTCTCGGAGATAGCATTGCAAGCGTTATCAGAAAATAAACTTTATATTCGTGGACTGGGGATCCTCCTTCTAATATTAAAATATATTATTTGCTTATCAAATATTTGAAGAAAACAGTGTACCACATTTTAATCAGGCAAAATGTTACTGGAAGGAATAAAATAAAGTATTGTTGCATACATAGCAAAAAAATATTTCTCAACATAAATGCACAAATTATGTGTTGTCTGCATTCTGTTCCATGACCAACCCTTCCATTATTACGACCGACACAGAAAGTCTCATTTTATATTCCATAGACCAGTATTATTTTAGCGCCCATTAGAAGTCTTCAGCACTGTGCGATTTACTTCAATATAACTTTCAAACTTTAGATACATTTATTTTATTCACCTTATTAATATTGTATCAATATAGCCAAAGCAAAATATATCAATAGCAGCTTTAGCGCTTAATATTATCTACTATTAACTTACTTTCGTTTACATTTTGTTCCCGTTTTTTATTCGATTTCCTAATTTCGCGCGTTTCGTGCGTTGCTCTTTGAGTCTATTTTTACGGATTTCAACAATAATAATAATTTGGAACCCGTTAAAAATCTGTGCGAAACGAGCAAATCATGTTTCTTTTTCCGAACTGCTCATTTTCTAAAATCATTAAAATTGTATAATTAAATATCAACCTTTTTATTTATGAACTTCAAATTATCCAGTATAATATTTTTACCTTGCGCACTTCCCTTCTTGGGCCAATCCAAAGTAACTAACAAATTAAACGCGCTTCAGTATCGCAGTAAGAACGAGTCATAAGAGATCGCTTTATTTACGCTTCTGTTTTCATATTTTGTAATCTAGCATTCTTTTTACGAAAATAATTTAAATCATTCTTGAAAGATTCCGGTAAGCGTAAGGTCATTTGATTTCGCTCCTCGCTTTATAGATTCCCTTTTGTGTTTTGTTCTGTATTTTCTTTACTTTTTATTTCCTGTTTTTTGCTTGATATGTTTTATTTCGTACACATATTTTTACTTGACGTGCTCTATTTTCATTTCAATTTTTTTGAGTGCTCATCAAGTTATAGTTTTGATACTATATCAGTATTGCTTTGGCTATATAGTATCAATATGCTTTGGCTATATTGATACTATGTTAGAAAGCACTACTTTTTGCAGATATTATCATGTGAGCTCATTAAGAGATATCTTTTCTTTATTTTGTTTTCCGGATTTTTTATAAGTTTTTTTTAAATAAATTTAAAAAATTTTAAATATTTCTAAAAAATAATTTTATTTCACTTCTTCTCTTCTTATTAATCCATATTATCCAAATCTCAATATTTTAACTTTATATATATATATATATATATACANATATATAATGCTGGATAGATTGTTAGATTAAAATTTTTTAATATTTATTGTTAGGAAACAAGATTTATGTATGTTTTTATATCAAAAAATTTATAAAAATAAGAACTTATATATCTTATAAAAATAATATATTTTACTTTTATAGCGAAAGAAATTTCAATGTATTGCCCCTTTCTGGCTGGCTGTCTTTTACAAAAACTAGACTTCCATTATTTTTCTCTCATGCATATGACATATTTGATGCGCATAGAAAACGTACCGCTTTGATCACTAAAAAAGAAAGATAAGCACATTTTCTTGAAAGACATTTATACCAGATATTTTTTTTTCTTGTTGATAAAGTGAATATGAAAATAAGAGAATAAGGGGAAAAAAGCAATGGGAATGGTAAGCAACTAAACTATTTCTATTGAAGTGAGCACAAAACTATTTTTCAAAGTATTCACTTTTTGCAAGGACCGCTAAAAATAATTTATGTGACAATTTCTATTTTTTTTTAAAGAAAAAAGGTTGTCATAAAAATATTTTAAAATCATTCCTTTACCCACCTAATTAGGACAAGAACTGGTATTTTTGAATAAAGTTTTTGCTGAGTTGTATGTTCCACTTCAATTTGTAGTAGAATTCTCAAATTGCGAATGAATGCCATACACACTGGCTTCAGAAGTAAAGAGAATGAAAAACGTTAGGGAAAAAATACTGCTTGTTCAAATAGCTCTAAAAGTATCTTTCAAATTTTTCCCCACAATATTTCTAGTTTTAGCAAGCGGAATTATTCATCAGCTTGGTAAATTGAAAAAATATTAAAGATATTAGAATTATGTACATGATTTTACACTTAATCCGCATGTTGATCATTTCATGGAAACTAGTGCTAACTAAATATATGGTAAAGTGTTTTTCCTGCAATATATTCTCGAAAAACATTGCGAACCGGAAAAATTTTTCTGAAGTATACTTAGAAATTTCTCCCGTTCACTAAGAACTCGTCCATTTAAAATTCTAGTTAGCATTCTTTCGGACAAGGCAGTAATATTAGATTTAGTAAGTATTGATTTCCTACACAGTTAGTGGATGAATGCGTGAGTTTGAAATCGGAAAACTATTGCTATTTTCTACATTAAGTTTAGATAATGATAATTTAAATCGTTCAATCTTTAAATTCCCAAATTAAAATTTAAAAAGCCAATTCTAGTAACATTTCATTTGTAGAAGCTTAAATGTCGTTTTGCATGATCTTTGAAATTATTTTATTTACCTGGAAATTGAAGGTAGACGGTTTCAAGAGTTGCTTAGATGTAAATATTTCATTTTATGAAAAAATTTAAGTAAATTTATTGTTTTATGTAATTTTAAATTCGAAAAAATTTTAAGCCATTTTATACTATGTAATTTAAAAAAAAAATGCAAAACATGAGGGAAATTGGCTAAACTATTCTAGAGAAATAAAATTTTAAAATAATGCTTTTTTTAAATTTTGAAATTCATAAACTTTTTAGTTGATTTTATTCAAACTTTAGATTTTATTGATAAAAAAACATTGTTACAAATGGTACAAAATATTTCTTATCATGCATTTAAAAATCTGACAATTTGCATTTCCCAAGTCTATGGAACAATGTGCTTCTTATCTTGATACTTAAGCTGTTAAAGCATGTTTTTATGAAATAAATAAGTAGAAACTCAACGAGAACTAATAAAATGAAGCTATTTATTAAGTCATTTAAAAATTTTGGTAAATTCTGAATGTCTCATTTTAAACTATATGCATAGTTAGTCTTTCTTTTAGTGAGTTGAACTTCTAATACAGATTATGGTGAATTTAATAGTATGAATCCGCACCAAATTATACAACCAATAATACAAAAAATAAAGGTTATGTATTGGGTGCCATGAATGTGTAGTATTGGGATACTAGCGTACTTATTCA
This sequence comes from Parasteatoda tepidariorum, assembly GCF_043381705.1. Taxonomy (NCBI): domain Eukaryota; kingdom Metazoa; phylum Arthropoda; class Arachnida; order Araneae; family Theridiidae; genus Parasteatoda; species Parasteatoda tepidariorum. Next base: position 37,830,276 of record NC_092204.1, read on the forward strand.
TTTTAGAGGGCGGTAGAACAGCTATTACCATAGTACCTATATTATGCACCTTAGTGTAATAGGTTCATTATAGCAAGTACTTATAACGGCAATACCAGCAGTATTCAATATCACAAATAATTATGTTTTATTAGTGTGTGGATTAATATTCGTCAATAATATTTTGCAAATTTTTACTGCTTTCGAAATTAGTTCGATTGCTAAAAAGATTAAAAAGTTTAATGTAGTTACTAATTATTTTCAAAAATTAAAATTAACTAATTTTGTGTGTAGATGCAAATTTAAATGACAAAAATTGTATAAAAGAGCTAAATTAATGGTGAAAAAGTACTAGTTTTTGCATATAAACTATAAAAAAGTGCGATATTGATATGGACGCCAATGATGCTTAATTAATTTTGTACAAAGTACAAATTGAAATAAAAAATAAGTTTTACTCTAAAAAGCTAAACAGAGAAAAGGTGCTTCTTCATCTAGAAAAACCAAGAAAAATCGCCATATACTTATTGACTGTAATGATGCTTAATTAATTTTGGTAATGTGTTCTACTACCAGTATGCTAATAATGTTGATTTTTTATTAGTACTAAATATACTAATATTGGTATCATAATACTTCAGTGGAATTAGGCTTTTATGACATACTGAAAAGGATATGTATGGAAAATTGATGATAATGAAATGAATGGAAAGAAAATTGTTAATAATGGTAATTTTTCATGCCTTGACCTCGTGTAATAACATTGCAATAGATGATACTGAATATAGCTATTTTTATTTTGAAGGGATGAACTTTTAAAAGCTGGATTTGTTTAATCTGGTAACATAAAAATACTTAGGAGGACATAGGTAAGAGATAGGTATCTGAGAAAAAGCTAATTTTTAACTGCCAGAGTTAACATTAAGCAACAGCATTAGGCCTAATAATACTGATTATAAATATTTTATTTTGACTGAATGAACTTCTAAAAATATATTTTGCTTAATCTAATAACATAAAGCCACCTAGAACAGCAACAAATTATAAAAATATTAAAATAAATAAATAGGAAACGTGTTAGCTTAATTAATTCTGTCAGTATATGTCTTTTTGTCTTGTGCATGATTTCGTAGAGTTGATTAACTTAGTTTTATAGAGTATTTAAGATTTTTTTTATCTCGTCCAGAAAACCGGACGATGAAAAAAAAATATTGAACTGGTATAAAATTCATGCACATAAATGCTTAATGGTTCATAATTCAGTGATAACCCAACGAATTTCAATTTCCTCCTGATACATAGTAAAACAAATTAATCGTTATCGTACCCAGATCCTTGAAGAGTTTAGCAAGAAATATGTTGGTACGGTAATACACATTTACTCAATAGTGACATAATTAACGTAACACTCTGAAAAAAAAACTGGGGCAGTAGCTGACAAGAAAATAGCTGGTAGGACCTGCGTTAAAAGAAAATGTGGAAGTAGTTGACACAAAGATTTTGTGTTCGCCAACAAAACTAAAAAAATCGTCAATAAAGCTAGAGAAAAATGGCATATGGAGTATAAACTGGAAAAACTGCTGTTTAAATTCTTGTTTAACCACACAGGTTTGAATTTCAGAGTCTGATAAAAGGAACATGAGTTTCGAAAGAGAAGAAGAAATTTCGAACATTTATAGAACTCTTAAAGTCTGTCTGAACTCAAAAGCAGTTCAATTAATTTCTGTGATACTTTAATTTTAATCAAATTCACAGTTTTGCAGATGATTAAACTTCGTCAGGCATTGCTTTAAACTAATCATGTATGTCGGATTTTTTTCATCCAATATATTTCACTTTCTGTTCAGAAATATTTATTGCACCCATTTAGTACAAAACTTCTGACATCACCATCTTAGTTTCCACAAAATATTTCATTCTTCACCAAAATTTTAACACCTCGCTAAACTAAACTCAATATCAACTATGCAATAACTCATATTTTTCGTTTGCGACACAACCCCATCTTAACATCTCCATAAAATATTTGCGTTCTACTTAAGCGAAATCAGCCCGATTGAAAATTAGCACCATTTTCAGCATTATGCGGGGAAATTTCATACACGCACCGTGACACTGATGACTTTTAAGTCTTTCAAGATTTCAGGAATATTCGCGTTTCTGAACTTTTCTCGAAAACTTGCTGATGAAAGCCATTTTAATTATGACTGTCATTACAAAACTACTCTAAACAACTCAAAGGCGGGATAAAAGATTTCATTAACACATTTCGCCATAGCGTACATTTAAATTAAATTCTTTATCTTATTTTCGAATGCAAATTGCACTTTTGAGGTAGCTTAGATTTAAAACTAAATAACTAATAAGTTTTGAAATGTATCTTATTAAAATTCCTTTGTATCAACATTCGCAAATTTAATAAGTTACATTTTCAATATATATAGGATAACTCAATACTAATCCCTTTTGAAATACTTTTACTCTTGAAATTTTGTTCTGAAGTTATACCGATGCGCGAAGAAAACTAAAACTTATTAAACAAGATTCCTTCAAAATAAAATTAATAATTTTACCAGCCTGATCATTCGCTTAATAGAATACAAAAAAAATATTTATCTGTTTTTTATTTTACAAATTGCAATATCTCATTTAATTGATGTTCTGAGACAAATATTCGTAAAATATTTTAAACGCGTAAATGTAAAGGTTTCGGTTAATGTTTTATTCACCAAAACAATAGAATGGTTCATTTGCCTATGAAACAACGAAATAGATTAGAAATATCCCAGTTTATCTTATTTATATACATTATATGCATACGCAACTGTAACAATTCAACAAATCATCCACTCCAATCACGTGGTTCAACCAAAAGTATATTGGCAGATTACTTATAGAAAAACGTAACGATAGCCAAATTAGAAAAAAATAAACACAAGAGTCAACCACATTACAAAAATAGAAAAAAAAATTATACTTTTTTAATGTTTTTCAGAATATGAAACAACGAACAAATGCTTTAAGTAAAAATAGTGTTGCAATTGTTTCAAATTACAGGCAAGAAAAACGAGTTTTGATTACGTAATGTGAATGCAATAAAACCACATTTTGATTTTTAGATATGAACGCGTTGTTACAAGCATTTAGTCATTTGCAATAATTTTTAGTACTTGTTCTTGCCTAATTCCAGCGAGAGGATTTTAAATTTGCTAAACTAAAGCTACACATAAAGCTACATTTTTTTAAAAAAGGAGACTTTTTTAGTCTCTTTTTTAATAAAAATGTATACATTTTAAAATCCTATGTATAACAGGGGGTATCGTGAATGTTCTGACAAACTTCTAGGGTAGTTAAGGCATCTCATCAGGATTAAAATTTCATAGGGACCTGTGCCGGATAATGTCGTGGTATACGACTAGAGACGCTTCCCTATTACGACCTGTTCAGAAACACACAAAGAAATAGTTGGTATTGAGGAAGTGTCTCTAGCGGAGTGTAACGGCGTTTTCGGGCATGGGTTCCTATGCAATTTTAAGGGGGCATTTTTCCTATGCAAATTCATAGGGACCTGTGACGGATAATGTTGTAGTATACAGCTAGAGACACTTCCCTATTATGACCTGTTCAGAAGCACACAAAGAAATAGTTGGTATTAAGGAAGTGTCTCTAGCGGAGTATAACGACGTTTTCGGGCATGGGTTCCTATGCAATTTTAAGCTTGAGAACGACCCTTAACTCTCCTAAAAAGTTTGTCGCAACATTTACGCAACCTCTCGTTATATATGTAACGCTTTTAAACTTGTACATTTCGACAGAAAATGACGTTAAAAAGAAACTATAGCTAGGAGAGAGAAATGGATTGCCGATTTCAAATCAGCGATGCGAAAGTACCTGAGATCTGCCCAAAAAAATTTCTGCAACATAAGACAAAGCAAAAAATTTTCACGGAGTTATAAACGTATATTTTGTATACGATTAAACAATTCAAAAGTACAAACGAAAATACAATTTCATTCTCAGATAACTGTATTTATTTCTCATGTACTTTTAATTTTATTTTCATCAAGAAGAAAGAAATATTTCGCCAGTTTTGTAAGCTGCTGACCATAATTCGGACGTGCACATTTTCATAAATATTTTGGCTTCGACCAAGCTGATTTTGGTGGAAAATACATCTTAGTTCGCGGAAAGAATGATATCTACTTTCTGAATATATATTCAAAAGCAGAATTACAATGCACATTTAAATAACAAAAGTCATTATCTTGAAGAATGACTTTGACGTTTGCTTCCAAACGATCATTACGCATGAAGAACTGCGAGCTTTGACATTTCCTACTTGCATTTATCACTTTGGTAATCAATCACTGAAAACTGATACCAAACCTGAATTGCATTTAGAAGAACAGTTCTCACACTTCTGCCTTGATTTATCATGGTTTAACGTATAATGAAATAAAAAGTAGGGTTTATTCAATAAAAAAGTAATAATAATACAGCATAAGGATTTATTATGAATTAAATAACTAACGTTGCTTAGAGAGAACTCGTCTTTCAATGTTTAGAGAAAATTCTATTTTTGTTATTTCAAAATATCTAAATAAATCTTTTACACTTTTTCAACTTGTTTCTAAAAACTGTTATGTGTTTTATGAAAAAGAAAACTAAAAAAAAAAAACTAGCTGTTTTTCTTTTGCAGTAAAACAAATAGTAAATAATTAATAAATTAGTGTTAATATTAACTACGACACCACAATTAAAAAAATTACAATTATTTTTTTCATTTATATAATTTTTTGTTCCCTTTTACAAATATTTTCGGTTATTAGACTACGCACAAAGTGTTTTTTGAAGAGCAACTAGTCAAAACTAATATTATCTAACCCGGTATCATTCAGCACTAATCATTTTTAGTGCCGTATGATACCGGAAAAAGAAAACTTTAAAAAATGACTTAAGATAATTGAAATTTACCACGATCAAGATTTTCTCGATTCATTTTGATTTCAGTAATGATTTTGATTTTTAACTTAATTTATAGCAATGTCTAATATTTTAAAAAAATACTTTTTAAACAACCTTCTTCTTTAAGTGACTAATTTAAAATTTTAAAATCTTTAGAATCAGAGGCTAAAGTTCTTCCTTGTTTCCACTGTCAAAATTTCAGGAGCCTTGCACAAACGATTCTTTAGTCGTAAGAGAAACACGCGAACAAATAAACTTTTGATTTTGTTCTTACTATAAACCACGTTTTTATTTGACAGTTTGACATTTTGATTTAGAGATTTGAATAAATATGCATTAGGCACTTTTGTTATTCCCACATTTCACAAAATGGTTATTAGTCCTGAAAAAATCCTTTTCTGTTATTCTTTCATTTCTGTGTTCAAAAAAAATCATGCAAACTTTTCTATTTTGCTGAGACTGTGACATAAGAAATTTATTTCTTAGCTTATATATAAGTATCATCAGCGAAGTTTACGCAGTTTGAAGATGTAAGTTTCACCACCTTATTCTTCTTATTTTGAATTCAGTTTTTTTTAAAAACTGAATTGGCATTTGTACAAACTTTTGAGTTAAAAATCAATGTTTTTTATTATAGAGATACATTTAAAAAAGTTTTAAAAAAGTTTTATACGATTTGTTTGAAATCAATGATCCTCTAAAATTTAACGAATCTATTATTGGAGATATTTTTAAAAGCAAAAGGATTTGTGTGAGCTGAAAGCAATACAATGAATCCAGTAGATTATGCAAGGAGGCGAAACTGAATTGATTGTATGAATTTAGAAATTTTTCTTTAAATAATACATTTAAAAAGGAGAAATATACTAAAAATCTGATTCTATAAGCTTATTTACTAAGGTAAACCTTTTAAAATGTTTCTATAGTGTTCGTTTTGTTTTTGGGAGCTTTATATGTATGAGAGATTGTGTTACGCATCTTCAAAAAATTGTTTTATTAATGGTTGTAATTGCTACCTTGTACCTTGATATGGTGCAAATTTACTGAAACTTAAATAATAACAATTAACTTTATTAAACTTAAATAATTTTTTAATAATTCATTAGCATATTAACTATACTTTTCATTCAAGTACTATGCAATGAAATTTAAGAAACATTAATTATATCAAATTTAGTCAAACACATAGACATTATTTTTAATTATAATTTATCGATACAAATTCAATTACTTTGGTTATTAATATCAAAGCAAGGGGAAAATAAATATAAATCTATTGCAATAATATCTAAACTCTTTTAAAGGAAAAAAATCATACTTGCATTGAAGAGTTAACGGTCCAATTTATTTAATTAACAATTTCTCTTGATGTGGTTTCATCAAAGCATTCCGCTTGACAAGGCACTTTTCGAATTAAATCAACTTGTCGGAAATTCTACTCCGCACTCCAAATATTTGAAGGCGTTTTCAACCGTTGAGTGAGGGAAGGTCAATGAAAGAGAACATGGTTTCTAGGTAAATTAAATAGTTGCAATTTTAATTTTGACTTCCATTACACTTAAAATGTGTTTGTGGGTAACATAAGTTTGTCGAGAATTATAAAACTGAAATTATTTTTGTAACGTTCCTTTTAAATATATCGATGTTTGAATGAGCTAAAGCTTCCGTCATAAATAAATCACATTTATCAGAATGTATACAGACTTTACACTGTTAAAATTTTCATTCTAACATTATGGTATAATAACTGGCAGCTGTCTGTCCTTCCGATTAACTGTAAGATTGACGGTAAAGAATATTTTTTCCTTTATGGTTTTGAAACCATTTACAAAAATTATGGTTATAAAGCCATGAATACAAATCTATACGGTTTTTTAACTATTTACAACTAGCATTTTTCAAAAACGTAAAATTTTTTTTTAATTTAACTAGACATTGGATCTCCGCTTTTCGTAAGGTAATGGGCATTGGAGAGTGCCGGACACTGGAAATTCTTCATGCGTTGAAGGGAATGGAGGAAATATTGTGGTGTCAACACTACGACTCGAACTCCAATTCTGTCGGTCATGAGATTGACAGGTAATTCCGTTCGGCTATGATATGTACACAGTTGAAAAAATGAGTAGCTTCATTAGGTGGTTCTAGTTGGTGCTATGAAATTCTGGTTGTCTAACCGTATTAGGTTAAAGCAGTTAATGAACAGTTTCTCTCAAAGTTAACAGTTTGATTACCATTTTATTTATGGTTATTTGACTGTTTTTATTAAATATGGTAAAATAACCGTTCAATAAATAGTTATTTAACCATTTTTTTGAGAAATTTCAAACAGTGTATAAACAAAATTTTCATTAAAGGGAGTCAGTAAGAAATACTTCAATAATGCTAAAACTGATTTTTCCGATGAACCTTTTCTAAGAAACTACTTATGATTGATGTGATGATGTTTTAGCGTTAACAGGAATACTTTTTGAGTTTTGAATAACCTTTAATGAAGCTTTTTAAAAAAATTAAAGGATTTCAGTTCATATTTCTTTTTTAAAAAATTGCCAGAATTTCTGCCAAAGATATATATTAATAGTTATCACAGAGTAAACATGTATATGTAAATGTTCTGAAAAAAAACCTGAAGGAATATCATGTTTCGATGCTGAGAAAAGGTACATCGGAGCAGGTCAGTTTTAGAATTATTGGTATATGCCCAACCGACTCCCCTTAAATGATTACCTTAATTTCAAAAATGTTCTTCCATACAGTGCGAAACAAAATTTGAAAATTACAAATAACAATTTAAAAAAATAATATTTATTACTTTCCATTATTTTTTAGGGTTTTTAATTTTATTAAACATAGATGAAAAAAAAGTATTTCAGCCATATTTTTAAGTCCGTATGTAGTCTCAAATAAAATTAAATAAAATATATTACATTGCTCTTAGAACTATTCAACAGTTTCTAGTATTAAGTTTAATACATCGGAATAAGACCAAACTTGTCATTAATAAATAAAAAAAAACTCAATTTTGAAAGAAAAGAAAAGCATGAAAAAATATTTAAAAAATTAGTTTCAAAGTCATTTTATGTACTAAAATATTCATCTTAAGTTTCTAAAACATTTTTAAAAATACGAAAACAGTTTTCCTTATACATCACTGTAATGCTTTTTGTTTTAATTTTGTTTTAATTATTTAAATTTGATTTGTTAGAATTCAAAAGAGTTAAAAATTTTTAAAATGTTCTTATTGTAGTTGTTCTCCGAAAATGCTCATCGCAGTAAATTTAATATCTGTTTTAAACTCACTCATAACATTATCTATCTTATTTCAGTGCTGTAAGTAGGCTTAAATTATTATATTCCTTCGAAATACATAAATACAAGTAATAAGGCATGCAATGCATTATTTTTTTTTATTTATGATTACGTAACAAATTATGTTTTTTTTAAAAAACACTCTTACTTCGTTTGAAGAAGAAAAATAAGCTATGATTGCATTCAAAATTATGGTGTTTGCCGGAAAATCCATTGTTTAAACGAAAAGAAAGATATATTAATAAAATTTTTTGCTTTTAATTAAATAATTATAATCTTACATATGAGCGAAGTACTTCGTGATATTCCTTTACTATAAATGCAATAGCACTTCAAGATTGATTAGAAATACAATAATGGAACAAAATATATTAAATAATAAAAATTGTAATTAAATTCAATGACTGAAATGTTGAAAACCGGTTCTGTGCGTTTTTGGCGAATAAATTAAACAACTATAATTTCAAATATGATTAATCCATTATTTTCTATTTTGGACATAAATGCAATTAATGCATTTAACTCTTTAATTAACTAAGAACAATGTATGTTGTTCTAACTTTACTTTAATTATTCCTGCTTCATGTTTGACCTAATTCCTGCCTATATTATGTTCGACCAGCATTTGCGACTTTTTACATTGCATTTAATGAATATATTTTAATAAATAGTGATATTATGAATTAAGTAAATTCGATTGCTTTTCTATTAAAACAAAATTGTTAATGTAAAAAAATAGAAACTTGAGCTTCTTAAAGTAGAAACAGAACAATTCAAAACATTTTTCTAAGCTCAAAGAACAATGCATGTACTAAATTTTGGGACAGCAAATGACTATTTTATCTAGTTGTAATCACCACCTAGATTCTTAAGTAGGTATTTTTAGGAATAAAATTGAATGTAGACAAAAACTGGTAAAAAATAATACTGACAAATTAAAAAGCAAGTCATTTAACAAAACAAGTAACTTTCTACAACTTTTTAATCGTAAAAGAGGATGATTTTTCCAAGACTTCATAAAAAAAAACATCATTCTATAAAGAAAACTGAAGTATATGGTATTTTAATCATTCATTTGTTAATATTTCCGTTCATATGCTAATGGTTTACCTGAAATTCCGATTTTCCAATTTCGTTTTCTCATTAACAAGCATTTATTAAAAATTGCAAAACTGAACATTATATTTGACTGAATAAATGGTTTTTATCCCATTCTCTAAGGTATCATGAACATTTTTAAATTTTACCATATTTACCAATTTTTATCACACATTGCAAAACCATATTTTATTGTTAATTTTAACAAAATCATTACTAAAGTACTTCGGTAAAAATTAGCTTGCTTTTGGCCTTCCCATAAAGCTAGAAAAATGGCAAATTTACAATATTCTGGCAGTTTTGAACCTACTCCTTTACTCAGTGTAAAATTAAAATTCACTTAACTAAATAATGTAAGGGATATTTTGGATATTGATGTTATAAATTATGACCAATATTTTCTCTAAAAATCTTATTTGAACAATTTGTTTGTCTAAAGAAGGCTGTCAAAAACTCTCGAGCAAAATTTTTCTCACTTGTTACACAATTTTAGAAATAGTTTTTATCGAAAGCTCTACCCTTATTGGACAGCAATATTTTAAAAAAAAAAACTTTCATGTCAAAGAGTTTCATTTGCTTTTGAGTTGAACTACTAATTAGTCAAATGACAATCAAAAAGTCAAATCTTAATTGAAAACCTAGATTTAATATCGACCTTATAAGAAATAATTAAAAAATTATTTTCAGAAATTTCCATTGCGAAAGGGACCCATCTTGGAAACTACCATTTCAGATCAGTATTATGATACTGAAGAAATGTCCATCACAATGCAGTTGAATTTAAAATGGTTACCAAATGTAAAAATGTGATATTAATTTAGACGTCACAAAGGGCACTTCATAAATAATTTCATTTATGGGTTTCAAGAGACCCTTGTATTTTACACTGTATTGTATTTATTACCGATAGTACCGATTACTCTCAAATATAATAGGCATCCTGTAAAAGCATGTATAGACGTGTTAGCGTGAAAGACATTTCAAGGAGAAAAGAACTACCACTAACCTACAATAATGGATGTCGTGGTAATCCAGTGGGTAGAGAATCAGACTCCAGTCCGAAGATGCCAGAGTTCGATCCTCGACCCACAGAGTACATGCGATACACGTGTTCATAAAATCTGTGGAATCGAAAGTCCAGTAATCGGTTGCTGAGCTGTACCGCGGATAAAGGTGTCTGGAGGAAATTTTCATCCTCTTAAAATCTATGTCAAACTTATGGAAGTGGCAACATGTTTAAGTGGTGCTGCACTCTATCTGAAGGATTCTGAGCTAAGACGTACTCTCATCCTTGCGGTGTACTCTTGTCAAATGGAAGGCGCACCTTCCTGACTTAGTTCGCAAAAGCCAATAGCTGGCGTGATTGGCTTGTCCAAGTGTCATGAGAAACATTAAAAGAAACGGAATTATCTGACTTTTTTTATTCCTCATGAAATAATTGGAGAATTTTTTTATAAGATATGGTAAGACTGGTGAAATACATTAATGCTGAACAGTTAATATTAGTAAATGGTGTTAAAAGCATATTATCTTAAAATGCATAAAATATTTTCACAAAAGTTTCCTATGAACTTTATGTTCTCCTAAATACTCCTATATGACAAAAACAGAGTAACTATCTTAGAACAGCTCTTGCATATATCATGCTAATTATCCAGGAAGCCCTAATGCTTGGTTTATATGTTTAGAGAAGTGTTCATTGAGTTCCAGTGGAATAACTGCAAATATTTTCATTTATTGCATTCCAGTAAAACCAAAGGAAAAAAATATGCTTCAGACTTATTCAATCATGCAAATCTGAAGAAGGCCATGACCTATTAGTCATAATACACATGTTTCAAACGTTATTCTAGAAAAATAGTATTGGAATTTTTCATATATTATTTTAGTATGTAATTAACATTTAAAACATTTAATAAAACTATCTCAAAATGCAAATGCTATGTTAAAGCATAATGACTTAAATTGAATAAAATATTTTCATATATCACCCTCTGCAAGCATTTAATAACATAAAGAAAATTTATAGATTTTTATCTAACTCAAACCAATTTCTTTAAGACACAAAAAACCCATCTTTTGCTTGCATAATATCAATGATCTAGGAAATACTAGTGATTAGTTTATATACTTAGAGAAACGCTCATTAGGTTCCAGGGCAGAAACTGCAAATATTTCCATTTATAACATTTTAGTAAAATCGTAGAAAAAAATCTGCTTCAGATTTATTTAATCATGGGGATCAGAAAAACACCATAAACTATTATTCATAATACAAATGTTTTAAACGTTATTCTAAAAAAATAAAATCGGTATTTTTCCTATATCACTTTAGTATGTGTCACATCTAAAGCAGTAAATAAAACTATTCCAAAATGTAAATACTATGGTAAAGCATAATGACTTAAAATGAATAAAATATTTTCATACATCACTCCCTGTAAGCACTTAATAACATAAAGAAAATGCATATATTTTTATCTTATTCAAACCATTTTCTTTTAAAAACAGAAAACTTACCCATACATAGCCCTTACCTTACTTGGTATTATTGATCCAGGAAGCATTAGCATTTGATTTATATACTTAGGGAAATGCTCATTAGGTTCAAGTGCAGTAAATGCAAATATTTTCATTTTAAACATTCCAGTAAAACCAGAAAAAAAGAATTGCTTCAGATTTATTCATATCATGGGAAGCTGAGAAAAACCATGAACCATTTGTCATGGGCGAGATAGCTAAGTAGTTGAATGGAAGTGAAAAAAATGTTTTATTTTTGTTTTGGTTCGTTCGTAAAATACGCTGCGAATTGCATAAATAATCGTTGAACGATTCATTTTATTTTGGAATTGGGATATCAACATTCATTTTATTTTTCTCAAGAAGAACGAAAGAAATATCTTTGTTTTCAGAAAATGTTATGATGATAAATGTAACTGTTTGAAAAGAGAAGCATTAGCCACGGCCTTGTGATTGTCAAGTGTTACTAGATTATATGAAGGAGCGAAAAAGAAAGTTACAAAAATGGATAAAAATTTATTATTCAGCCCAGTAAAATATTCTTAACCTAAAAATACTTCCGTTTCAACTATTTTTTCTTAAAAATAATGCATGTTAATGAGGAATTTTGCATAAGTTAAAAGCAAGTTGATTTTAAACTCAGTTTTAATAAAAGTTTTACTATTAAATGATTTTTGATACAGATTAATTCTAATTTTACACGTTACTTATACACTGGTGGACAAAACTAACAGATGGAAGACATTTTCCCAAATATCTAAAAAAATACTGAATATAAATAAATGAAATTTGGTATGGATATATCTTATTCCATGATAATAAAGTATGCAAAACAAAAATTAAAGTGCCACTCACTGGCAAGACATATTGCCAATAAATCCAATGTAGTCTGAACTTAAGAATAAAAGATGACAATAAAAGTGAGGCTTGTACAGTGTGTGTTGCCTCTAGTATGGTGTATGGTCACCCCTGACAGACAGACAGCTTGCACAACGAGTATGCATGCTGTTAATAAGGGAGTTAAGGAGGACTTGTGGAAGACCCTCCCATTCTTCCACCACAGCAATTTTTAACGCCAGAATGGTTCTGGTGGGAGGTTGGCGCATCGCAATAGCTTTCCCAAGAGCATCCCAAGCATGTTCAATAGGATTCAGGTCAGGGGATTTGGCTGGCCAATACATTTGTCGAATATCATTGCTCCCCAGATACTCATCAACCATGAGAGCCCTATGTGGTCGATCGTGGTCGTCCATAGAAATGAACTTCGGGCCAACAGCACCCCTGAAGAGACGCACATAGAGCTCTAGGACCTCCTGCCTGTACCTCTCGGCATTCACGGAACCACTGTCAAACACATGGAGCGTTTTGCGGATATATTGAGTGATCCCTGCCAAAACCATGAGTCCTCCACCAGCATAATGGTACCTTTCGATAATGTTGCTGGGATGGTATCGGGTTCCAGGTTCCCTCCATATCAATAACCGTCCAGAATCAGGTTGTATACTGAATCTGGACTCATCTGTGAGAACATTAGCCCATGGAAGCTGTGTCCGATTCTGATGTTGTCTTAGTTTCGTCCGCCAGTGTAGTTTAAATAATTATGTTTTTGAAATAAGTACTACTAATTTTGTTCATAATTATTAATGTACTTTGCACATTTCACTTGTCTTCAATTGAAAGCATTATTTTATTCTGAAATTGGAATTTAAATCGAAATGAACTGAAATAGATTTTTTTTATTTCATTCTGGATTACGAAAAAAATATTAACTTCACTGATTTAAAATGTATTTATCTAAATATAGACGCATTAACTACTGTCTTAAAGTTTGTCTAAGCGACAATGTTGATTTCTGATCTTTTAAAATATTCTGAATCCAGTCACTTTAAACTATTTAGCGGAGATAATGCATGTTAATCAAATGTATGCAGAAAAAAGTTAATGCTAATTTTTAATTAAACTTTTAAAGTAACATAATACTAGGTTTAGACAAACATTGAATGTAAAATGTATGACTATAAAACCCGCTATTTCAATACTTGGGTGTACCAAATTGTAATAGGAAAAACATGTTGATTCTATTTCAGACCGGGTGATGAAACGTAAAAAAATCGAGGCCTTCCTTTATCATCACAAATTACCTTTTTCCATATTATTATTCCACATAATTAGGAATACTAGTGACTAAAAATTAATGCAATTAATATATAATAATTAATTAACTTTATTGCCAATAATTATTAATCTAAAAGCAAACTGGAAATGATCCAAAATTAAACCCTCAGGCTAATTATTGAAGCAGTTTTGACTATGTTTATTGATTTAGTGTTACTTCATTAATTTTAAATCATTGAAGACTGTCTTCTAAGAGAAAGTTATCATTCTATATGAAAATCATTACAAGTCAGTTTTCTTATTTTTTTAAATGGCTATAAGTACCTAGCTGAATATTCAGAGACATTTAGTGGTTTTGCCCAATAGAGAAAATCAGGTAAAATTGCTGTAGGACTGTAATTTTGTGGTATCTCTAACTAGGTTGTTAATTCATTTTCATATATGAGTTGAAGCTAAATGTTGTTGGAAGATTATATCGTCGATTATAGTTTTTGCATTGGAAAAAAAATTTCTTTCTAAATCGACGATATCTCGGCGCCTTTAAAAGTTTAAATTCAAATCTCGTCTTCCAAAAACAAACCCACTTATGACAGCAAAACAAAAGCTTGCTAGGAAGAGATGAAGCAAATGAAGACTGTTTTGCGTCTTGGAGGGTTGAAAGTATAATCTTCGTGCCTTATGGCAATCGAGTTGTTTGAATTTGCAGGATAAATCAGGAAGCATTTAATAAAGTGTGCCCATACATTCAGTAAAATTCTCAGTTAGGGTGATGGTAAGGAAGTGCATGTTCGTAAAAGGACATGAATGTGTATATATCTTCAAAGAAAAGGTAAATCCAGGTATGTATCGAGATAATTTCACGCACTGCATGATTCCATCGTCTGAAGACATTTTTAAGGGCAATTTTATTTTTCAACAAGATTTAGCTTCACCACATATATCAAAATCAACTAAGATCCGGCTGAAAGAGCTACAATGGCCAGCTAACTCACCAGATCTTACCTCAATTGAAAAATTAGAGGGTATATTAAAGAAAAAAATCTACAAGAAGTTGCGCCAACAAGCAAAGCTGAACTAATGGAAAGCATTATTTCACTTGAGCAAATATGAACGAGAAAGAGTGTCAAAAGCTTGTTGGTTCTATGCAAGATCTTTGATACACAGGGCTCAAAACAAATGGCGATGCTACGAAATACTACATAACTTTTTTCTCCATCATATATAAGTGAATTTTAGTGTTCATAAGGAAATATTCTAACATTTTGAACCACGTAAAATTTTATTCTAATTTTTTTTTTTCGAAAATAAATTTTGTAACTAATTTATGCTTTATTTTGATTTATTAAATGCTTAAAAGTATACTGAAACATGTAGTATATGAATATATATATATATATATATATATATATAGTTGAAGNCATTATTCTTTTACCATCGTTTAAGTACAAAATAATGTACATCATATTCAAATTTCATGTCAATCGGATGATTTCTTGTAGAGTTATGACAAAAAACGCACTTGTTGCTCAAGTTTTGCACACCAGTGTGTGTATATATATATATATATATATATATATATATTAATTTTGTTTAATATACGTTAAGCTACACTACACATTAAATAAACAAAAATTTACAGCAGATAACTTATTATCAGAAATAAATCTAAATAAATTTATAATTAAAAACGAAGACTATAGAATTTCGTAGCAATCACTTAAGAGGAATATTCTATGGGAATTGAGCAGCTGGCGTTTATGTTATAGTTCATCAGCTTCAAACACTGGTAAACGATTTTGCTTCGAGTAAACAATTTAATAACTAATGAGGAATCTTTTCTCATAAGTAATCCTGAAGGGAGGGAATGGTTCGAAGAACGTTTATAACTCGTTCTGGCATTTAACGGCGTCCCAATATGCTCGAAAAGGAAACTAAAGGTGAAAGAAACAAGAAGGCGATAATTTACAAGTTTAATTGGAAGGTAAATGGGATAATCTTGCACGTTTTAGGTACTTAATGAATAAAAGAGAAACTGATAATGTTAGAGAGTATATTTGTAATTCGATAAATGTTTCTGATTAATTAATGAAAAGCGTCAGTAAAAGATAATAATAGAAAGGTGAAGTTTTAAATTGTTTGGAGAAAGTATGGGAAAATGAAGGTAACAATAGAATACTAATTTTAAAGTAGCGAGAGATTATTAAAAAAAAACATAAATCATCATCTTTATATCGATATCTTGCAAATTTTCTAAAGTAGTTAACAAAACAAAACATTAACTAAATTAAACTTAAAAAATACAGTGCTATAATTTCAGAGTATATATATTTCAGTATACTATATATATTTTCCTATCAAGCGTGCGAAAATAAAAACGTTTCTTGACTCAGCATATGCAGTGCCTCTTTGCGATAGTAAACCTAATTACTGCTTAATCGATGCCACTGACCATTATTTTAGTTTAGTTATTGCACTTTCTTTAATCCAGTTGTTATTGGCTCTGATCTCTAGTGATCTTAGGTCATTTATTTAATTTTGATTTTTAAAACAATTGGGTGCATATTTCAGAGAATGTCAACGGATGACGAATCGAGCTTTTTCTACTTTTACCTATTTCTTTTTACTACAAATTAGGTTACGTTATTTCATAAATATTTTAACTTATGTCTATTTTTCTCCTTCTTAAATTTATGTTCAAAATAGCATATATTTGTTCAAATGTTATGCATAATTAATCATTTTTAGCTAATGAGAATAATAATATTTAGTCTCATGGTTATTATATATGTACGGGTTTGATACATTATCAATATCGATCGTATTTCCTTCTGTTCAAATTGAAATATACGAAATGACATTAAGCATACGAACATTAACATACATGACATACGAAATATTAAAAATGGATAAAGTTTAAAAAATTAATGAGACTTAGTTGAAAATTGACGGTATGTCTCTTTCACTTCTATTGTTGGCCATATTTTCGGTAGAAATGCTGAAATATAGCGTTTCTTACACCTCACTATTTATTGTAATATTCTTATGATTTCTTAAATGCTTAATATGATTATGTTATTTATATTCTGTTAAAGAATCAGTAATGTCAGAAAACATTTTTGCAGATTTTAAATTCTGGTATAAATTATCAAAGGCTAATTCAGGCTATAGCTGCTCAAAAGCATTTATTCAGAAATGTTAAAAATAATACAAAGATGAGGAAGTGTAAGTGCTGAAAGAGTGCTGCATTTTTATTACCTTAATTTGATTCGATAGGCTATAATATTGCCGAAATTATTCAATTCTATTTAAAAAAATATTGATAATAGGGATGATCACTGCAAAGTAAGGTTGATGCTAAATTATACTATACCGCAATCTTGCTTCAAAAAGAGTAAAATATACTTCATATGAGATTTCTTTACATGATTGCGTGATAACCTGATTTAAAACATGATATAAAAGTTGCAATAATTTTTTTTAAATATTACTGTTCAAAATACTGGTTTCATGAATTAAAATTTAACAGATTTTTGAAGAGTTAACACGTCAACGAATGATAACTCTAATCTCAAATGAAAACGACGAGTTATTCTACCAAAACTTGAAATTTTAACTTAACTGTGCAACTATTGACCAGAACGTTGAACGTGCTTAGGTGTTTTTTCGGCATATTGTCACTTATATCGGTATAGAATAATATTAATTTATTATAGAATAATATTAGGCACAATTATTATCGAATAATATTAGGCACAAACACACCATATCATGCGCACTCTCAAAAATATAACTTATAAAATTAAGCAGAACTTGAGCTGAATTTCGATTATTGTGAATGGTATCGTTGAAAATTCACTGATTATTTGGTAGTTTTTGGTAGTTCTGTAAACAAAACTACCGAAACAAAAACTTCCAAAACTACCAAAACAGGAAGGAGTAACAATCAACGGTCTAAGGAACAAGAAATATTGTCCAATACTTTTTTGAAATAAAGAAATTCTATTCAAGACACTATGTTTAATTATGGACCGATGTTCTTTGCTTTGAATGTATTTTTTTTCTGAAGTGTACAACAGTGTTCATTCTCAATAAAATGCTAATAATGAGCAAACGTATAATGTATTTCACATAAAAATAAGCAGATTTTTAAGCAAACATATTTTTAATTAAATATAAAAAAGAAAATTAGTTCAAAGCTCAACACTCAACCTTATACATAAAAAATGGAGCATTTCATAAAAATAATCCAAAGGGTTACTTAAAAAAAAGTCTTAGACATCTAACATTCCACTAATAAAATTGCTAGAATCTCAATGTAGTTTTTTCAGTAGTACACTATTCTGATTTTATTGGAAAAAATTATAACATTCCAAAGAAAATTACTTCTACCGCTCTAGTTGATAAAAATCATAAAAGTTACATTTATAAAAGCAAGAAATTCACATTACATTTATTACATTTTATTACATTTATAAGAGCAAGAAATTTCCTTTCGGAATTTCGAATAATTGTTCTTCATACTATCTCATGATAACTATTTAAATGTGACCATACGAGAGTAGATTTGGAGACTACCTCAAGTCAATCAAACTTTTCCTAATCACAGCCTTAAATATTCTTAGGGTTTTTCTTTCAAATTCTTTTCGTAGCAAAAAGTATCAACTTTTATTTGACCCACCAAATAAGACTTTCTCTATTTCGCTTCTTCTCCTCCAGAAACATCAATATCTTCTTAAGAAGCAAACAATGCAATACTTCTTTTCTTTTATTCACTATTCTTTGTTTCCAGACAATGTGCCTAAAGCATTAGATTTTATTTCATCTCCTTTGTTTACCGATCTGTTTTTAATTTTTTTTTTTAACTTTTTAGTCTTTTATTTCATCAATACATAATATCTAATGATTTAACGCTTCTATGCAGGATACTATATATATATATATAGGTGATTCTTTGTAAACATGACAACTCGGAAAAAAGAAATTCTTCAAATCTAAAGTCCTCAAAATAATCTAATTTTTTTGTATATTAATTTAGTTACATTTATTAATATCTTACAGACAACAGTTTGGTTTATTGACATTTGCTCAAGAAAAAAAATAAAATAGAACTTCACGAAATTTGGAATGCCAGGAAAATGACGAGAAAGCCGGAAAATGACATATTAGCTTTGACAAGTTAAGAAAACAGTCATTTTTAAATAATAGTAAGTAACTCAGCTTAGGAATCTAAAAAAAGACAAAGTTTAGAAGTTAATTTTAGCTTCTTATGCAAATGAATTCCAAAAATAATTATTATTAACAATTTTACTAGAAAAGTTAAGTATAATGAAAGTGAGAGAGTAACACAGACAATAGTTTTTAATTTCTCTACGCTTTAATTTGCAAAGAAACAGTTAAAACAAAGAAAACAAAAAAAAATTTTTAAATTTCATTAATCTTGAAGCTTTTAGAGGTAGCAAAATGCCTAGAAGATATTGGGAAAGTAGCAGACATTTTTGAATTTCTTGATATTCTAAGAAATTTTGACACAGTCTTTTTTCCCGGGACACTTAAGATGATTAACAGTCTGTTTGCCAGCACGAATAATAAAGTTAAATTTAATATCATTATGAACGACTTCAAAAGCTTGAAATAAAAATGATAATGTTAGGAATTTTTTATTTAATTTTATAAAAATTTACATTAAAATTAATTTTATAAAAATTTACATCGGAATTTTTTTTTTATAACATTATTTTAATTTAAAATATTTCAAATCATTTTATTTAACAACTTTATAGCATTCCTTAATTTATACAGTCAAGCAGCGTTTAAAGACTATAATAGAATTAAATTATACAGTGATGTACTCAGTTTATCCTTTATATTTTTAACTATCTGTGTTTTGAAAAAAAATTACCTGACTTCTTTGAGTTAGATGGACCATCATTTGTTTAAATTAATTCTTTCCTCCAATGTAGAAGGAATCAAAAATGGTTTTGTTGTTGATATGTACAGAATAAAATTTTATATAATAATCAATAATTAAATAAAAAATTAACTTTAATTACATGTGAGCATTATGCAATCTTTCACAAACTGGGTAAATTTTTGCTTTCCCTCTCTATATTATAGAGTTTAAAAAAATTTCTCATAACTGAGATAATGTCCTGGAATTTATAAGCCAGGATAATAACAGTTTTGCCATTTTACAGCAATTAACATTACTTTGATTTAACGTTTTGGCCTAAGACGTTTACTTTCCGCAGAAAACATCAGGATTTCTTGAAATAACTAAGGTAGATGTAAATAGTTTATGTTATTAATGATTTCAAGAGGACAGGAAAATTACAACATACAAACCTACTCAAAAAACCTCGTAAAATTTTTTGAAATAAATGTTGACTCAGAAAGTTGGTTCTTTATTCCTGGAATTAGACACGTTCTGATAGGATGGTATTCTAATTAATCTCTTAGCCTAAGATATTGATTGCTGGAGCTATCTATTCTGGTTATAAATTACTAAAAAAAAGTGGCCAGGAAAATGACTGATTTTCAAGTGACAAGCAAATTATTGACNAAAATTATTTTCAACAAAGGTTTTGGAAATAATACCCTCTGCATATATTCTAGAAATGCTTACAGCGGTTGAGATCAAAAAAATAGATAATGAAAAATGCATGGGAAGTTTTGAAGCTAATTATTATTGGAAATATTGTTTGTGACATACCAGGAAAATGACATTTTGATATTCAATTAAATTTTTTAACTACACAAAACAGTCAATGCTAGTGCAAATTCATTTTAAAACGGTAACAGCAGTGCTATTTCTTAATTTTTTTTTTAAGAAAAAGTTCTTTTAGTAGTATAGTATTAGATCTTGGAGCAAGAGATTATGAATTGTCATATTTCTTGAGAATCACCCATATATATTATATATATATATATATATGTTTATGTACATATATATATAATTGGACCCATATATTCTTACTGGTGGAGAAAATTTTACAATAGAAAAATGTATATTGTATTTCAGAAAATATTAATAAAACACGGGCATCTATTTTACAAAATGTCGCTTTAATTAGCAACAAAACTCAAATGGGTAATAAATGCGCCGTTACATTTTCATTAAAAATTTCAGTTGTTTAATTAAGCTTCCGTGTAGCTTTTATAAATTTCCACACAGCCAATTAATATACTTTTTCGTTTAAAGCGTTAAAATATATAGAATACAAATTTCATTTAAAATATTATAATATAATGTTAGTTTTTACATTGATTTTTGTTCAAATATTTTTATATAGATTTACAGTCATAATGTGCATCCACTTAATTCTCTACAGCGAGCAAACAAAGAAAGAATCCTCCATTGCAAATTAAACAAGATTAAAAAATTGCGCACAAGAGTTTTTGTCTAAATTGACTGCATTTTTGACAATTTTTTTTAAACTTTAAATTATTTAATTTCCTAAAAATTCTAAATTGTGGTCCATCTTGTCCCCAAATCCAATTTGCATGCGAAATAAATTTAAAATATATATAAAATGCAATTTAAGGATACCTATAACGCATGCAAAATACATTTAAATATGTATTATACATGCATAATAAATTTATGTCTTTCTGAATCAAAAATATGTTTAAATGATTTCATTTAAGTACTTGGATGCCAAACGTACCTTAGGTTTCATAAATTTCTAAATTGTCAACTATGTAACTTTATACAAGTTTCAAATTAGTACTTAGTATAGTTTTAAATCTTTAAGTGAATATTTAGTAGTTAACCTAACACGCTGTATGCATAAATCGCTTGGGAGGTACTTTTCACTTTGATTTATCACTTTTATCATCCCATGTCAAGTTTTCACCACAATGGTCTTAGTCACAGATTAAAACCATTGTAGTTTAGGATCTGGATTTAGAATTTCCACAACTCGAGTTGTAATAGCATTGAATAAAGCACAAAGAGAAAGCAATGAAGTGGAAATATAGTAGTCATTAAATTAATCAAGTAGATGGTATATATAATTTTAAATCATTTCAGGTGTCTGTTTATATCGTAAATTTTATAGAATATATAAAGCCTGTTAAAATTTAAACCAATCCATGCAGCATTAGAATATATCTGATTATGTATACATACATAATTATGGATTGCCTTACAAAACGCATTTTATAAATATTTTAATGTTAAGACATTATGTTTAAGAGACACAAACATTATGCATAGAAGATACTTTATTTGATTAAAAGCTGAAAAATATAAACTGAAAATTTAAAACTTACAGAATTCGGATTCAAGACTTATATTTAAATTATTTAAAAGTAGATCATTTTTAAGAAACTATTTTAGAAAAATATTTCTGAAATAAGTAATCATCTTTATTACGTTCTCAAATGAAATCAATGGTGTTTTTTACTATTCTCAGTACCTTAGATTTGAAGAACTGTATTTAACCATTTTAAATTGCAAATTTAAGTCGATTGAATAATGTCTGTTTAAAAATTCTTCATTTTTTTAAAATTAAATCAAAATAGGAATGATATATAAGTTGTTAAAATGAGATTCCATCTGTTTATTGGTTATTTTTACAGCATGAAGTCGAACTTTAAGAAAATGTCCGTACACCAAGAAAAAAGTAAATTTACCAAAGTAAGGCAAATTTCCCATGTTTCTCAATTTATGAGAACACCGAAAACCTCTATAATTTTTAATGTTGCGCTTTGGCGATGGTTTTAGTAAAATTAAAAATAAAGTACTGTTTTATTATGAGTTATAAAATTTAGTAAATGTAGTAAAATTAAATATTTTTTCATTATACCTCAGATTATGGCATGAAACTAATTATTTGATTGAATTTACTTTCCAGTTTTTTATTTTATTTTGTTTTTTACTAAATTGGCAATAAGGATCTAAAGTTTTGAAAACCAGAATTTCCGGCAAACCATTACTATATGAACGGACAAATTACAGAATAAATGGTTTAAATATTGTATATTTTAATTTTAATTACCAAAATTATAGTATTTCTTTTACTAGAAATGCCATTACTAAACGATACATTACATTTACTAGAACTTTATTCTAAGTGTAGTAAACATTATAGACGATAAATGTTTTGTTATTTTCAACTATTTATATTCTTTATTTATTCTCTTATCCATAACTTCCATTTAAAACGCATTTTGCATATTTACTATTTATGGCTAATAGGAAAAAATAACCAGTATATTTTTTACATGAAACAAACAATTTTGAGCAAATGACGAGAACTTGCGATATTAAGTTCTAAAAATAATATAGAATGAAGTTAATTACAAAAAAAGAAATCAATTTCCACATCAAGATTGAGATGTTCTGAGCAGAATTCAAAAAAATTTGTATCCATATTTATTTTCAAAAAATGTTTTTTTTTAATTTTCAGAGATAAATACGTTTGCAAAATTTAATGAATTGAAGGGAAAATATACTAACGTTATTGCAAGAAAAATGTAATTTGAGTAATGAATTGATTAATAACATATAGTTATAAGATAATAGTTATGACGTTTGTAGTTCTGAGACTTTCAATTCTTTTGCGAATAAATTTCTTTAATTTCTAAAAGTAACTTTGAGAATCTACTCGTATAATCTTCTTGAAAAAAAAACATAACTATTAGTAGCTATATTCTCTGATAAGTTGGCACTTAAATTTAATAAACACTCGTTATTTAGCACTAGTCTAGTTACTGAAACTTACTTAATTTCCCTGGCAATTCTAGCGAGAGTTATTTTGTTTTGAAGCCATTCATTTTCGAAATCAAGAATAATACTCTAGTGAAGAAGGGAATATAAAACATTGAAAGTGAAATTCTTAACTAGATCTGACGTTAATTAGCATGGGAATGTTAACTCATAAGAGAAATAATTAATTGCTTCGGAAATATATCTGAATTATTTAAATATATATTAATGAAGTAAATAACAAATATTTAATCAAATTTAAAAAAATCATTATGTTCATACTTGATAGTTAATTTTAATGGCTAAATACAGTTAATTGTAAAAACAGGAAGAAAAAAAATCACCTGCACTATAAAAAATTTCGGATTAAGTTCTGGTAAGAGTGCTGGTATACAAGAGGCAGTTATTTTCACCATAAAATCCATTTTTGCTGGAACAAGTAAAAAACAAAAAATCTGATATATATTAATTTTTTATGATTCCCATAATTCCCATGTAACATTTTCTTTAATTAAATAAATATTACTGTAAAAGTTACGGTTTAATAATTTACTATAAAAATGCATTTTATGGACGATGCACCTGAAAAGCCGGTACTTCGCACACTAATTTAATAGGATTTTTTTTACTGTACATATAACAGTTTAATCTGTATTATGTAAAACTGTGTTCTATATATTTTTATCCTTTATAATGTAAAAAATGCAAAATAAAAAACTGTTTCGTTGTACGAGATGGATTATTTGTCCCATATTTCTTTGATTTCACATATAGCTTAAGATGTCAAGAGAAACTATATATTATGCTTTTTTCTCTAACTACTATTACTAATCACGCGATTACTTTCTGATTCTCAGTTAGAAGTCACGTTTTTCTTATTGCAGAACTGCATTAAAATGAATGACCAAATGAAAAGAATCTGAAATAAAACAAGATATAACGCGTTATGTAACATAAATCTTCATCTGTAATGTAAGTCTCAGAAAACTTAAGTTTTTTATTTAAAAAAAAACTAGATTTTTTCGGTTTATTATTTTTAAATTTATACCTTAATCCCGAAAAAGAAGTAAGTAAACTATAACTTTGTCACCACCGTATATTTAGTATAGATAGAAAAGTAACAAAAAAATTCTCCACTGAAGATCGAATTTCTTTTCTAATTCTTGAATTTTTGATTTTCGAAAAATAAATCTTATTAAAAGGAGGTCATACTCAAATTAGAATTGGAGTAATCTCACATTTCAGTTACCATTTATGATCTTAAAAAGCAAAACTTCAAATACTCACGAAAATTTAAGAAACTAACCTTTAAATTTAACTTAAAAACTAAACTTAAAACTAACTTCAAAGTAGCAAGTGCAGCAACTGATATATCATATAATATTTCTAAGACGAATAAGTTTTGGCTTAATCATTGGAGTTTTGCATAATAAGATAGTATGACAGGTCACCATATAATGTGTTAATTATTTAGGAATAAATTATTTTTAAAACGCATAAACATTAATTTTCTGAATACATTTTCTGACCATCTGTGCCTTCTTAACCTTAGAATCTAATTTAAATTCAGAACTAGTCTATCTTTAAACCTAAGAACTGGAATTATTTCTTAAAAAGCATACCAAGCGTTATTGCGTTATTATATAACATTAAATAATTAATTTACCTATTTACAGCAATGTAGCATGCAATATTGTTGCGTTGATGTAACAACTAATAAAAGAATTTAGTTATACAAATATGTAACTAAGCGCTTTATTTGAAAACATATTTCCCCGAAAGATAAGTTCTGTATATAACTGGATTTAAAATAACCAAATATACCATTACTTTTAACAGCTGCAAATCCTTCAAATGAAATAACATGCATAGTATTTTTCCTTTATGGCCTTCAGATATAGGTTTTCAGTTTATATTGAAATAATTTTTTTTCTGAATGGCAGGCACTGAACAACATTTTTCGTCTTAGAAGATGCCGGAAACGTTACTCATTTCACGTTACCCAGTGGGCACCTGTGAACCAAAGTCAACACATAGAGAGAAGCATCCATGCCCAGAGCGGGATTCGAACTTGCAGCCATCGGATTATTGCGTAATGTCCCGGAAAAATTAAACTTCCTGGAGCCAATTTTGATTTTTTTTAAAAACAAGTAATGCATTGATGTTTTTAAAATTCTAAAGGTATTAATTTAAATAAATGGATAGCATTAATTTGAACAGAAGAAATGCTTATAAAGAAAATTAAAATCCTTCAAAAGAATAATGGTCCTTGCTACTTTTTATTAAGGCATGCATCAATGTAGATAAAGCCCCTGTGGCTCGGTAACATGCTGATAATGAAAAGGTATCTGTCTTCTTCGTCTCGGGGTTCCGATTAGGCAAACAATCGTGGTAGAAATAATTAACTACACTAACAGACAAGCTTTCACTATTTCTATTTCTCCTAAATACTTGGAACTAGGACCAAATGGGAAAAAAATTACTCTTGCGTAACTATTATTGTCTCTAGTCTTCGAAAAAGAAAATTAATTAAAAAGATTTTTTTTCCGAAGATTTAACTAAATTAGTGAAAAAAATTTAAACGAAAAAAATGTTTTTTTAAGTTTAAGGAAGAGATTATTAAGATAAAAAGGTTTAATAATTGAAACTATGCCCTTACCCCCTAAATAGAACAAGAATAATAAATTATGAACAATCACCAAGATTAACTATTTTTATGTTATTTATCTAAATTATGATGAAATCTCTTAACATTTTTTATGCTCGATTATAGAAAAACTACAGTAGCTTTAAAAAGTATGAAATTAGGAAATCCACATGCTTTAATCGTTTGAAATAGATTACACATTATTAAGAATGAAAAAGGCACGAATTATGAAAACAAAACAGAAGTGAAAAATAACTCTTAAAAGAAGGAAATAATAATAGTTTCGATGTTATCGAAGCTTTTCTTTTTTTTTTCTTTCCTCCAAGCCCTGAGCATGTACCTAGGTTATGAAAACCCTTAACCATATAGCCCAGGACTTGGCCGCTGGTCCAGCTCCACTCCAGCCTAAATAACATACAATTTAAAAAATTTAAAAATTTAAAAAAAAAATAGATTTTACTGAAAGTGTGGAGTTTAGGAAGAAATAAGACCAAAAAAAATATTATACATGTAAAATGGGAAGTTATTAAAATTTTAATAGATAGTCATAAAGAATTTATAATTCTAGATGCCTTTACTTAATCAAAATTTTAAAGCACGCCTGGTTAACCCTATGAATCTAAGATTCCACGATATATAGTAAATGCACCAGCGATTACCAATAAAGGTAGAATATTTACGGGACATAAATTTAATGTTGTTAACATATCTGAAAATAACATTAACATGAAACAGAATTTTAACCATTATTCTGAAAAAGTAGGAGAAAAACTGTATAGTAATAAGTTCACTGTAAGGATTAGAAGGTGGTCTAGTAAAATCTAGAAAACTTACCAGAGCTGAATCAGCAATGAAAAGTTTAAGTATGGAGCGAAAGAATGAAATCCCCGATTTAATGATTAAGAGTCAAAACAGATCAGAACAGTTATCCAAAATCTAACTTCGACAAAATTTAACTTCGATAACACCGATTTGTCATATCAAGTCATCTTGATGATCTGGAAAGTTGTTTCATTCCTCTGCATGCCAGTTTTCTTGTTGTTGCCAGTTATCAGTTCGTCAAAGCTCTCTTTCCCCGTCTGGAAATGTAACCCATCTTGATTTTCTTCTCTCGGTTACCGTTTAACCCCTCAGCAACTGGTGTCTTTATTATTATTATTATTCTTTTCATAACTTTTTCATTGGAAATGTTGCTTTTTTCTTTTCTGTTTTGTTTACATTAATTCTGTGTTGATTGGTCGTGATAAACGTCCATTTTGAGCACACGAAACATGTCAACTTCCATAGCCTTCTTGGATTTTTGAAGCTGATGAAGTTGTTCCATTCCATATATATATATATATATGCAATATTATTCATAATTTCCTCCGGAGTTTCGAAGCGTTATAGTAAAAAACGAAGACGAACATATGAAATTATTTCGAAAGTATTCAAGTTTTAATTTAAGCAGTTGCTGGTAGATGGCAGTAACGTGTACCACTGAAGCCAGTTATAGTAAAAAAATGGCGTTTACAGGCGGAGGGAATTATGAATAACCCTGTATATATAAACGAGGATAACTTACATTCGAAAGATTTAAGTACCGGAAAAGATATTATGTTTCTGCAAAATCCTGTGTGTATTTTTTTAATTCCTATATGGTCTTAATATGAAGTTTGATTGCTGTTTACTTTATGCCGTAATTTGCACATTAGTCTCTATTTTCTATTTTAAAACTTTAATGATAATGAAATTGGAGGATTAATTTTGCTATTCGCTTTAATAAAAAGTTCGATAGTAAATTCATTACAAAAGTATTTATTAAATTTACTATTTACACTATTGAGAGCTAGATTTAAGCAATCAAATTCAATACGTAAGATATATTTTATACATTGATAACTATCGTAATTAATAGGATACATAATTAATAAATCATTTTAAAATGAGATCGGTTTATTATTTCGTATGCACGAAATGGTTAAAGGCGAAAATGACAGATGATGCTTCACTGCTTATTGATTTTAAACATGGAATAGGTGGAGTAAGAATGCTTATAAGCAATGTAAATTCGTTTCAAAATGAATTTAGCACAGATATTATTCAGGCATTAAATGAAATTAAATTATTATCTAACTTTGGATAGAGAAAACTGCAAAAATTCTAGTATTTTATCTATTATGAGAATTTGTCTTAGTATATACTATTCCAGCATTATTTTTAAGCAATAATATAATAATTAAATATAACTTGCCTCTTATATCAAGCGTAGAAGTACATTTTATCACAGTGTCATAACACATGCTATTATAAAACAGTTATTATGGCACTTGAGAGACGATTGAAAAGGGATCTTTCTTATTGGATCAAACCTCACCATTGATATAAATTAAACTACAGACGATTTTGATTTTCCAAATATTTTATTGATTACATCAGTGATTGTAACTGGCTTATAGCTCTAATTATTTAAAAAAAACGAAGTCTTTTGCAAGTTCTTTAATATTTATTTATTTTTATTCGTTTTATCAGATACACTCAAGGATCAGCGTGGAAGTGATAGTATAAGCGGACTACCTCAGCAAATTATCATTCTGAAGCTATCTGAAATCACGTATTTCTTTTATTTATAAATAGGTTTTTAAAGATTTGCTTCTGACGTAACTTGCAGATAGCCAATTAAAGCTTGTTTTATAACGACAATATATTGTGGATACACAAATGCATGATTTCAAAATGTTAATATTTATTTTTTAAAACAGAAATCACGTGTGAATCACAGCAATCAATCTGTGAAATTTGTATTTAGAAAAATGAATGACACTGTTCAAGCATAATTTTTGAAAGTTTGTTCAGAGTATGTCACCAAAAGCCAATTGATTAGATGCATCTTCTTCTAGAGACATCAACTGATCGGGGTCCGAAGTGAGGAATTAATCCGGAAATAAATTTGATTGCAAATAATCTTGGCTACCGTATTTCATTCTTTTCAAATCTATTCTCGTCTTCACAAATTCAGTCTTCTAGATCTAGGGAGTTGCTTGCAGGGGAGATAAGGCATGAAATATGGATTCTTAACGGGTAAATTATCTACCTTAGCCGCTTTCAGTAACTCATTTGCTCGCTGACATTTTTTGAGGAAAAAAAATTATGGTTCATGTCGCAAGCAAGGGCACAAAGTGTGCCAAATAAGAACCGCTGTAGACGTACTTTCTGTTTGGTGAATTTTTAATTTATGAAAACATAAATTTAGAACTCTTAAAATTATTTTATATTTTAGTTTAAAATAGTTATCTCCTTAAAAAAAACCATTAAATCCTATACACTCAGCAGAAAGAGCACAAAAAAGAAAGCTTAAAATAGGCTTAACATAAATACGAACGTCTTCGTCAAAAAGTATTCAGAAAGTGAATGGTAAACTGCACACGTATCCCAGGTTGGGAAAGGATAATCGATTAGTTAAAAAGACTAAAAAAGCCATCATGATTGAAATGGAATAAACTAATTAATCTCAATTAATAAAATGCAAAAAGTTAAAGTTAGGACCATATACCAAAAAAACTCAACTAAATTACTAAATTTGGAATTGCTGGCTTACAAATGATGTAGCAACATCACAAAAGACGTCCTTCTTTTTTGTTGAAAGTACGACTATATCAATCAATTCTTTGAACCTATATATATTTTCGGAACTTGTCTATTTTTTGAAGTAGTATCTGAAAGAAGAAGTAATATCTGAAAGAATAAGGAAATGGTCGGCCGTCCGTGGATGATACTATCCTCTAACAAAACGTGAATCCGGATGCAACTCAGTAATGGAAGAGAGCTTTCATTCCGTATATATATTCCTTTTTGCACAAAAAAGAAAACTATATATAAGAAAAATATATTTCTTGCATGAGCAAAGAAATTGCTCAATATTACCTTTGTATATAATCTTTTCTTGAAGATAAATTGTTATGGATGCAGCTCAATGATTTAGATCAAGTAATATGTTCTTTACAAATTGTTCATTTCTTTTCTAACATATTTTGCTTCATAAACAAAGAAGTTGATTGATAAATTATTTAGCTTCAATTATCTATTGCATGAAAAAATTATTATTACTGAAGCTTTTTGTTAAGTAAACTTGTGAACAAGTTGCTTATTTATAATGATGTCATTAGAAATGAAAATGTTAAACGATTAAGCGTAACACAGAAACAAAAGTCCATTTAATTACCGTTTTCGTTGTTGTACTACACGAACATCACACTAAGTTTAGCAATATATTAAAAAGAATCTTTATCTGCTACATTTTTACATAAATCCCACAGACGCAGTACTTAAATATAATTTAAATTAGCAATAACTAATCAGCAAGGTCAGTCCTTCATATATTACCCTTTGAAAAATTCTTCTGTAAGTGTTAAACTAGGTTAAGAAGTTTCAATGAAATTAAAAATCAGTTTCAACTGTCAGAGAATAGAACACTCGCTTCGCAATGAGGTGATTCAGATTAGAACTCTAAGTTGGTTGATAGAAGCGATTTATGTTACTGGCTTACCTGAGCACAGTGTTGACAAAACTTTTCCTCAATGGTAGAAGGAAATGGTAGGTTGAAGTCCCATTGTCGTCGGACTTTCCTTGGCTGAACATGTAAGGTTTTCCTGGTTTTTCTCTCCGCGTAATGCAAATGCTGGTTAGTTCCCTCAAAAAGTCCTCTACGAAAGCTAGTTTGTCATAATGCATTATCCAGGAATTCCTTTTTCGTTTAAGATCAAAACATGTTGATTACTAAACGATAGAAAAGTATTTAGTATTAATTTGATTGAAAGATTAAAAAATAATGGAATTATATTACTCTTTGCAATTTTCAGGATAGGCTCTACTGGTACTGCTGAAGAAATTATTTTATACCTCCAGAACGATTGTTTTCCAACTAATTGATTTGTGGATTAAAAGTTGTTTTCTTATTTATAGTATAACGAGTGATATCGTTATTGTAGCGATATCGTATATTTATCGTATTACATATAGCAAACTTCGGGCAATATAGTGATAAGTCACATTTTTTCAAAAAGTGACATTATTTGTTTGAAACTATTCCTTAGTATTATTCTTTGATCAAAATTTAGAATACCTGAAATATCCGTCAGATAACAGCAAACACACCCAAAACTACACTGTTCCCTATATAAAAGTTTGAGGTGATTTCTCCCCTAAACGCTCCCTTAAATAATTTGAAAATGTGGTTTAACCTTTCATACATTATGGCTTATATTGTGACTAAAACCTTTCATAATAAATTATCCCAAATATATTGAAATTTCATAGAAAATATAAATGTCGTGAATGATTTAATGCCCAGGAAAAATATTAAATAGCCTACACATTCTAAGAAAATACCAGTAACCAAGTATTCATTAGAATGCCTATATTTCACAATTAGCTGGTAGCATAAATTCAGTTTAAACTGTAACAAAGAAAATATTAAATTTATATATATAGTTACAATTCATGCAAGTTTAGTTATGAAAACATATATCGTAAGAAGTAAGCTTTAAAATATTCGTTTCCAAAATAAGTGTTTTAAAATATTTTATATAAAATATTTCTTTTCAGATGATCTCTGCTTAATAAATATCTTATTTTGCTTCTTTAACAAAAGAAAACTAAGACTTACATGTTTTCCAAAATTCCATATTCATCGTCCAAGCAAATACTACTTCATTTGATATGAAAAGATAAACTTTAAAATCATTTCTATAGAATCTCTTTATTGCTATATATTTATAAGCATGCAAATAAGAAGCATAAAAATATTATTTCAATTGTTATCTGAAAACTCCTTATATTTCCACAGTTGACGCAACTTCCAAAAAAATAAGAATTGCCATGATTGAATTTTATGCTAAAACGTATTCCCTCTCTCCATTGAAATTTCAAAAAACCGTTCTTCAACAAGATTTTTTTTTTTGCTCTTTTAAGAAGAAAAATGAATTTTGAAATAGAATTGAGAAAAATTTCAGTGCATGTCGTATATAATTCGTAGTTTAGAAATGCCAACGTATTTCGTTGAACACTTCTGAAGAACTTGGTTTAAGCATTGAAAAGAAGGAAGCGCAAAGAAAAATGATTCATTTTAAACTGGGTTTTTTAAATGTAAAATTCATGAATTTTTTTTTCTTAACTTAGTACATTCTAAGAAAACCTACAATCAATTGCAATTAGTAAATAATAATCATTATAAGATAATTTGCCTTATTTTTAATATTTATACTTCATGTATCACAATTGAAATTAAATCTACTTTCACTTGCTTTCTACAGCTTATTCCGTTAAATTTAAAATTATTGGCACACCACATCTAAATATCATTAATTTTTTCCAAATAAAAATTGAAACAATAATGGTACTTATTTAAATATTTTAAGCATCAACATATTTTTCTGTTGAGTATTTTCGCACACTTTTTTGCATTAAACTCTAAGAAAAGTTGGTTCAACATTGAGCCATATTATCATGCGAAGTCACTGCAATCTCAATGAAATGTCACATTGAACCATGGATGAACCATATTACACACCACTATGAAATTCAATGTGGTATCTGATTATTTTCAGAATTTCGAATGAGTATATTGCTTCCACGCTTCAAATTACTAACAGTGTACTGTTTACTAAAATTTTTGCAAAGTAAATTGCACACAATGCAAGTTACATACATATTCCCCAAAATTGAATTCGTGTAGTCAGCATTAAACTCTTACTTTAAATCTGTCATTTATCACTCAAACCTATGTAAATTATGACCAGATTACCGAAACTGTGTTACCCTTTCATGCATTATTTCAAGACAAAACACTTAATAGTGAAGTAGCAAATAAGTAAATAACATTTTTGTGGTGGAAAAGTAATTTCTTAAATTTTACTTTAATTGATTCGTAATTTTTAAAGAGAGAAAAATTAAGCGTTATTTTGAATGAATATACTTATTATATATTTTTAGAATCATTTTTGATTTACCTTTCTTTAATTAATAGGTAATAAGCATTAAAAAACTAATGACTTCACAGGATCAGTGAGGATACGCAGTGAATGAATGGTAGCATAATTTTCCTTAATAACTTTCTTTAATAATCCAGCAGGACTTTCTTTTTTAAAGATACAACTTTAATGTCTAGTAGTCCTCAGTTCTCATGCAGTTGTATTTTCTTTGCAAAATAACGACTAGTGTTGATCACAAATTTGTTAAATTATTGATATTTGCCTTATTTTAGTTACCACTATTACAAGATTTCAAGGAACTGTTAGAAATCCTAATTTAATATAGAATGCGAGGATCCTCGTCCCTCTCCGAAGTGTATTCGAGGGTATACTAACGAACTTGAACTGTTAGTACGTGACTACAAACAGGGGAGGGAGAAGAGTGGAATCATCCGAGTCTAGTCAAACAAGACGTTTAAACATGTCACCCCAGAGAATGTTGCAGCCTAATATAATATTTACACATTTCCAAGGTTGCAAATTGTAGATTCCTGCAATATTTATAATACTGATATGATAACAATAAATGTTAGCCATTTTCTTAATTTGGCCAACTTAACTTAAGAACTTCCTCCTAGTATGATTTCAAATCTGGCCATCTTGAAGTATGAAAGCAATGAGGTTAACAATCAGTGAGACTGCTAAGTGTGAAGAAGAGTACCTTGTTCGGTAAACAATAAATAAGGAAAAAAGAAAGCAGCAGTCTTGCTTTATAAGGTCTAGGAAGATGAGCGATGAAATAATTTGAAATGATCAGCGAGAAAGTGAGGTATAGGCGTGTGGTAAAGACAACTTTGATGACTTTATATTTAATTTTGAGCTTTTGTTGCAGAAGAAGTTGATATTAATGGTTTTGGTAGTTATGGTATGAGGCATCAAGTGTGGCAAAAATTTGGAGCAATCGATCTGAGATGGATATCTGTAGTGAGATTTTCGATTCTGAAGTTTTTATCTAAATTTGCTGTGGTACATTTAATTGCTTTGTCTAAGAAATCCGCATTTAATCTGTAAATAAATTCTGTTAGTGTGGGGATATTCAAATCTTTGTGTATATTGGAAGTTTCTATTGAACCATCTGACGCCAGTGATATTATGCAATATTTTATTTTGGCAAATGTTAAGTTTTTTCTGTAGTCGTCATCAAATAGTAGAACATGCAAACGACGCGTATGTGAGTATAGAATGGATTATTGCAGTACATATAAGCTTTTTCAGTAAGTGGCTAATATGGTAGTTGTAGAAAAGTGGATGTATAGAAACTTCCTCACATGATCAATAGGTCTTATTTATTTTAATTCTTAATATATCTCTATGGCCATATTAATGTAAATTAGTTTTATTACACCAAAAATGAAACACTAACACTAGAAAGACGACTGGGATCATTTTAGGCGATGTTTATTTTTTTAAAAACACGTTTCAGGCTATGTCTAATTTTTAAACGAGCATTTGAAGCAATTTTTTTAAAAATCTGACCGAAATCTACTTAACATTATCGGTATTGACATGCATTTTTTACGACAAAGAGATCATTTATACAAGCAACATTAAGACAAATATAAACAATTGGAAGCAATTTCGACATGTGTTCTTTTGTTGCATTGTTGTAATACGTATTTAGTCAAAATTGATATTGTGCAACAATATAAAACCAAGAAAACACACATTTATTCATCGAAAGTATATTTTCTCACTACATTACAAAATCGAAAAGGTCACCACAGACGAAGACATCGAATCTTTGGGTGTTAAACATAGAGTTACATTTTCATTTGTTGCACAAAAATTATAAGATTTAGAAAATTTAAATTATAGTATTTCCTTCAAAAACACTGAAAATTTTCAACTCTACAGTTGCATTTCATTGGACAGTGGAGTGACCAACATATAATTTTCTTACTTCAAATATAACAATTAATAATTCTTCAGATATTTTTTGAATTTTAAAGTATAGAGAAAAGTGACTGGGATAACGATAGAGTAAAAAACTTTTACATTAAATAGTTTGTTCGAAAATTATTAACCGTTAAATTTGGAGAGAAAAAAATACCATGAGGGTCACTCTACAGGCCGCAATAATGCAAGTACAAAGTTGAAATTTGGCAAGCTGAAAGAGTTACATTTGTTTACAGAATTAATATTTTTTTTTCAAAAATCTAATTCATTTGAAAGTTATTGCAAATTTTCTGAGAATTTTTTCTCTTACTCTTAATTTACTTTATATTTTGCTTTTGCTTAAAACCTATAAAACTTAGAAACTTGAAATTGCGATGGAGAGTAGAAAAAAGTGTAGAGAGTGCGACGAAATAAAGCAATTTCAAATTTTAGAAATAGTTGAAGAATTATTAATTGTTACACTTGAAGTAAGAAAATTATACGTTGGTCACTCCACTGTCCAATGAAATGCAACTGTAGAGTTGAAAATAAACATTGATGAAGGAGAAGCAATTACAGTGGTGGTGAAATCCTCTAGTTAGCATAAAAAAATTCTTAAATAAATACCTAAAGCATGGGATTATCCAAACTACACTTGTATTAATATGCAATGAACATAAACCAGAACAATATTAATATTTGTGCACTCAACTTGTTAAGGCGATTATATATCTATTGGAACGTCTCAGTGTATATTTACTGACTGTGCATCTTTTACGTCAAGTAGCAGTAATTTCATGAAACAGCTAAAAACATAGCTGTAATTTCACTCCCAGTTTCGTATAATATGTGAAATGAGAGATTTTGTGGCTTAAACATTTAGATTTTAGGGAAGATTTACTTACTTTCTGGAAAAGGCTGATATTCTAATGGGCTTCTAAACCTCAAAAATTATGCTAAAGTATGCGATAAATGGCAATGTTCAGAATTATATAAGTCACGAAGCTACTGCTTATAAAGATCTCAAAATTTATTTTATTTATGCAATTCTAACTCATTAAATAATTATTATAAAAATACCTAGTATCATTATAAAGTAGTAATTATTATAAAAATATCTAGTAGTAATGCCTAGTTAATTAGTTTCTTTTTTTCTCGAATGACTCACATTATTAAATGAAATTCAAATTTCTGAGAAAAATAAGGGAAAAATAATAAACGATGATTTTTGCAATGCTGAACATGCAGATTAATATTACAAACAACTTAATGAAAAGCTCTTAACGAGAAACTAATTTCACTTCTAACTGGATATTCTTCTTAAAGATTACCATTTGCGAATCGCAAATAATGCTTTACAATTAAGAAAATAAAAAAATAGCAACTTTTAAAACGAAAAGAATCATTAAGATTTTTTTTAATTCTTTTGCATATTTTTAAGAGATGTTATGGAAATAGTTTTTGAAAATAATTTAAATAGAAAATAATTTAAATAGAAAATATTTAAAATCATTATATTTTATCCACACTTGCAATAGAGATTTAAAAAGTTTTTTTTTCCTCTTTCCATTCATGAAAAATATGCCATAATTGGTTGAATGGACCACTAAATAAATATTCATAGTCCGCGACATTTTAATTGAGTCACCAACTCAGAAAACTATTCAAACGAAAATGACTCTTTGAGTCTTTTAAATTAGAATAAATTTAAATATTTTAATAAGAATCAGAAATAAAGATTACTAGTTTTAAACTAAAAGCAAAATGTTTATTCAGCTCAAAAGAAATTCGAATTAAAATAAGTACTTCTTGATCTAATAAATCAGATTTCAAACTCTTAGTGTAATTACATATTTACATAAAATTCTTTTTAATAGAGTAAAAAAAAACCTTTTTTTCCGAAATGGTATTCAATGTTTAAAATAATAATAATGATAATAATAATAATAATAATATATTGTGNAATTTGAGACGAGCTCTGTAAGGAGGCAATAGAAAAAGCAGTCTCTTTGTGAAAAAAGGTATGTATATATATATATATATATATATATATTATAAAAGAAAAACTGCTGAACCAAAAGTTATCGAACATCGTAATGGCTCTTAACTGCGGCCATGGAAAAAAAAATTTCTGCCAAAAAAAGTTCAAAAACTCATCACTAAAGGAAAAATGTTTCTTTATTCAATATTGTTAAACGAAATAATAGTCGAAATCTAACTTATCTTACTGTTGCACCTGAGATGGGAATGAAACTTGCTTTTGTGGAAACTAAGAAGGTTATCGCATTAGCAGTGGAGGAAACAATAATAGACAGCACACGCAGTCCGTGCGGGATGGACGTAACAAGGATTACGGGGTATAAAATTGCCCGTAAAGTGCTGCAGTTCTATCCATAAAAAATCTAACTTTTTCAAGAACTTTGATGTTAACCATTGGAATTCCTTGTCCTGATGGAATTAATCAAGCATTAGCCGTGAAACATTTTGAAGTCCTATAGTACAGTTTTGACGAATTAATGAGGAATTCATAGGAAATAGGCTTTCATATGAATGAAATAAAATTCCAAAGCAGCAAGATGACAGGGCCGGAAAAATTTCTGATATAGTTGGAATTTAATTTGTGACCAAAGGTCCAGCCATTGACTGCAATCGATGATTTATTGCATTCTTGATGACGAGCATACATGTCTCGTACCTTTAATTTAAATTTTAAAGCACCCGATGTAGTCTCGTACCTTTAATTTAAATTTTAAAGCACCCGATATAGTCTCGTACCTTTAATTTAAATTTTAAAGCACCCGATGTTGTCTCATACCTTTAATTTAAATTTTACTGCACCCGTTGTAGTCTCATACCTTTAATTTAAATTTTAAAGCACCCGATGTAGTCTCGCACCTTTATTTTAAATTTTAAGCTGCTTCACCTGACGTAGTCGAGGGTTCTTTGTCAAGATATGTTGCTAATGCCCAGTAATTTTTAACGCAGATAAGTAGAAAGATTAAAGTACTTAAATTAAATTTTTTTATTATACCAAAAAATGTATTTTTTATTTGTAATTAGAAAACATAACGAAACGCATTTAAATTCATTAATATTATATTCTTAAATCAATATTTTTTTAAAATTACAATATTATACACCGAAGAGTCATTACATTATGACCATCCTAATAATAGCATGTAGGACCATCTTTAGTCCTCAAAACTGCTAGCACCAGCCGTGGCATTGATTCCACAAGGTGCTAATAGTCTGAGGTATCTGGTACCAAGCGCTCACCAACTGGTCCTGCAATTCCCTCACATTGCGAGGGGGTAGCGTGGCAGCACGAATTTGGTTTTCCAAGTAGGACCACAAATGCTCTATTGGATTAAGGTCAGGTGAATTTGGGGGCCGAGACATGACTTGAAAGTCACTGGAATGTTCCTCGAATCAATCCATGACGATTCGACCCTTATGACATGGCGCATTATCCTGCTGGTAAACACCTTCCCCCGCAGGAAAAACTGTTGCCATGAATGGGTGATTCTGGTCTGCAAGTATGTCCAAGTAGCTTACAGACGTCAGGGATTGTTTTATGAGGATTATGGGTCCTAATGTGCCCCATTAAAGCATTGTTCCTGGGCGAGAAACCATGAAAACCTAGTTGCGCCAATTGTTATAGATGGAGGGTGGTCATAATATAATGGCTCTTCAGTGTATATTGTAACATTATGTATCATTATTTATTGATTTTATATTTTATCTATTTATTTCTAAAATTTAACTATAAAAATGTAAAGAATATCAATCTAAAAACCACTACAACTACTTTTTTATACTTTTGTTCATTGTATAACATTTTATTATCTGCAAGATAACAAAATTCTCCGTGCTTTTTAAATTAACTTGAATTAATATTATATAAATTAACATAATATTATGTAAAATAATTAATTAATATTATATTAATTAATATACATTTGAAATAATTAGTTTAATTAATTGTTTTTTTTAATTTCAAGTTATTAATTATAGTTACTTCATATTTAGAAAATATTTAATCAAATAATGTATTTGTTTCTTTAAAAAACGTAATATTTTAAATGTCATAAAAATTACCTTAATAATATTTTTAGTTACTTTCTCTTTTTAGTTAATCCGGTTTTAAGAGGGGAAAAACAAAAGTTAGCTAAGTAATAACAATTTTTCTTTAAAAAAAAACTGCCTTCCTCACAGGAATATCTTTGCATGTAATTGTTATAGCGTGTGTTGTCATTTTAATAGCACTTAATTTGTATAATTAGTAACTCTTACAAACCATGAGAAAGAAAATTAAATTGTCAGACGTTACTTAGCAGAACACTTTTTATCAACAGCACGAACGACTCCGTTTGCGTGAAATATTCATGAATATGTTTCAGCCAAAAACTTTTCCTTACTATCTTATTACGTGAAGTTTAATTACCTTTACAAAAAAAAGTACTCGCGGAAGAAAACAGGGTAATTATAATTAAATGGTACACAAGATGTGAAAACTTTTTTTTTTCTTCGTTTCCTTACATATTTCTCTCTAAATATAAACACTGCAAAGCAAACTAAATTGTTGAAGTAATACATGTAAATGTAATTTTTGGTATATTAAAAATCTTCTTCCAAAAAAGTTTACATATAACACAACAAAAGAGATGGAGGTTTCTTAAATAAAATGCTTTAAATTTTAATGAAAAGAAAAATTATTGTTTAAGCATAGTATTTAGAGGCAGTTCTGATAATTAACAATTTGTTTTGTCTGAAACATGAATTATTTATTTTTAAACATGTTTCTAAAGATTTGTTTTTGTTATATGTCCATTTAAGATTTCAGTCAAACCTGTTGCTGGGATTTAATTTTTGATTCGATGCAACATGATTTCAGATTTTTTTTTATCTGCTCTCTATTTAATATTCATAGAGAGTATAAAAATTTTGATACAAATTCTCAATTATAAATTTTTTTCACTTTCGAGATTAGAACTATTGTCAGCATACCATATTTAGTAGATTACGGAAGCAAATAGTCATCTAGATCTCCTATTAGACAAATTTGTTACAAAATCGCAATAGAACTGTTCTGTTACTTGATTAAGTACTTAATTTATTTCAAAAATATACAAATTGGAAATAAGAGTCGACATCTTTAAAATGCTTAAAAATAGGTTCCCATTTCCAAGACTTGCCACACGTGAATAAAAAGAAACAAAGGTGATTTGAAGCATAAAACCTATAGTTGTCAACGAAAAATGTAAAAATAAAGGCGAAAAAATAAAAGTAGAAAAACTTCAGCAGCCGAGAGAGAAAGAAAAGACAAAAAACAGAACAAAAAAACTCCAGTGGCCAAAAGGGGTGAAATAATGGTCAAATGCATTTCCACTCTCTATGCAGAAGTGGTTAAGAACTTATGTCGTTAAAAAAGAAATCAGCATTCATATGTATAAAGTAAGATTCCAGGACATCAAGATGAGCTGATGTGACTCGGGTGGAAATAATTTTGGCATTGTTAAAATTGAACTCCTGCTTAAAATCCCAGTAAATAATGATTTTTCCTATTCTTGAATACAGACACATCTATGATGTTCCTTGAATTTAAGTTTAAATTATTTTTGAGGGCGTTGATTTCGACTTTTATTCCTAATTTGTATATTTTTTCAGCGATTTAAGTTTTTAATCAAATAATATCTTTCCGATCCAGTTTCTTGGAATTATTTATTTAATATTCTGTTACTGTTATGAAATTACATATATTAAAACATGAAGATTTTAAAAATAATTCATGATTTCTGAACATATTATTTGCAAGAAAATTTCATTAAAAGCCAAGAAAAAAAATTATAATTGAATTGTTATGTGGAAATTAGATTATGTTCCTTCAATTAATATCTAATCGATATGTATGATCGATATATATATCTAATCGATATTTATGACGAACTACGGAACGATTTTAATCTTACAGGTCATAACTATCTCGTATCCTAAGCAGACGATGTCGCTGCATTTGTAGTTAACTTTTCTGACCAATCACCAGTTTAAACTGACGTAGTGCTTGGCGAGTTCAAATAGACAAATCAGTTCATTGAGATATTCTGGTTTTTAAAGCTGATATGACATAACAATCTCTTGTACGCTTTGGGTCTGAATGGGTTTGAAATGGGTCTAAATGCAAGAAAGAACAAAATTTCGAAATCGACTTAATAAAATCTAATTACCGAAGGTTATTTAGTTTTAAAAAGACAAAAGTCAAGTGTAAAACCAATTTTGTTACGAGATTTTGAAATCCACTTCTTTTTCTAAAAGAAAAATGCTATTTCCGTGTAAATGACTTCTCCATGCCCAATATCATTAGTGGAAAGAATTTTTATGGAAAATGCACACTTAGCTTTAGACAAAAGAAAATTTTCCAGAAATCTACATTTACCATAAATAAAGTATAAGACATAATTATGTATAATAATTATGTATATATATAATTATGTCTTATACTTCAAAATGAAGATAAAACAGAGTGAAATTACAGACATATGAAACAAGGGGGGGGGAAGGAAAATAATGATAAAGAAAGAAAAATAATAAATAACTGAGAAAAAAAAATGTATTATTAAAAATAAAAATAAAATTATTATTATTTTTCTTTTCTTCCCCTTTTCTCATATGTCTGGAATTTTACTTTGTTTTATCTTCATTTTGAACTTACTTATCTAATGAGTTCTGTTCACTTGCAGCTTATGCGCAATATACATATTATATATATATATATATATATATATAGAAAATGCATGCCCAGTATTGAAANAGCGGATCATTGCATCCGTCCTGCAAGTCTGTCGCCTTTCTGGTATATCTATCTATATATATATATATATATATATTGTTAATCGAGTTGCAATTTTATTCCTCACTTTTAAAATCTATAATAATTTAAATGTGCGTTTTTATCCATATTAAAATAATCATCTTATGACTATGCATAATCCAAGAAGTTAAAATATTCCTGATTAAACATAAAGCATATGCAATTGTGATTTATGACAAATCATACATTTTTACATAATGCCTTACAATTTTTAACAATTATCAAAACAAAAGGCAAGAGCCTTGTAATTTATCAAAGCAAAATTCTACAAAAAACTGGTGCAAGTAGAATAAAATTCTTATCATTCATTTGTGGAGCTCCCATAAGCTCTTAGCAAACGAGCACTGTCCGGAATTGGAAAGCTCACATTAATTTTATTTGTTTGCTTGTAGATTTAAAAACTAAAAGAATCACGCCAGCTGAAAGATGAAAAATATAAACGTGCCTTCGTTTAGAAACAGCCATTAGCAACGCTTTGTACTGTCGAGATTTATTGCGAATGCATTAAGTGGGACGTTAAAACGGATTCTTTCAACGGCTGTAAAAAGGCAATGTTTGCTTAAGAACTATTTTTTACAGAATTAAATTACCCTAGAAATATTGGAATGAAATACATTTTTAAAGTCCACGATTAACAAGTACATATCAAGTAAGGTACAACAAAATTTATCTCTGAAGATTTGATTTTTTAAAAAGAAGTATATTATCACTTTCTTAAAACGAAGCATAATCACAAAAAGGCTGGGGAAAAAGGATTTTAGTTGTACGTTTACTAAAGCAAATAAAACTACGCAGTTATACTTAGAAGTATTAAGAAGTCAGTTTATTTATCTTTCCCTTGAGACTATTGTAATACAATCTTCAAAAAATGTAGAAAATTTCAAAAAAATTTCTAAAGGAAATGTAATTGTACTTATGCATTTTAAAATATTAGATATATGCTGTTTAATGTTTGTTCACACTTTATATATCTTCTGTTTTTTCGTTGTGAATTATATTAAAAATATAAGAATTAAAGAACTGATTTTTTTTGTGAACTTAACCATCATTACTTTATCAGAAAGAATCCTTTTATCAAATTATATAATAATTCAAATAAACTTAACCATAAATTCAATAAAAATAATGTAAAATTAATTTTTTAAATTTATTAAGCTCATAAAGATTGTGACTCCCTGTTAAAGAAAAGAAAAAAATATTAAATTAGTTTAACAATATTTCATGAAAGGAA
Organism: Parasteatoda tepidariorum; assembly: GCF_043381705.1. Taxonomy (NCBI): domain Eukaryota; kingdom Metazoa; phylum Arthropoda; class Arachnida; order Araneae; family Theridiidae; genus Parasteatoda; species Parasteatoda tepidariorum. The sequence goes on from NC_092204.1 coordinate 37,873,596, forward strand.
TAAAAATCAAGATCAAATCAAGAACAAATTTCATCGTATATATTTTTCTTATATTCTTGCACGCCTTCGACTCTACGCATTTTTTTTTATTTTCCTGAAAGCAGCAGTTTTAAAATGAATCAAATATAGTAAAATAAATTAAATTTCCTTTCTACACGAATGGTATTTTCTTAAGAAATAAGCTAAATTTTTAAACTTACTATTTCTACGCAATTTCTTCCATCAAATTATCCATCTTACGATTTTTTGTTAAACCTTTATATCTTATAACTTTAACAGGTACAGTTTTAAAAGGGAATTCTTCTTAAAAATAATTATCAATATTTTTGTAAGTTCAGACATAACATTTCTGTTAACATTCAAAGTACTTTTTTTTAAATTAATAAATTTAAAGCCTTACGTTGCTTTAATCGAAACACTTAGTTTAGAAATAATATATGCTGTTATATGGTAGCTAAGCTTTGACACTAATCAATATGCAACCAGTGTAAATATTATTCACAAAAAACTTCAAGCACCTATTATGCTTGGAAAAAAAATAAGAATTATTTTGAAAGTTTTATTTTTCACGTTTAGGAGACACTTTTGACTGACGCTTGTTAATATTTTCTTAATATGTCTACTTTGTAACTTTCTCTTTCTTAAGAGTACTAAAAGTGTCAAAGTGCACTACTTCTTTGATTTATATGCCACAAGACATAGCTATGTTTTGCTTCGTATATCATTTTAGAACTACAGTTATACCATTTGTCATTTTATCATTTATTATGATTATCATCATTTATCGTCATTATCATCATTTATCGTCATTATCATCATTTATCGTCATTATCAGCCTTATATCATGTTAGAGCAACAGTTTATTTTTTTAATTTTTCTCGTAATCTTACAAACAGTAAAAAGTTTCCATTTAGTACTTATTTTTGCTCTTATATTTAACTTACTCTACTCAAAGACAAAAGTTTTAAATGCTTGTGGTCATAATAGTTAATAAGAAAGGAATAATATATATATATATANATATTTTTAAGAAATCATTCTTCGACGTTTAAGAATTTCATTTTGGTTAAGATGAAGATTCAGGGATCTAAGATTTGGCGATAATTTCTGTTTAGTTTTGCTGAAGCCCAATTTCTGGCTGTCTTTTATATTTTCTACTGTCTTTGCGGTCACTGACGTACCTTCGGGATATCGCAATTTTTGTTTTTACAATTATTTGATTGATTCTTCGTTTAGTTACTTTCCACACACCCACATATATTTAAATTAAAAATAAAGAGAAAACTTGAAAAATATTAAAGATTAATGAAAAGAGAAGAAGAAAAATTATTAAAATAAATTATTTAACTTCGTCTATATTGATGCAATATTAGAAGGCATTCCTTTTTGTGGATATAATTGTGTAAGCTGATGAATATGTTTTTCTATTTATTTCCAGCTTTTAAATCTATATTTTTTAAGCTTTTTTAAAAAAAATTATAAATACTTAATTTTGATTATATTGATACAATATTAGAAATCACTCCTTTTGTTTTCCGGATTTTTAATATACATTTTTTTTAAATAATTTCTTTTAATAAGTTTTCTTCTGCTCTTTTCATTAATTTTCAATATTTTCCATGTTTCTCCATATTTTTAACTCAATTTATGAGCTTTGCAGCTCATTAATTACTTGCAGCTTATGCGCAGTAAATAATACTTAATAATTTAATATTTCTCTTAATTTTCTTCGTTTTTCTTTATATATATATATATTTCTATATATATACACCGAAAATTAAACTAAGTCAATTTGCCAGTAAAGAATTATTCCTGGAATCTTCTTAGAGCTTACGTTGTGACATCCAGAATGAAACAATGCACCATTTCGACTGTGGAAATGTACAATTATGTTAAAAAATAATTCTTACAATTATAGTGGCGAAAAAGTTTTTGAAACTAATCTTGGATCGTACAATATGGCTGTCGTCGTGATGAAATGGCTTCATTTTTCAAGCGTTATATCTACTCATCTTTACTTATGGCTTCTGCCAATGATTCTCTAGATATATTTTTAACGTGAGGAAAATATAGTCAGCATGATTTTAGAAAAATACCTGTCATCAGGTTTAGTGAGTTAATGCCCTTTTTACTTATATGCGTCTCATAGGATCTAATTTGCACGAAGTAAAAAATATATCCGTTAAAGTATAAAATGTTTTCCATCTTGGCAAACAACGGAATTTTAATTTTCAAAATACAAAATTTAAATACCATTGGATAAATATTTCAGCACAAGATAAAATTCAAAATATTTGTTTTACTATTCTTGTTTAGCAGTGCGGAATACTTTTGAATTTCATATTCATGCACTTTAGTGCTAATAATTCAATGATTAGTTTTCTTTAAATAGTGAACGATCATTTAATTTTCCTTCAGAAATATTTTGAGAGTTGTTACTTGAGCAAAATTAATACGACATAATGATTTGTCAGGAACTAATTTAATTGACGCGGAATTATTGTTTCTTTTGATAATAATGCTTTTGTGGCGAATAATTAAGAATAAATTAATGAAATTAAGTGAGTAACAAAGTTTCCACGGAATTACAAAGCAGCTTATAAGTTTACAATCATCTCAATTATTTCTAAATAAATAATAGTAAACAAAAGATCCTTGAATATTTCGAAATCTGCATTGTTTAAAGCTTAATTGTTTCGATGGAAAACTTTTAAATTAATCACTTAATTATTTTTGTTTGTTTTAATCTATTTTGAATGTTTAAAAATGTTGAAACATTTAACTTACTACATATTTCATACCATAAGACATAAAAAATGCACAAATTTTTTTAAAAATTATAATACGAGTAATTTTTTAGGAAACGTACAATTTTAGTAATATTTTGTTTAAAAATATAATTTCATTTAAAAAAAAACATTTAAATAATTGACTCTTTAATGTCTGCCAGATTTTGTGAAAATAATTAAAATGCAGTTTAACAACTAACAAACAAAAACACTAGAGCTGTACTATTGGCGATGGTCTGGGAAACATCCTTGAGGATGATCAGAAGACATGCCACCGCAATTTTGATTCTCTTTTGAGGGTATGGCTCCCCTGTTTTAATAGCCCCCCGACGTCCTACACGTGAGGTCATGCACTTTACTGTAGAACAGTTTAATGAGGTCCGACACCGCGCATCCTCAATCCCTACGCTGGCTGATCAAATTGGCCATCCACCCACTTTATTGACATCAGTCAATGATGCTTAACGTCGGTGTTTTACTGGGAACCGTGTATTTACGATCAGTTCTCTGATGGATCAAACAATTTGTAAGAATTCAATGAACAAATAAAGTATAAACTCGTAAACAAAATAGCGAAATATAATATAATTTATTAATTCTATTTAAAAATAAAATAATAAATCTTTGTTTTATATTTTTGTTATATATTTTTTCTTAAATGATAGGTTTTAAATATAGAAGATTATTAACAGATTTTTATAATAATTTATTACAAATATATAAAATAGTAATATGCAATTAGTATGAGGCGTCAGCTAAAATTTTAGCATTTATTCGCTTAACTGAAACTCAAAAATATAAAAATAGTTGATAGCTATTAAAATTATCAATTATTATTATCTACTACGATAATTAGATATCAATTACTATTATATACATTTTTTTAAAAAACTAACAATAAATAACATTAACAATGAAAAGAACATAAAATTTTTAAAAACAAAAAAAAAAAATAAAATGTGAATAAATAATAATTATCGTAAAACAAAAGCATTTAATAATTACTGTACATTTTCTTTTATCGAAACGAAAAATTTAAAAACGAAAAATTTTATCATTAATAGTCGGACGATAAGCAGCAAAATTCATTTTCGTTTCTTTCAGATTTTTTTCACCGTCCTTTTCTTCTTGTTGAGAATAAAGAAGCAATCTCTTACTCAAAAAATAACAATATAGTAATGTGGCTTATGGAAAATGTTCCTTATTACTATATAGCAGTAAAAAAAATTATCATTTTTTTTTCTTCTGATATCTTTTAAATCACCACGATGCATTTAAGATTATGTTTTAACTGTAGCATATTTCATATATTAAAAATCTTAATTATTTACTTTTTATCAAGACAAACAGGAAAAGTTCTTGTAATTTTTTTAATGTTTCGTCTCCTTTATATAAACACTAAGAAGTTTACTGCAATGATATATTTTCATGGCTAAAAAACTATCAACATCTTAGGCATTGCAAATTTTTTCTCCAATTATTTCAATTTTTTAAGCTTTTTTCATTAGTTTTGCTTTTTTTAATATTAGTTTTCAAAGAAAATATGAAAATTGCTTGGTATTCTAAAGAAGTAATATAAAGGTAAAGCTAAAGTACTAAAGAAGTAATATAAGAAATAAAGCTTAAATAGAGCACTGAACCAAATTAAGTTCATGGAAAGATATGCAAAAAAATCACAATGAAGATATATTTTATAAAAGAGCATAATAGGCTAAATTAAATTCTATTAATGAATTTAATAATTTACAACAGCATTAAATCTGTTTATTAAAACCCCTGGTAATGATCAGGGAAATATATTTTTTTCAAGTTCAAGCCGTATTTATCGAAACATATTAATTTAATTTTATGATTAAATTAATTTTCAGAATAAATTAATCTGATTACACAGATTTGTGTTAATTTTTTTTCTGTTATCATTTTAATTAATTTTTCTTCAGTCGTTGGGATTACTTTTTCACCCAGACATCTAAATTTAAAACTAATTAGTAATGTAGGGAATATTAAGTAAAATTATATCGTCAATGGCTATCTATATTATATAAAACGCTAATACGTATGTATGTATCAATAAAACCGATGATATTTCTTTTCTCGCGTTGGCAACAGTTTTCATTTTTAATTGATAGGCTTCGGCGCGCAAGAGCACGTAGTGAGCATCATATGGCTAATCTATATTATATAAAACGCTAATACGTTTTAATTGATAGGCTTCGGCGCGCAAGAGCACGTAGTGAGCATCATATGTCTAATCGGGTGAATTCTCACCGAATTATCAAAAAAATTCTCACAAAATTATCTTCATCGAAGCCGATGCTTTACATCCGGCGTTCAGTACTATTTCATATTGTTTTACAACACATGGTTTTAGCCCTCTGGTGGGAAAGACTTTAAAACAAAACTTACAACAGTTACTTTTCTCAACAACTGAAATTTAGAATAGTGTGATTAAGAAAAATATGTGAACTGTTTGCAATTTCAAATTAATATTGAAATACACAGGTTTAGAATTTTCTACAGTGAAAAGTTTTCGGAACTTTAGTGTTCAAAAAAGTATACAAAAGCTAGACGTTAAGAACGTATCCAATGAGCGAGTAAAGAGAGCATCGGATTGCGAAGCAATCCGAAATGAACTGCGAAAGCAGTTCCGTGGGTTGGCGAGCGCCAGCGAGCTGGGGGCGAAGCCTCCTAGTTATACATAATAAAAATACTAATTTAATAAATGCCAGGCAAATACATACTGAAGAATGGTACTTTAACTGTAAAAATATTGCTAATATGAATGAAATGCTTTTTATACCAGCAAAAGAAGGACAATAATCCACTCTCATAAGAAGGCTACTTGGAATTGAAAGAATGAAGCTGCACGCTTGTTGCATTGTAATCTAGAGTCCAGTAAGTAAGTGGAAAGAAAGATGCCCGAAGAATAAACATCTGCCTAACCAAATCTGTTGTTCACCTTTTCTGAAACTGATGACGTAGGAACTTTACTGTTGACTACTGTTGGCCGCTTCTAACGCAATTGCTGCAAACTTTTACAACTAAGACAAATACGAGGATACACTTCGGCTGTAATACTTTTTGAAACTCTCTACAAATGACGTAGTAATGCTTGATGTTTGAAACTCTCTACAAATGAAAAATTGATAATACTAAATTTTTCTCGCGAAAAGCTCACTTACACGAATTATTTTAGAAACCAGACGATAAACATAAATTCATGGATTCAAATTATCTGTGTAAAGAATAAGTTATTTAAACAAATGCAATAAACCAAGTACATATCGTACAGCGAAAATAGTTATCTTTGCAATCTTACTTATTTGCCTTTCTTAAAGCCGTGGCAGCTCATTCTGAATAAGACTTTTACTATAATTGTAGACTCGCGATCAACTCTACAAGAATTTTATAATGGAGTAACAAATTTAACCGAAAAAATCAACAAACTTTCGAATCAAATAACTAACTGCTGCACCCTCCAGGAGATTCCTGCTCATGAGGGCATTAAGGGAAATCAGTGAACAGACGTTCTTGCAGGGAAGCAGGAGGCGTTGATCAATCCGCTATCGTTATCTCTCTGCAGACGAAGACTGCGTTGTCAAGCTCACACTTTTCAAGGAATCTTTTAAAATACATTCCATTCCAGACCTTAACTGCAATAGAAACTTCTCTCCAATAATAGCAAGACATGGTCAACCACATGAAAATATCTTCCGATAAGACAACCAGATGTTACCTCATATTCACACATTGCCCCAAAACCCAATTAACTGCCGGAACACCTCTTCAACCGCCGGTCCATTCAAGCTGTACCACCAGAGGGCATCCTATACAGTCCTCAGATGCCAGTACTCGCAAATCTCATCCTCCAAACTTTAGGAAATATTAATATTGATATAGACAAGACAACAACTTTAATTATGATATGTAATGGTGATTATTTCACAGTAATTATGATACTAAATTAAAAAAATTGAAGATCAAGATAATATTTTAGATCTACAGATATGACATTGAAGGCAATATGATGGGTACTAATGAATAGAAATAAAAGAAAATTTAAAAAGAAAAGAAAATGTGAAAGATTTGAATATAAGTGACTCTTTTGCATTTTAAAATCAATTCTTTGTCATTATAATTTAATACACAAATTGAATGGAAATAATAAAGTGGAATTCACATATCTCTTTCTGTATCGTTTTCCAACTCCAATGAGAGTTTTTGTATCTGAATCAGGGAAATGAACGTTTAAAAACATTACAACTACTCAAAAAAATAACTAAGTTGGGAGAACGGTGAAAGGTTAAAATTGTTTCAAAAACAATCTACATGTGTACTACTCATAAATGTCGATTGATACATTGTACTCAGTCTCTAAAATCTATAAACATTCTGCTCATTGTTAATTCTTGGATCAAATTTAACTTGTTATTTAATAACTAAAACTTTTACTAATTTTCAATAATTTGTCTTTTAAAAATTGATGAAAGTTACCAAACATTATTTTTAAATACAAAATTTCCTTATAACCAGTTAGTTAAAACTGTTTTAAGCACAATCTACATGTATACTACGATTGAATGTCAATTTTGATTGATACATTGTACTTTTTTCCTAAAAATTCTAAACATTCTGCTCCATTCGACTGTAAATCGAAAAGAATATGTTTTTTAGAGGATGGATTACTACCACGATAAAAGTTTTATATTTCGATCAATAAAAAAGCAAACTCAAAGTTCAGACATCATGGATTGATTAATGCCCCCCCCCCTTACTTCAAACTACTTTCCTTTTATGTCAATAATTCATATCAGATTCTAGCATAAAAAATAGTCTCAACAAAAAAATTCAGTCGACAAAAGGATTCAAAAGCCGCAAGATGATCTTTTTTTTTAAGTTCTTCCAGTGATAAAACAATGGTTAACCTTTGAGGTTATGTGGATTTACTTTTTTAGATTGTTATTTTATGAGATTTTTGTCATTTTATATTCGTTAGGTTATAATATTAGGTTATAATATAATTATTATAATATAATATTATTATTACCTAATATAAAGAATAAAAAATCACTTGTAATGTAAACAATAAAAATTACTTTCTAATAATAGTTAAAAGAAAATTATTATAAAATAAAATTCAAATTTCATTATTTCACGATATTATGGAATTTTTTAATGCAAATTTTTCGTTAAAAAATTTTTAAGAATACAACTTTTTTTCTTTTTATACATTATTTAGTTTATAATTCATTTTATTTGACTTCTTCAATTAACTTTTTATTTATAATAATTCAACATTCGCCATTAAATTCCATCAATAAATTTAGATTCTAAATTGATCATCAGTTCAAAGGCTAGTTAAATTAGTTAAATGAGGAATATTTTAAAGATAAATTTAAGTTTTAAAAAAGCACTGTCAGAAAAATGATCTTGTATTGGTTAAAAATTAAATATTTTTTATCCAATTCCGTATTTTAATTTGGTAAAATTCCATATCACTCTTAACAAAATTCTAATCACGTCAAGAAAAACCATTAAACGCATCATTTAAAAGAGTTGGTCCTTATATGCAATGTTAGGAATTCCTCTGAAAAAAATGGTTACATAACAATTTATTTAATTGTTATTTTACCACATTCAAACAAACTGTTACCTATACGCTGCCGATGGATGCCTATTATAGCCGAAATGGCTAATCTGTCAATCTCATGAACGACAGAATGAGGGGTACGAGTCTTAGAGTTGCTACCACAATAATTTCATCCATTCCCTTTAACAAATGAAGAGCTTCCAATGTCCTGAACTCCCCAATTTATGAACCTGGGATGCTGGAATACAATGTTCTCATTCATTCACAGAAGAAAACACTATAAAGCTGCTTAACTATCTCCAATGTTCTATTAAGCTTCTTTTTTACGGTTTTAAAACCATGCTAGTTGTAAACGGTTTCCAAACCATAAAGATAAAAAATGTTTTTTACCCTAAATTTTACGGTTAATTTGTTGGGCAGACTGCTATCGGTTATTTTACTATAATTTTACAGTGAAAATTCTAACAGTTGACTTTGGAAGTGTTTTTTCAATATGAATTGATTCCGCTCACTTAGTCCAGAATGACCAAGTGTTGCCTTTCAGTTAACATCTCCATCCTGAATATACTGTTAATAACCCTTTTTTTTTCAAGATGCCCTATTTTTCGCTTTGAAAGTTGTTCAGAAAGTAACTTTTTTTTAATGAAAATGAATGAAGTTTTTGCTAAAGTGAATAACGATTTTATTGAATCATATGTTGTCTATTCTGTCCCAGTACCTTTTTTCCTATTTCAGGCAGCAGCATAAATCTACGCTCAGGACATTTTTGTTCCTTGCTGATAAAACACTGATACAGATTATTTTTGATTTCCTCATTGGAAGTAAAGGTTTCACTATCTAAAAAAACATTTTAGTGACCGAAACATTGTGAAGAGATGACCCTTTCTCGTCCCCAGTGATTAAACCTTTCAAAAATTGATAATTTCTTTTACGTTTGAACAGCAAATCAAAATGTCAACGCAATGTCACACAGAATATCCTCCGTAAGAACATTAAAAACCCACATGTCTGACTTTGAGATTAAACATTAGGTGCTTCAAACGATTATTATTATTCGATAATCTTTTTGCAATCTAACGCGTTGTTGTTTGCCGGTTTTCATCAATCAATCCTTTTATTGTGTCTTCATCAGCTTCAACTGGAATGGGAGATCTTAGTTGCCGGATCGAAATTTTGCAATCCAGTTTGGGCACTGGTGTGCTGTCAATGCATCTTCTCCATTTACATCGGATTATTTATTTTTCTTGCTCAAATAGCAGTTTTTCCTTCTTGAATGCAAAAAATGCAAAATGTGTCTAAAATGCCTATTTTCCCATTCCATATTTGAAAGAGTACCTGCCAAAAATTGCAGCAACTAATCAATCGAACTTTTTCATAAGCAAGTCTTGCTACATTAGCTGTAAAAATACGCAATGATTATGCAGCTTAAATGAAAATTTAGCTGTGATAAAATATAAGGAACCTTCTGCTGGGAGTAAAAAACGAAATTACTTTCCGAGCAATACAATATAAACACTCACGCACCCTAATAAGTCACGATTGAAAAGCAAAACCACCAAACTCTAAACCTATAGAATTTTTGTTGGAAGTCTTGAAATAACCTGTAGAACATCGACACGAGTAACGCCTCAAAATAGAAAATCTGAGGGACATTAAAGAATTACCGATAAAAGTCGATCACAAAATCCCCGATGAGAACAACGTGTTGCGATTAGTCATCAGTGGAACCAAAACAAGTGGTGCAGAAAAGCATATATCAGTTCAAGACACAAAACTTATTATCAAAAAATAATAACTTAGCATCTATGAATTAAGTCAGTGAACTGCAATAAAAGCCAGTTTATTGACATCGAAATAAAAATTTGCGGGCTTTTTATTAAAAAAACAGCATGCTACCGAATTTTAACTGGAAGGAATATATTATAAATTTAGTCATAAAATCACATCTTAACATCACTAGTTTTATAAAAAAAACATCTTATATAATTAGTTTATCATCAAACATATTTGTTAAAAATTTATAACCATTCTCTTTGACAAATCAAACATGCTTGTAGATATAAAAAAAAGAATATTAAGACGAAATTGAAATATCCTTATCAGAAAAGAAGCAAATAGAAATTAAATAATACAAAATTATTTAGTACATTTAGCTGATATTAAAACAACCGAAGTGCATTTATCCTTAATTCATAAATAAAACCATGCATGTACATTTTGTAATGGGGAACCTAAGTTTCTTTAGATGCATCCGGCAAAACGACAACAAACTCCCAAAAACATTTCGTGCAAACAATTTAAACAATTTATTAACGGTATTCAAAATTGATGTTTTCGGAAAACCACAATAATTCGCTAATGGTGTGAATTTGAGGGAGCTTGGCATAAACTTTCTCCTTTATCCGTGTTTTTATTTAATTGCTCCATTTGAAGTATATAAGAACACTCGTCTTAGTGACATAACTTGAAATTAAGTGTTCGCAAATTTATTTAGGCTGTTCAAGGAAAAATTCGTGGAGCTACTAAATTCACATTTTACAGTTTAGGAATAAGACAATGACAAGTCAGTGTGCCTTTATCTTCATTTCATATTTATAAAATAGTTCACAATATATTTGTTATATTATTTTATATATGTTTTAAAAATAACGAATTAAGATATGTTAGTGTTATTATTATGTAATAGAAACAAAAAAGCAGCAATATTATTCTCATTATGTCACGTATCTGTGTTGAGATAAATATCTTAAAGAATATTTCTATTTTAATTAATTTTGAAAAAAGATTGTAATACTATTATGTTATATTTTCTTTGTTATATTTTTCGAAAAGTCTTAAATATAGAATTAGGTTCACTCAAAATGAAATAATAAATATGTCAATTAATTCCTAAATTATAATTCCAAAATTAATTGTGTTAACATGAAATATTAATGAATAAATTAATTTCAAATTCTTCCTTAATTAGTAAATAAATAAAAAGAAATGGGCGCATGAAATGTCAAACGGCAAAATATGCATAAAAACATTTATACGTTATTTAAAATATTATTCAGTTTTATTCAGAATTCTATTTTTGTTTGATTTTAAATATTAAAGTTAATTGTTAAATTATGAAAAAATAAATATATTTGTTAGACAATTTGAAATTAGGCACCGTTTTCTTTTTATAGTATATGCATTATTTCATAATGTAAAGCTTGTGTTCTTAAAAATCCTCTTTAAAATTGATATTATCAAATGTGGATTTAAAAATTAAGATGACTTTTATAACATCAAATTCATTCTGAAAAAAAAAATGGCATTGTTGTGAAACGAAAATTTATTATTCCGTTGATAAAATGAATTTTATTTTGATTAGAAACAAAGCTTATTGGTCTATTAATATTGCATCCTTAATTGAAGCAATATAATCTTTTCAACAAAAAAATTTTTTTTTAATGAATTTCAATTAATTACAAATATTTTTCTAAATGATAAATGCATCGCAAACTGTTTAGAAAACGAATTTATAATTTTTAACTTTATTTTTCTTATTTAAGATTGTCATTGTAGTTTTAGCCTTAACTCTGGTTTTAAATTTCATGTAATTTTGAAAACTCGACAAAAAATGTAAATTATTATGCTCATTTTATAATAAATTTTTCTACTGATTACTTTATATTTTAAGTAAACAAAACTGCGCAATTTAAAGGTTTTTGGTTTCAGTTTCATAAAAAGCGATTATGTTTATAAAAGTGTTACATATTTTTTATATAAATGATATAAATATTATATTAATACTGGTGATAAAGAAGTTAACATGTCTTTTTATTTCTTAGTATACATATATTTTGTTACATAAAAGACAGTTTAACTCTTGTTTTATCATACAATTTTTATTATTTTAAATGGCTGTTAACGAGTTAAAATAACCTACTTTTATAATGTTATTTACAAATTCTTCATTTGAGCAGAAAAGTAATCTAACTGCTTTTTTAATAATTTAACAATTATTATTTTTTACTGTAATATTTTTTTTTCAAATATCTCAAAACACTGAAAAATATAAAAGAGAAAAGATGATTTTGATTGATTTTCTTTTCTTAATTAGTTAATTATTTTGAATGTATCTTGTTTTTCCTGGACCTCTATACAAAACCATCGGGGTACTGAGGGAGATTTTTTAAGCATTTGCTTCTCCCTCAAATAGAAATGGTTTTGTTTTTAATGGCTACCGAGGTCGGTACCCCCTGAAGACGTCGGCTTCGGTGGTCATATTTTTATTTTTATTTCATTCGTTTCTTGTATTGATACTTTTTCTGAAATTTCTGCTGCTTCTTAGCGCGTTTTTTTCAAAGAAGTTTTATCCTTTTCGAATATAATTATTTGTGTTTTCTTTCAGCAATTATATTTATTAAGTTATTATTATTATTATGTTATTATATTCATTAAATTATTATTATTATATTTACTAGTTCAAATTTTGAAATTCAATTGAAGCGGGGAAAAGGATGGTAATTATGAAATTAAATATGCAAGTGTTACCCCTGATAAATAAATTTCACCACATTTATTGGAACTTGGAATGGTTTTGTAATACTTGATGGAACATTATAAAAAAGTTAATAAAAGGTTTTAATATTTGATTTAGATAGGATGATACTTCCTCGTTTGTTAAAGTATATTATAATATTATTAAAAACTATTTTTTTTTTTGACAAAAAAATATCAATTTTATTTTGAAATATGTTATTATTAAAATGTTTGCAACAGTTGAACAGTATTCATTGTTATTAAATAATGCACAGTCTGCACTGTTTACTCACAATGAATACTGCTATTGAATACTGCTAAAGTTTTATGTAAAAATTCAGAGCGAAAAAATTGGAATCTTTGTTAAATTGTTCAAAATTCTTTGTTGATTTGTTCAAAAGCATTTTACCGAGTTACTTGTGAACCAAGTTACGGAAAATATTTGTTTGTTCTACGCATTTCTCATAAAGGACATACTTTCCGATATTCCATCGTTAATTATTTTTATTTGTTTTATAGCGCTAAGCCCATTTAATGGGATATAATCATCGCCCCCCCCCATGTGTTTGACTGTGGTCCAAGTCTCCGCACTGAGCGTTGGGTGCCTGATCGAGTTTCATTTTCTCCAATCATTTCTTAGTGGCACAATTTCCAATTTAATGGCAATATAGTGGTAACAGCTTCGGTAAAAGCAAAATGTCTTAAAACCGGAAATTGAATTATATTTATTAATATCGATAAAAAAAACTAAATCTCAGTTGTCTTCCAGAAACCTTTTGTTTTTAATTATTTGTCATTTTACATGAAACTTTTAATAAATAATTTTCAGTAGATCACCAGGTAAGTATTTTTACAGCATCGAAATTTGGTGTACCTGGAATATTTTGAAATTAAAAAACTATAAATAACTTAAAATAGTAGCTGATTAGCCGTTGGAAAAGTGTTACACAATGTAAATAAAGGGGCGTAGTGTATTAACTCCTTTCAGGATCTTAGGATGAAGAAAGAGCTTTTCCAACCAGCAAACAATGAGTTTGTACTTGCTAAAACTTACTAAAGATTTTATGATTATTATTTACTAAAACTTACGAAAGAGTTTTTAAAGATTTTATGCACTTACTAAGAATTTTATGATTGAGAACTAACAGGATACGGTTGAATGTTTCGTGTCTTGTTTCTATGGAACTCCAAAAAACTTGGTTTGGTAATTTTTGTTGTTGTTGTTGTTACTAATCCTTCATGACCTAGCAACAGCTAGATCTGGTCCATGAGTCCATGTATTCTAGCAATGGCAATAACAAGAAGTGGAGATGTCTTTAGGTCTTCCAAACCCAGACCCAGGAAGACCAGGATATGTTCCGGAGAGGCTGGCTCTGAAGATAATTTTTACCGAAGCACTTTGGTAATTATCCCGATAAAATTTCTTCTTATTTTGACGTTTCTTTACAATCAATTTGACAATGTGTGCTTCTATTATCAAAATCTAATTTAGTAGCATTCGAAGTCATTAAAAAAAATCAGTTATATCTTTCAGCGTAAAATTTTCATTTTTGTGTATTTCTTTAATTTTATATCTTTTCGAACGTCGAGGTTAGTTATAGAAGTATTAGCAATTAATTGGAAGTAGCAATTTAGTAGAATTAGCATTTTAGTAGAAGCATTAGCATAAAGTGGTCAAGCTATTAATTATGACGATTGATTCTACTTAAAGCGATCAGAAAATGAATCTTGTATTGTCGATCGACTCAGATAGATATTAAAAAGTTTAGTTATCTAGCAATTTTTAAAATTATCAAAATTTAAATATGAAATTTGGCGATCAAATAACGAGGAATTCTGCTTGCGATTAGGATACAAATTTCCAGGTTTAAAATTGCTAAAAAACTTTAGTATAGTTTGTTCCAGAACGAAATTCCAATTTTAAGGTTTCATATTAAGGTTCCGGTTATATGTTACCATATGAATGGACAAATTTTCAATTAGATAATTTTAGTTTCGTCCATATTGGTTTTTAATATCAGAATTGTGGTTTTTGTGTTTTTTTATTAGAAATGTCATAACCTTACACTACGGTAATTTCACTAGATTTTTCTTTCTTTTACTACTTATACTAAATGTATTAAGAAATTACCGTGTTAATACTATAATCCGTGTGATCTTGGGCCACTAGAGTCTGAAAGGCTTTTTAAATGTATGATAACGTAGACCGTGAAGGAAAAAAGCACGTATATGTGATACAGGTCCTAAAGGGGTTAAGGAAAATTTATAACTTAATGAAAAATCATCAGATTTAAAATTTCCTTTTGCAAAAAGTAAACTAACTTAATGTTTTTAGAAGTAACTTAAAGCAAAATATTTTTATAAGCTTAATTATTTATCGTTGAGGTGCTTATCCTTAATTGTTTATCCTCCACTAACCTTTGAGTTGTGAAATGTAATATAAATGTAATGAACATTATTTATTTTATACATGAAACATAATGTAATATTTTATGCATTAAACTTTCATTTTTAGAACAAATAAATATCGGTAAAAAATAGCATACTTTGTAGCTATTTAATATGAAAAGAATAAATTTCTAAGAAAGTCTGAAAATAAATTTGAATCTATAATAGAAATAGATCATGATAGAACATTTATTAAAAAGCAGAATTTTTTTATATTCAATTATTTAATCATTATTTTCTATTAATATTAAAGTTAAATTTTTCATTATATATAAGAGCTGTAATTCTGAGCTTGTGCGTAGCTAAAAAGCATTTTAATTATAAAATATTTTTGAGAAAACTAGCTCTTAATTTCCTTAGAGTTTAAGGTATAAGAAAATGTTTAATTCAAACTCTGCCCCCTCTTTTTCTCTCAGCAATCTTTACTTGCTTTTAATATGCAAGCATACGTTAAAGAATTATGTTTCCCTTAACAATTAAGAAAATTTTTCATACTAGAAAAAAACTGCAATTTTCTTATAGCTTTAAATTTAAGACAGTGTTTAATTTAGAATCTGCATGCATTATTTTTCCAATTTAACAGCTCTCACTTGCTTTTAAAATGCAGTCTTAAGTAAAAGAGCAATGCTTCTAACGATAATGAAATGTTTCATAATTTCCATTAGATTTTATATTTAAGAAAAAGTTTAATTCAAATATCTGCATATACGATTTTTTTCCTCTAAACAATTTTCAGCTTCTTTTAGGAAGCAAACAGTAATTAAAAAATAATATTTCTTTTTTCGATTAATTCTTTAACACAGAATATTCATTCCGTCTTTTTTTAATTATTTTGTATTAATGTAGTTCAAAATATTATATCTGGCATTTTTAGAATTGACGGTTATGAAATATAACATAAAACACCGGTGACTTTTTCTGCGTTAAAAGAAAAATCTTCCCAACACGGCACACTTTCAAACAATTTTTTCAATCAATTTTTCACTTATTTGCAGCTATTTCGATTTAAGGAAATTATTTATTCATTAGTTGAAATTTTTTTAATTTACAAAATAAATTATTGATACTTTTTTGAACATAAATGAAAAAACAATCCAAACTACTTGTTATTTTGGATTATATATTTTAGTACAAATAAAATTTCGATAATCTGTCAGATTACTTTTGGCAACTATTCTACTGTTTCCTATTTTTAATTATAACTTACCAAAATATATTTTTGCTTGTAATTAAAGCACCCGAGGCGCAAAGTACACCGATGTACCATCTACACCAATTGGTTGTTAATGGCCGAATGGTGTTCAAATTTCATTATAGTTTTAGAGAGTATAGTTCCTCATAGTTTAAAAAGTGTTCAATTTAAAATCTGAGGACATCAGTTTTTCTCAATTATATCTAACGTTTAATGAAAGATTCCATCAGAAAATATTTTTGATAATTTCCTTAGAGTTTAAGGGAAAATGCCAACATCAAAATATGCCAACGACTTTTTTTTCTTAACAACCTTCACTTATTTTTAAAATGTAAGCTTAAGTTAAGGAAAGCTGTTTCTTCCAACGATTTAAATTTAAGAAACCGAAATCTTTTTTCCAGTTTTAATCCTAATGTATTCTTTCCAAAACTATTAAAGTAACTAAAAATTAAAGTAAGGCACTCTCTTTAAAATTTTTCTTTGATTTCAACTACCTGTTATGAAGTAGAACTTTCGTTAATTTATGCTTCATGGACAAAGTTCCTGTGAGAAATATTTCTTTTAAAGTAATTGCATGACGTTAAAAAGCAAATTTTTAAAATAAAAATGCACAGTTTAAATAATAAAACATATTTTTTCGAGGTTTAGGTTTTACTAGGTTTTACACATTAGGTTTTTTTATATAACTATTTAAATATTGCTTTGATGTTTTAATAATAAATTCAGCGTAAGAGGAAATGAAACATTATATTAAATTTTAATTTAAACTATGTTAATCTAGGGGAATAAATATACAGTAAATTTTCTTCGTAACATTACATTATATTATAATAAGAAAATAATTTCTATAGCAGTCTAAAATTCTTTTGAGCAAATATATATATATATATNGTTTAGCTTGAAATTGGCTTAAAAGCAGCAGCCGCTGCATATATATATATATATATATATATATATAAAATTATTGTTATCAAAAACCACTAGAAATTAGAGAGTATTTACGAAATAAAGAATGAAACTGGAAATGGAAAACACTGACAGCGTAGCAGCGTCAGTAGGAGGGCATTTACCATGAACATGTGCAATCCAACATCAGTTTCTGCGGTTGGTGGCATTATTGAATACTTGAATATTAATAGATAAAGTATCAAATACTAAAACCTGCTATATTTCACTTATATCCAAAACATCGAGTTTCCCTAAAGTCGAATATATTTCCTTCTAAGACAGTGTTCCCAGCAGATCACCAAAGTCAAACTGGCTGCAAACAGTATTCTAAGAGAAGGCAAATTTGTCAAACTTCTTTCCCAAAAATAATAAATTAATGATAGACTATTGAAATGGACCGCTAAAAAACGAAATTTTTCTTCATCATAAAAAAAATTAAAGATGAAGTGAAATGTTTTATGAAAATGAAGATACCCTTCACAAAAACGTTATTTAAGATACGGAGAGAGCCATTATCCCAAAATAGGAAGCACTAGAACTATGTTGTTTTTAACATATCTCGCATCAGCATACTAAATGTTAGGACATGTATTCCGAACTTCGATTAAACCTTTAACTGGAACGTCTCAAGCACACATTTTGCAATATCTGGAACCTCTTTAAATATTAAGACAAAAAAAGAATCTTCAATGCTACAAAATGGGGAAGGCGTTCACTTAATATAATTTAATAGAAATTCAAACACATTTAAAGCAAATACTAAACATTTAGGAGAAAAAAATGAGCAAGCAAATAAGTGTTAAATCAGGGAAAACACCTTAGTTATCTTCAGCATGCGACTTTTTGTTTTGAAAATATTCTTCTAGAATGACGATCAGTTTAAAGCAAAAAGTTTCATTTCAATTTAGGAATTTAAGGAAACTTAGCTTTTTTTCAGTAGCCTATAGTTCTTTAAACACCCACAATCTACATCTTCATTCCAAAATACTATTTTCGACTTCCACTACTTTTGTGTGATTTCAGAGATTCCCTTGCCAAGAATTGCTTTAAAGGGTCTATTGCTGCTGGAAAAATAAAATATTTAATGCATTAAGTTTTTTAATTAAATCCACAAATTAAATAAATTATTATTCATCTCATAACAAAAAAATTATGTAGAAAAATATACGAAAAAAATATGTTAATATATTCCTCAAAATTTTAATTTAGTAAACTTTTAAATCTCTTCTCAAAACTATTATCCTTATTTTCATTCGAGTACGGAGATAACAAGAATCCCAAAATAGTCTACACTAGAACCATGATGTTTTTTACAAATCAAAGATCAGAGTACTAGCTGTTAGGCCATGTAATCCGAACTCCAATTAAACCTTTACCTGGCACGTCTCTAACACAAATTTTGCGATATCTTGTATCTCTCTTAAATAACAATATATTTAAACTAGATATTTTACTTCTAGGCAAAAAATAATAATCTAATAGGGAGCTATTGAATAGAACCGATAAAAAATGGAATTTTTCTTAATTACTAAGAAAATTTAAAGTTCAAGTGAAATGTTTTATGAAAATAAAGATACCCTTCGCAAACACTGATCTTAATTTTTTAGACTATTCTCGAAACGATTGTTTTAACGTTAATTAAGATACGGAGAGGGCCAGTATACCAAAATAGGAAGCACTAGAACCATGTTGTTTTTTACAAATCTCGGATCAGCATACTAGCTGTTAGGCCATGTATTCCGAACTTCGATTAAACCTTTACCAGGCACGTCTCTAGCACACATTTTGCGATGTCTGGAACCTCTTTAAATATTAAGACAAAAAGAAAACTCTTTAATGCAACAAGATGGGGAAGGCGTTAGCTTAATATAATTTAATAGAAATTCAAACTACATTGAAAGCAAATACTAAACTTTTAAGGGAAAAAACTAAGCAAGCAAATAAGTGCAAGATCAGGAAAAACACCTTAGTTATCTTCAGCATGTGAACTTTTGCTTTGAAAATATTCTTCTAGAATGACGATCAGTTTTTAAAAAAATTTAATTTAAAATTAGGAATTTAGGGAAACTTAGCTTTTTTTCAGTAGCCTATAGTTCTTTAAACACCCACATTCTACATCATCATTCCAAAATACTATTTTCGACTTCCACTACTTTTTTCTGATTTCAGAAATTCGATTGCCAGGTGTTGCTTTAAAGGGTATATTGCTACATTAAAAATAAAATATTTAATGCATTACGTTTTTTTAATTAAATCAACAAATTAAGCAAATTATTATTCACCTCCTAACTAAAACATTAAGTAGAAAAATATACGAATAAATATGTTAATACATTCTTTAAAATTTTTAATTTAGTAAACTTTTAAATCTTTTCTCAAAACTATTATCTTTATTTCATTAGGGTACGGAGATAACAAGAATCCCAAAATAGTCTGCACTAGAACCATGTTGTTTTTTACAAATCAAAGATCAGAGTACTAGCTGTTAGGCCATGTATCCCGAACTCCAATTAAACCTTTACCTGGCACGTCTCTAATACAAATTTTGCGATATCTTGTATCTCTCTTTAATAACAATATATTTAAACTAAAGATTTTACTTCTTTTCAAAAAATAATAATTTAATAGGGAGCTATTGAAAAGAACCGATGAAAAATGGAATTTTTCTTAATTACTAAGAAAATTTAAAGTTCAAGTGAAATGTTTTTAAAGATACCCTTCGCAAACACTGATCTTAATTTTTTTAGACTTTTCTCGAAACGAATGTTTTAACGTTAATTAAGATACGAAGAGGGCCAGTATCCCGAAATGGGAAGCACTAGAACCATGTTGTTTTTTAAATCTCTGATCAGCATACTAGCTCTTAGGCCATGTATTCCTAACTTCGATTAAACCTTTACCTGGCACGTCTCTAACACACATTTTGCGATGTCTGGAACCTCTTTAAATATTGAGACAAAAAAAAACTCTTGAAGGCTGCAAAACGGGGAAGGCATTCGTTAATATAATTTAATAAAAACATTTTAAACAAATACTAAATTTTTAACGGAAAAAACTAAGCAAGCAAATAAATATTAGATCATCAAAAGCACTTAAGTTAACTTCAGCATGCAAATTTATGTTTAAAAAATATTCACCTGGAATGACCATCAGTTAAAAAAAATAATGACTTTTTCAATTTAAAATTAAGAATTCAGTGAACCTTTGCTTTTCTTCAATAGCCTTTAGTTCTTTAAACACCCACGAATATTGTTTAATCA
Organism: Parasteatoda tepidariorum; assembly: GCF_043381705.1. Lineage (NCBI taxonomy): Eukaryota > Metazoa > Arthropoda > Arachnida > Araneae > Theridiidae > Parasteatoda > Parasteatoda tepidariorum. The sequence continues at coordinate 37,894,338 of NC_092204.1, forward strand.
AAACTTTAAATTTCAATTCAACTTCGCTGTTTTTAAGTGATCTCATATGGTGTCAAACGACCAATTTCAAGATTTGTTCGCACCATATATGATGATTTTTCGGTTCTCTTTCGTTTCGGTGAGCCCTAAAAATTCACGAAACTGGGCTGACGTATTGAATAATCATTCATGCATAATATATTGTGATAATAGGCTCTATTCCTAATTATGCTGTACGTAATAAAAACTGTGGTACAGCACTCATAATATTCCAAATGCAGTGTACTTTTTACAACTATAGTGAAAAAGTTTGTAACCTATCTTCTAAATTAGTTAGTAATGTATTTTTTAAAATATCGTCAAACTTTATAACTTTATTACTCAATGCGTTTATACGTTTAGTACTATCACACGTTTTGGCGATAATACTAGAAGTCTACGGAGCCAAGTCGTAAAAAACCTTAATTATATTATGAAGTAACTGTATGAAGTTTTGATTTATGTCTAATACAATTTAATTACAATTTAATTTAAATTAATTTATATTTTGTTGATCATTTTGTTCTCAATACGGTTTTTATAGGTAAAACATTTAACGGTACTAAGCTTTGATTATTACTTACTTCTCATGATAAAAATAATTGATTTTCAAGTAAATTATTACTTTATAATGATGCTTTTCAAGTTAATTTAACTTATTTTTCTTTAAGATAATGCTTTTGTAATATTCAATAGAAGTAAATTCGGTACTAATATTGGTAACAAAAATATGAGAGAAAGAATTTTTAACGGGAGCGACAAAATTATTTGATTATTGCAGGGAGTTTTACATTTTTACCACATATGGCTTTAAAATTGCTGTTAATTCTTAAATTTATTTCCCTTTCAGTCATATATACTTTTTGACCAAATTATCTTTTTGTTAGTTTTAAGAATGTATCATAGCTATTTTATAAGCATTTATAATTGAAAAAAAATTATTTCTACGTAATGTTACGAAAATAAATAAAATATTTTACCAATAATTTGTCAATAAAATTGAAATTAAATTACCAACATTTCTCTTGTTGACTTCGGTGTCACCAACAAACTTTATTTCTGAAGAATGAATGACATGACAACTTAAAAATGGAAGTAAGATTTAAGAACGCTATTGTTAAAATAACTTTTTTCTTTATAACCATTGTTGAAGTCATTGTTACAGTTTCATTTGGATACGATTAATGTTAGAGTTTGCTTTAAATTTTTACACAAGAATGAATTTCTATTTGTTGGAAAACAATACTTCAGTATATGACAACAATACTTCGATAAGATTTGCTACTGTGTCTAAATTATAATGATTTTAATATTGAAATATGTTAAATTATATATTTGAAAGAAGGTTGGGGTATTTAAATTTCTTTAACATTTTTTAGCAAATAATGCTTAACTTAAATACAGAAATATTAACAACATGTAAATACTTTCTGACAAATATATATTTTTCTTTCAATAACTATTTATTCCAACCTCTTTAAAGGTGCACAAATGATCCTTTTAAGTTATTTTTTTAATTGGATTCATTTATTAATTTATTTATTTTTGTCAGATATGTTATCCGTTCTGATAATTATACTGCTTAACCAGTGCCCTTTTACAAAGTGTTAAATTTTATCATAGAAAAAATAAATTTTATCATAGAAATGTTGTAGGCGTAAGATGTACGATAAGAACTATAGCAATTAGATTTTAATATTGTGAGTTTCTTTTTTTTTAATAAACATTTTTGTCTGTTTAGCACGGTATTTTTAGACAACATTCTACTGTATATAAAATAATTTTTAAAATATAATTGTCAATAAAAACTCCACTGAAAAAACGTATTTTGAGTGCTCGAACATGACGCTATCCTAATAACAACAATAAGTTAATGATGATATTAATATATATTAGAAGTAATGAAGGTTCCCAAAGAAAGAATTTTATGGCAAAAAATGAATAAGTAAAACAGAGATAGCCAGAAGTGGCAAATCAGTCTAAAATACATTTCCTTGTGGACTGTTGGTTAGAATGATATAAATAACAAGAGATTTCGTTATCACATGTATTAAACTGAACGAAAGATTTCTGTTGATAGTTGAGCTGTTTTTTCATAGTGTGCTAGACACAAAAATAAATTGGCGTGAAATTTGTAAACAAAGTACGGAATTCAATTATTTTTTGAACTCTCGCTAACGGACATATTTGTGTTATTTAAATTTTTCAACCCATTTATTTTGCTCAATGTAGCCAATGTAGCATTGGAAAAGTAGGTGACAAATGCCCAAGTAATTGTTAATCATGGCAGTGACTATTAATTTTGATTCCATTTCTCCTGAATTTACCATCAAGATATAAAATGCTTCTGGTTAACCTTTAATGGCTAGTTCAAATTTTACGAAATAAGGCTTATTTCATCGAATTGGACCCTTAAATCCTACCACCTATGTCAGAAGTGTACCACAAAAGGTATTCATTTTAGTGTAAGCGTACTTCTAGGTTTTACTTAAAAGAAGAAATATAAGTTTGGTGAGCAAGACTATTTTCAAAAAATTGTGAAAACTTGATATTTTACAAAAATCAGTAAGTAAATCTCTTTACTAAGAGTAACTAGGCTTCTAATTTGCTGAAAAAGAATCCTTACGTATTGCAGTACAAAAATCATTTTAAAACATTATTATATCTTACTAAACTGCCACAAAATGTGATTCAACAAGTTCCGACCAATTCGTAAAATATTTTTTTCTAAAGTACTATTTTTTAGAAGCTCATTAACTTTTCTCGAAACTATTATTTTTATGTTTATTCAGGTATGGAGATAACAAGAATTTCCAAAACCAAAAGCACTAGAACCATGTTGTTTTTTACAAATCAAACATCAGAAGACTAGCTGTTAGGTCATGTATCCCAAGCTCCGATTAAACCCTTAGCTAGCACGTTTCTAATACAAATTTTGCGATGTCTTGTTTCTCTTTTTGATAAGAATAAATTTCGACTAAAGATTTTACTTTTTAGTAAAAAATAATAAATTGAAAGGGGCCGATAAAAAATAGAATTTTTCTTCATTACTATGAAAATTTAGAGTTGAAGTGAAGCGTTTTATGAAAATCAAGATAGTATCTTATTTTTCTTAAATCTTTTCTCGAAGCGAATGTTTTATTGTTTTTTCAGATACGGAGGAAGCCAGTGTCCCAAAATAGGCAGCACTAAACATATGTTGTTTTTTACAAACCTCAGATCAGCATACTAGCTGTTAGGCCCTGTATTCCGAACTTCGATTAAATCCTTACCTGGTACGTCTCTAGCACACATTTTGCGATATCTTGAACCTCTTTAAATATCAAGGCAAAAAAACGCTTGAATGCTAATAAATGGGGAAGGCGTTTGTTTAATATAATTTAATAAAAATTCAAACTACATTTAAAGCAAATACTGAACTCTGAGAGAAAAAAAATAAGCAATCAAATAAATATTTGATAATCAAAAACACTTAAGTTAACTTCAGCATGGAAATTTATGTTTAAAAAATATTCTCCTAGAAAGATAATCAGTTAAAATAAACAATAATATTTCTTCATTTTAAAATTAAGAATTGAATTCAACCTCGCCTTTTTTAAGAGATCTCATATGTCTTCAAACAACCAATTTCGAGATTTGTTATAACTATGGTGTAAAAGTCTGTAACCTATCTTCAAAATTAGTTAGTAATGTTTCATTTTTAAAATATCGTGAAATTTTGTAACTTTGCTACTTAAAGTATTGAAATCATCATTTATATTGGACAAACTAAAATTTTAATTTGGTGATTATACGCTTAGTACTATCACAAATTTTGGCGATAATACTAGAAGTCTGGGGAGCCAATTCGTAAATAATCTTAATTATATTAAGAAATAACTGTATAAAATTTTGTTTTATGTCTAATGCAATTTAATTTTATTTTAATTTAAGTTGCTTTATATTGTTTAGACTATTTTTTATTAATTACGGTTTTTATAAGTAAAGCATTTAATGGTACTAAGCTTTGATTAGTACTTACTTCATATGGTAAAAATAATTGATTTTCTAGTAAATTATTACTCTTTAAAATGATGTTTTTTAAGTTAATTTAACTTATTATTCTTTAAAATGATGTGTTTGTAATATTCGATAGAAGTAAATTCGGTATTAAAATTGGTAACAAAAATGTGAGAAAAATAGTTTTTAACGGGAGAGGCAAATTTGTTGCAGGGAGTTGAAAATTCTTACGTCATGTGGCTTTAAAATTCCAGTTAATTCTTAAATTTATTTCTCGTTCAGTCATGTATACTCTTTCACCTAATTATCTTCTTTGCTAGTTTTAAAAATTTAGCACATATATTTGATAAGCCTTTATAATTGAAAAAAATTATTTCTACGTAATGTTATGAAAATAAATAAAATATTTTACCAAGAATTTGTCAATAAAATTGAATTTAAATTACCTACATTTCTCTTGCTGACTTCGATGTCACCAACAAGCTTGATTTCTGAAGAATGAAGGACATGACAACTTAATAATCGAAGCAACATTTAAGAACATTATTGTTAAAATAATTTTTTTCTGTCAAACCATTGTTGAAATCATTGTTATAAATTCATTTGCAGGTGATTAATTTTAGAGTTTGCTTTAAAGTTTTACACAAGAATGGACTTCTATTTGTTGGAAAACTTTGACAACAATACTTCAAAAAGTTTGCTACTGAGTCTGAATCATAATGATTTTAAAATTGAAACATGTAGAATTATATGTTTGAAAAAGAAGTGGGGTATTTAAATTTATGTAATATTTTTACGCAAATAATGTTGAACGCATATACAAAAGTAGTTACAAGTAAATGACAATGGACAAATATAATATTTTTTGCCATAACTATTTATTCCAACCTCTTTAAAAGTACACAAATGATCCTTTTAAGTTATATTTTTATTTTGCTTTATATATTAATTTATTTATATATGTCAGGTATAATAACCGTTTAGATACATTATACTGTTTAACCATTATACTGTTTATCTTATACATTATACTGTTTATCTTATACAAACTGTTAGATTGTCTTAAAAGTGTTATAAGCGTAAGAAATACGACGAAAACTAAAGCAATTAGATTTTAATATTGTGAGTTAACGAAAATATTTATTATGATAAATATTTTTTTCTATTTATCACGGTAATTTTAGACAGTATTCTACTATATTTAAAATAATTTTTAAAATATAATTGTCCATAAAAACTCCACTGAAAAACTTAGTTTGAGTGCTCGAACATGACGCTCCTAATAACAGCAATTAGTTAACGATGATAATAAAATATAATAGAAGTAATAAAGGTTGCTAAGAAAGAATTTTATGGCAAAAATTTTTTAAGTAAAACAGGGATAGCCGGAAGAGGCAAATCAGGGCAAAATACACTTCCATGTGGAATGTTGTTAAGAATGATATGATTAACAAGAAAATTCGCTTTCATATGTATTAAACTAGAGTAAAGATCATATAGTTAAGCTGTTTTTTCATAGAGTGTTAGACAAAAAAATGAATCTGCGAAAAATTTATAAACAAGCTGCAGAATTAGATGATTTTTTGAACTCTTATTAACGGACATATTTGTATTACTTAAATTTAAACTTTTCAACGAGTTTATTTTGCTCGGTGTAGCCAAGGTAGTATTGGAAAAGTAGGTTTCAAAGGCCAAAGTAATTTTTTTAAGTTCATTAAGCTGGTAGCAATCACTTTAAGAGAAACTAAACTTAGAGTGAAAATACAAATTAAACCTGATAAAACCTGTTGATTTTTCGGATGGCTTCAGATGGGGAAACGCACTGGCTTGCGCAATCTTAATCTTGCTCTGAGACAGATTGTTAAGGATTCTGAAATTAACACCAAAAGAACAATTTTTGCTAAAAATCTGCAATACTAATGCATTTGCTGATGATATTGCTATAGTCGACCCAACCATGGGAACTCTCAAACAGGCCTTTCTTTCCTTGGAAATGCATCTTTTAATTAACTCCCCCCACCCAGAAAAAAAAACAAAATACATGACGACTACGAATTTGACAGTTCTACACACAAAAATCGTTATTCAGCCCGCAATTTTCCCCTCACAGCAAAACTGATTTTTATTTATTATTTGATAAGAAGAAACATTCTCCATAAGGGAAAAACATTCTCCAAATTTTACCCATTTGCTAAACCGCCAGTGGGTTAATGACACCTATCTGGAAATAGATGACTACAGTTTTGAAGTAGTTAATAGTTTTCCAGTTCTGAATTGAACTTTGGTAATGACGTAACGCCGGAAGTACGTTATAGAATAACAGCTGGTGATAGATGCTTTTATGGAGTACACAAATACTTAAAATCTAGACTCATCAGCAGGAAAATACAAATACTGATCTACAAAGCTTGGATCAGACTCATAGTTACATACGCTGAAACGTGGGCAATGACTGAAAGTGATAAGAAAGTTTAAATGTTTTTTTGAAAGAAAAATACTGCGAAGTACTTTGGGAGATGTAAACTGTAACATACTGATACTTTCAGAAGGTAAGGAGGTGAAGGATCTAGAAAGTAACATTACTTATTCTATTTTGAAATCATACTAATAATTAAGACTATACTTATTTAATTTTAAGATCATCAGTTCTTTTTAATATGATTCAAAGAGCCGAGAGAGTTTAGGGGACTGAGCGTCTGCCTCCTAATGAGGTGACCAATGTTCGAATCCTAGCGTTGCCTCTTCGATACGAATTTTGCTTCCTGCTTGACCTTACAACAGTCCCGATATAAAATATTCCATAGACCAAGGGTTAGAATATCCTTGCCATCAAGCTAGTCGTGAGAGGTTTTCGCTTTTTCCTCTTCAAGTAACGCAAATATGGGTAAGTTCCATCAAAAATTCTTCCACGATAGCTAGTTTTTCTAATGCTTGATCCAGGAGTTGTCGAGTCTTTTTGGTTAGTTTGGTGAAATTACAAGGATCCGGATTTGGACGTGGATAGCCGTAAACTCAGTTATTTGTCGATAGAAAAAATCCGGCGATATAATAAAAATATGCTTCAGAAACTTTCTTGAAGAGATTCCTCTTCAAATTATGCCGAACACACTTGATGTTTTGTAAAAAAAGAAGACAATTGTTAGCAAAGTTTCTTTTGCTAAATAAAATAACGCTATCACAAGTATTTATCTGTGGAAATTTTATAGTCTTTATACAGAAGGAAATAAAAGGAAAAATATTTCTCTATTTTGATCTTAGATACAATATTAAAAGTATTTATGTAGCTTATCTTTTTAAACAGAATTCACATGATCTAAAAGGTGATATTTCTAAAATGCCTCTTTTATTATCTAAGGTAGATAAATTCACCAATTGTATCTCACCAAATATGCTGATTTTGCTTATGTTAGAGAGCCGTAAAAATTACCAAACTGTTGTTGCCTTCAGTCAGGTTTCTAAGTTACCTAAGTACAGTGGTTTTTAAGGTACCTAATATACAGGCAACGAGAATAGATAATGTGGTAAAAAGTTTTACGCCTCCCTCAAGCAGAAAAGTATCAAATTTCAATATATGTTAAAATTTTATTACTTTGTGATGAAAATTTTACAAATCTTTTTCAAATAGATAAAATTTATTTTTATATAATTGATATTTAGTTTTATTTAGCAATAACTTGCTCAATATCTTATTGTTTAGTATTAATACTTGCATGTGCAATTTCTTTTAATCTGAGAATAAGTAACCTTAATTGAGCGCATGCAACATGCTGTTTGCATTGTCTCGCTGAAACGCAGTGTCATGGAGGCCTCGTAGATAAGGCAGAGCAATTGGCCCTAACACATCAGAAATGTAACGGCTGCTTACAAAGTGCCGGTAATGCGAACAAGAGGTGATCGAGACGTGTATCCAATGGCACCCCCTACCATTACTTATCTACTATTATTTCTTACTTATCTACTATTATTTCTTATCTACCTTTATGTTCTTACTATTTGCAAAAATATAATAATTTTTATCCATACTTATCAATAACAAATTTTTATATAGGTTTGCTGGGAAGTTACAATACTTACCCTAATTGAATATCTAATTATAGTAAACTAATTATATAGCAAAATCTAGATTAAGGTGGGATTTCTGGAATTTTCGAAATTTTATCTAGAAGTTTCGTAAATTCCTAATATTCCAGAAACGGAAAGAAATTATTAAACTGGTATTCGTTATGATAGCGTAGTATGTACTAAACTAAGAAACAATCACTCAGAAATGTAAAGCCGGTAAGAAAGCAAAGAAAGTCACTTTAAACTAAGACCTTTGGCTTCAAGAAGTTCCGAGATACTTGTTTAGACAAATGAATTATTTCTTTCTATGAAAACCATACAAAGTAATTCAGAAAATAAATGCCTAAAGCAATTTATTAACAAAGATAACTTATTATTCTATTTAAAAAGGAATTTTGATACTCTTAAGCAAATACTTTTACGGCGCAAGTAATTATCTTTTAATTCAGAATTTTATTATTTGCAAAAAAATTCACGAAAATATAAGTAAGAAAAATAACTTTTGAATCGGAGAAGCTAATTTTTAATTAAAATTTTATTCTAAATTCATTAATTACTAAGCATTTTTAAAATTACGCTTTTAAACTTAATTGTTTATTATGTTATCGTAACGAACATTAATTCTTCCTTAGATATTTAAAATTCATTTTATGGCAATTGCTGTTTTTTTAATCTTAGAAATTTGTCTCATTATTAATTTCAGTTTCTACTAGATTAATTAAGAAGGAATTAACTAAGAAACTTCGTTTCTACGTTTGCTTAGAATATTAATTTCTAAGCGTATTGATATTACCATAATTTTATTTTTTGATTTAAGGAATTAAATGCATTTATTTTATATCGACAGTGTTGACCTGCCTATTCTGTCTATTTTTCTCTCTTAAATCGTTCTTTCTCTAACAGTGTTATAAGACTGAATACGATGATGTGATTTTCTTGTTAACTGTGTGTTTGCCAACGTTTACTTCAATGATTCAACAATTTTTAATTTGCTTTCAAAGAGATACGATTTTCTTCATTAAAAAAATAGTAGAAGAAAACCTGTAAAATTTTGAAGTAAACCCTTATCTTTAATGGTTTTTTACTATATAAGAACAATTTTTTTTCCGTTAAAGTTACGATGCTAACCAATAGTCATAACATTTTATTAAAATACAATACCAAATATTTTTAGTAAGAGTTACACAAATCTGTACCTAAAATGCTTTTTACCACACCAAAACAGGTTTTTTTCTGTAAAATTTACATGGTAAATGTGCAGTCATAACATATTTTTACCCTATGAGAACAAGTTTTCTCTGTTAAGAATTAAATGTGTACACGTACTAGATATGGATCTTTTTTATCAAAGAGGGAGAGCCTGGTGCAGAATTCGTATCGACTAGTCATCACTTGGATTTGAACCTTGGTGACCGTATAGGGAGGCGAGAGCTCTGTCTCCTGAGCCACAACGTTTCTCCTGAGTATTTATTTTCCCCTCTCTCCTGAGTATCGTGAATAAAGGTCTGAAACTATGTTTACTTAGTATGTTTACTATGTTAATCTTAAGCATTAAAATCATATTTATCAATGAAATTCTTTAAAATAATGATTACCTTCGTTGACCTTCGCAACTTAACTCAACTAAAGAATTTATCCGCAAAAAGATAATGATCAGGTAGAGCAGTTGTTCCCAAACTTATGACTTTTGTGTACCCTTTCTAAAATTTTTCGTAACGCTGTGTACCACTAATAAAAAAATTAATGTATTTTTTACTATAAAAATTGTACAAAAGTTAAAATCACAACCGACTGTTGACAGTACTAATTACTAACTAACTCTGCAAAAAATAGCCGATAGAAAAATACGTAATCGTAAAATTTCATGGCTAGCTTTGTTTTTAAATAAAAGTTTTTTAAATTTTCTTTTGTTGCAAGATATTTCACATAAGAACGCGTACCCCCGCTAAACTGCTCCCGTACCCCTGGGGCTACGCGTGCCGCACTTTGGGAAACACTGAGGTAGAAAATCAATTTAGTAATCTAGTCCAATCACTGCTTTAACTAGGAAATGTTCAAAATCATTTTAAAAAAACTGCTGAGAAGTAAGAGCAAGTACAGATACTAATCGTAATTTGGTTTGAGAAAAGGTAAAGGTACGGGTAAAAAGTAAAGGTACGGGTAAGCAAAACTGTTTGTCAAAAACTAGAATTTAAACTGACGGTTTTAGTTCCTTTATTAGAAGGGGGAAAACAGTTTTGCCAAAAGAGCAGCTTTAAACTGTCGAATAAACCCAAAAAGTCTATAAGAAAGCGTGGAGGAATTTATATTCTGAATTTGAACTGAAAGTTTATCTGATAAAACTCTTCTTGATATAAGAGCTATAGCGAGATTGGGATTAAGACTAAGTTTAAAAATGCTTTTGCTCTCAAATTTTTAATGCCCCAAATTATCGTATTTAAAGATTTATAAAATCCATTGGTTGAAATATACAACAGTTATTAGTCTTTTTGCTTATCTGTAAGATGATTGTTTTGGAGAAAATATGATTCGTAAATATTAAATAGAAATTCAAATAATTTAATATTAACATTCTTAAAATGAGACCATGATAATATTCATATCCATTATAATTAAATTATTTGAAAAGAGGAAAACAAGAATGATTGTATGATATTAATTTTCATAAAATTTCACTGAAGATACTTTGAGCATTCCTCGTGCTATATTTAGAGCAAATTAGAAAACATGAAGAAGTACACATTCTTGCCCCTGAATGCAAAATTAGCGCATCTGTTTTTTAGGAGTAAACATATGCAAAAAGTGCAAAATACATATGCAAAAATAGAATTGTTATTCTACTAAACTTTTTAGTATCTCAAAAACGTTTATTGATTTGCGAGCTATGCTTACTCAAATTATGTTTCTTTTTACTGAGTACAAAATTAACTTAATTGTATAATTCTTTTTTACTTCAAGATTCAATTAAGTCATTTTGTTGCAATATTATCATTTATAATTGAAAATTTAATTTGCATTTATAAAAATATACAGATTACAGAATAAATATACAATATCTTCACAGATCAATGGACTTTAACTTTATTTATTTCGATTTACTTCCTATAATTTTAAGATTAACATTAAAAAATGATAATAAGTTTATCTTTTCTTTTCATTCAAACTGGGAAAATATTTTTATCGATTTTTAGCAGTAACGTATGGAATATAAAGGATCAAAATTATCATGTAATTAAGAATTCAAAAAAATAGCTTAAATACTGCAATTCTGTACAAAAAATACCTTATTTACTTTAAACATTTAAACCAGTCTCGTTAAAGAAACAGATAATTAGATTTCTGTGTCACGTAACGAAAGTAATTAAAAACTGCAATTATAATTTCTATTTTCATAAAAATTGTTTTGAAAAAAAAATTATTCGCAATAATTATTTTTCTTACAGATGAGAAAATAAAGTTGCTTTATATTTTGAAACCAAACGTTAAAAAACATATTTTATCTGTTGATATTTGACAAACAGTATTAAAAATTTTCGAAGAATCTATATAAATTTTAAACAGCGTTTTATTGAAATTCGTAATAAAATGAACAATATAACTAGAATTAGAAAATGATCAAATGAGCCTGAAAAAGAAATCAGTTTTAAGAATACATATTGAATAATCCAATGAGGAGGAAAGAAATTAAAAAGAATTTTTTTCGTTATAGAGGCGTTTATCATTGAAATAGGAAACAATTGTTCCCTCTTTTGAATTAAAGTTTTAAATTAGGTTTCAAGTTTTAATTTCAATTAAAATATTAATAGTTATAAGTGGAGCTATTTTATTTGTTATTTTCAACGTCATGGCTCGAATATCAGCTTATAAGATAAAGTCTAAATGCTCCCACTGCAATAAATAAATCGTCATTAATTTAACCTAAATAAGTGAGAAAAACGTTTACGGAAAAGTATTTAAAACAGGACATATATACAAAAAACTTGAATTGGAATACATACATACAAAAAACTCGAGCCAAGTTTATAAATAAATATGGCTCTTTAACAACTTTGAACCTCTGAAGCTGCATATCTGCAATCTGCAGAGAGGTAAATCTGCAATCTGTAGAGAGGTGTTCTTTTTCGAATGATTTCAATAAAAAACAGAGCCAAAATTAAAACCAAACCACCCTGAAAATTTTCTAATTTAATTATAGGATTTCCTCTTTCTTGGAATCAATCTTAATGGCTCAAAGTGATGATCTCAAATATGCTAATTTTTAAGTGTAGATGATATTTTAAGTTAAGAAATTAAACAATAAAAAAACATAATTTCTCCAACTAAATATAACGTTTTTTCTGACACTGAAGATATAGTGGGAAGCCGGAATCCGGAACAGGAGAGCGCAGCTCAAAGTTTGGAGCCCTTAATAATGATTTTACATTTCGCGTATTTCACCATATCTCGAGAGTTTTTTTAAGTCAAGTGAAAATATTTTGAACAGAATTATAAAGTTCGTTTATCCAAAGGCATTTCCTGGCAAAAACTAGCTTGTAAAGCACATTTATTGGTTTTTATTACTTCATTAAATAATAGTTGAAACAAATTTTGAATTTTAAGGCAGACTATTTCTTACATCATTTCAAAGAATGCGATTTTCAAATATTAAGAAGCAAACTTTGGGCGAAATCGGTTGAATAAGTTTCTGAGAAATCGAATTTTTTAAAAACCGTATATTTAAAATTCGATTTATTTCTCAGGAACTATTTGACCTATTTCGCGCAAATTTTGTATTTCGCTATTTAAAATCGCATTCCTAAAAATGGTGTAAAAAATTGCATACTAAACAGTTCAAAAATTCTCTACTATAATTAAATAAAATAATAAAAAATAAAAAAAATTTACAAAAAACTAATTTTTGCATAGAACTATCTTTGAATAAACGGATTCTAATAATTTTATGCAAAAGTTTTCGATTCGCTTAAAAATTACTCAAATTATAGTGAAATATACACAAAAAGTAAAATTAACATTAAGGGGTCCAAACTTTGTAACACTCTTCTGACCAAACTACTGGGATCATATTTTCCACATTGCAGCTAACCTCTATATATTTTCGATATCCTCCGAATCTGTAGAAAAATATCTCAGAAAAAATAAATTTTTGTGTCAGATTTCGTAATTTAAAATATCGTCTTCACAAATTAATTAGCATATTTGATGCCCATCCCCTTGAACCATTTAGATTGAGTCCCAGAACGAGAGGATCCGATCATTAAATCAAAAGTTAATCTCGGATCTTTAGATCAAAAGTGTTTTTTTTTTTTTTTTNACTTTAGAATTATAGGGTAAAAATTTTTTTTTTTTTTTTTTTTGCACACTGTACTACATCTATTTAAGGGAGAGTCGTGTAGCCCCGCCCGCTTAAGGAATATTACTTATATTTCTGTATAATATTGAGCAATAATCAATATTTTTGTATGTTTCTATTGTTTTATCATCTAATTAAATAATGCAAGAAGAATAAACCAAAAAAAGAATAGTTTAACTTAAAAAAATAGAAATTTAAAAAAACATGTTTTTTAGATCTTTTCAAAATGTGTCAGGTAGCCCCGCCCAGATACAAAAATTATGTTTTTTGACTGTTTTTTCAGGTGTAAATGAAAATGACCAATGTATTAACAATACATACATACAAAAACACATACATACATACAAACATGTATGTATTAACAATAGATAAACCTCATTTATCATTTTTATCACAAAATTATTTTATTTATTACATATTTATATACTTTTAGTGAATTCAATCATTTAATAACAACAATATTTGTTGTTAAAAATGCATATAACATTCAAATTTGAAGCAATAAAATAATAATCTTTGCAATCGTACATTTATCGACGAAATAAAATTGGGCTGTGATACCCGATATTCATGTGAGCGGGGCTACCCGAAATCCAATTTTTTTGTAAATTTGTAATTACTCGAACAATTTTTTACATACAAACTTCTTTCTTTGTGCAAATTAAACTTAAGACTACATACTTTAATGCTGTATGTATAGAAAAAATTATTTTTTTAGTATTAAAATGAAGTTTAATCGAAACATTCAACCAATTTTTCTTAATTTCATGACTACTGTATTCAACATATTTTCAAAACTATTGTTTACCATGTTACCAGCTGCATAAATACTTGAAACTTTGAAAATAATATTTTTTTAATATAACAATTAATGTCCGATGGTCCATTGACTTGAAAAAATATTCTATACATATAAAATTGACAGTGTCGGGTACCCCCGCTGGGCGGGAGTACCCGACACTCCCCTATGTCATTTTTCATCCGAAGTAACATACAATATAACAAGTATTATACAGAATATTTTTTCTAAGAAACTTTAAAGCGTAGAAGAGATTTTCGGGTATTTTTCATTGCTTTTCAGTTTAGCATACAAAACAATGAAAAATATCCAAGTTGGATGTAAATAAACTTGAAACGTGATATCACTGTTCGCGTTAGCGTCCTATAAATAAAAACGAGAACAAAACAATTGCACAGAAAGCCATAAACCACCAGCGATTCATTTGCAAGAATATCCTTCTTCTTTTCTCCAATTTTTCAAGCTAAAAAAAGTTTTTATTTGTGTTTTTTTGCTTCCTTCCGTTTGCTTCGTTATCGCAAAGTAAACAATTTTCAAGGTTCTCGTTTATTTTCTCCAGGAAAAGATGTTGCTTTCTAGATAAAGGTTTTCTTTTCTTAGTGAAACTATTTTGCTAGTTTAATACAACGTCCAATATTTTTTGTTATGCTTAAATTGGTCCAGAATAATCCCTTTTAAATATGTTGAGAAATTTCTCATTTTATATATTTTTAAAGGAAAATATACTTCGCTTGAAACTGATGAAAAGTACGAAGGAAATTTATTGCAAAACTCTGATTCAATAAATATTAAATAAGCATTCATTTCATATCCAATTATATATTATAATTAGGTAAAATGAGAAATGTAATTCCTACTAAAACTTATATTTTGTTATCTATATATTTATTTTTCATAGATGGAACGAAAGCGAGGGTATTTCTATAGTTATATTGACAACACTACATAGTCATCTACAATAATTTATTCTGTTGGGTAGCTTCTAGACACTGGCTGCCTTTGTCTTTTATTTAGTATTAAAAATTACTTATGCGTTAAATATTTGATTAGATTCATTTTGTTAATTTGGAATAATTTAGGAAATCGTACATAACGTTATGTATTTATTTATATTCATTTTGTTAAATAGACTCAGAGGTAGTTCAAGTAGTGTTTATTTGTTATTTATACGTTAAGTATTCATTCAGAATGATTTTCCATTTTTAAGGAAATAAAAACTTTGTTATGAAGTAATTATTCAGAATTACTTTTGATCTTTTCTAAAATGGCTGTAGAATTTTTAAACATAAACGCTCACTACCATACCAATTATTGATTTGCAAGATTGCCTTTTTCGAGCAATAACATAAATATTCTACGTTAATCAAGTTATGATTCGAGAAATGCGTGAGAAAGTAGTACAGCACGAAATCTATCATTGAGTACGTTTTCTATCTTATCGCGTTAAAGAGATGAAAATAACTTTAACATTTCTGCAGCCTACTATGCTGAACTTCGCATGGAAATTTTACGCATGGCTACTAGCATGATTTAATCTGTGTCGTAAGGAGTTTAAATTATTACTAAAATTTAGTGCACAGAGAACTTTGACAACGGGATACCTGCAAGTTGCGTAGTGAGGAAATCTCGATCTTGATGGTGAAACGTGGCATTTGTGCATGTTACCAACTATTCTTTCCTTTCTATTTCGAGTAAGCCAAGCCCGTCAAGTATCAAATCTCTTAAGTGAGAGATTCTATATTCGTTCACGGTGATTCTTTGACAAATAGTTTCTCACCTAACACAAAGGCAAGCACAAAGCCTTGTGGAACATAAACAAAGTAATTATGCATCGAAGTTGCCTGGTACACAAAACTGAAAAAAATATCAAGGTTACAATAAAATATAGAAATACAAATAAAGCAATTATGGATCGAAGTTGCCCTGTTACACAAAACAAAATATCACGGTTGCAATGAAATATATAAATATATAATAAATCTAAGTTAAGAAAAGACGCAGATGAGAGAGAATTATATTTCAGAAATTTAAACGTGCGATACGACGCTGTTTTTAATTAACTTTACAATTATTAACATCCTAACTTATGTGAAGAAACTAAGCTCAACTTGAACACGCCATTTTACTTACAATCGATCAGCTGACGCTGACGTCATCGGTCACATATATGGGTATCTTATTTTATTTTATAACCGTCGTTGCACAGCTTATCCAATTTTATGGGTTTACGACTACTACTGTTCAACTCCATAGCCTTATAATTTTGAACTCAATCCAGAAGAAAAGGGAACTCCTGGATCGAGTATTGGGAGAAATTTGCCTTCGGGGAGGACTTTTTGATGGAGCTAACCCGTATTTGCGTTACATGGAGACGAAGACCATGAGAACCTCCCACGGTTAGCCTGGCGGCAAGGAGACTCTAACCCATGATCCGTCTACCACTGAGGATATTTCGCGTCAGCACTGTGGTCTGTGCAAGCCGGATGCGGAATTCGTATTAACTGGGATTCGAACCCGGTTCGCCACCGTGGAAGGCGAACGCTCTATCCCTTGAGCCATCCCGGCTCATATATGGGTATCTGTGATCTACTTCTTGAAGTGTAAGTACCCAATTATCGCGGGCACCTGTGGAAAATAGTTAAAATTAAAATCAAAGTACATCATCAAGAGAAACAGTTTGTAGTTACTTTATGTTGGAAATCTGAAAAGTATATTTAAATAATAGGCTGATATTTTTTGGGTGGGCTGCTGTAGGTGTTTCATTACTTGTTTTAAACTTAAATTTTTAAGGGGTTTTTAGAAAAGGATTTTATGACCTGAATTCTACTGGTAAGAACTATTTATGTATTGAATCCTAAGCATCCACTTTTTGCACGGGGTTAAAAAAAGAAGCACTAAATATTTATCAACACTACGAAATCATGATAAAACTAAAAGGCATCGAACAAAATAACAGATAAAGCTGAGTTAATTTCATTTTTAGTTACTTTTATTTGTTGCTCTTCTCGCCGACTTTGCGTTGTAAGATTAAGCAAAGCACGTTTATAGGATTTTATCACATCAAAATAAAGATTAACCATATTTAATATCATTTAGTATAATACCAACTCGAGGGCAACTCAATAGTAGTGAAAATATAACATAATCTATCAATTTTTTTCCTGGTGCTTTCTCCTTTAAAGTGGGCGCAAAAACCGTATTTCTAGTTAATCTCTATTAGTTGCATTGGCCCTGACATTAAAGATCTTTATTAGTATTTGGCACCAATTAAAACAGTTCCTATAACCGTAATACCAGTAATATCTACTCGTATTACCAAAATTAATTTTGCGCCATTGGAGTCAATAACAGTACGGTAATTTTTTCTTTCTCCCAGAAAGGAATTAGTACTTAACTTATTTTTATCTTTAATTCAATTACCGATTATTTTAAATAAAAAAAAATTTTATGATAAACCGTTATTATAAGCAACAAAAAAAACTATTTGTTTCAGATAGCATCAATAAAGGCAACAACGTTCATGTTTATCATTGAGTTTAGCTGGAAAAAATATTAAATATAAAGAACTTCTAAACTAAAAAATAAACTTCTGTATCTTTTAATAAAGATGATAGCTAGGAAACATCACTGATATTTTATTTTAAATATTTGAAAAAAACATAGATTCGTCTACATTACTTGCATGAAGACTTCATTCGCTTCAAAAATGAGAAAATAAATGAGGTGAAATTAACTAATGTGAACAGCATTAGTTCCTCACCAACTCTCTATTACGAGTGGAAATGCATTTTTCCCTGATTTTCTCCCTCTCGGCCACGGTAGTTTTTCTTGTTCTGTTTCTCTCTCGGCTACTGAGGTTTTCCATTGTTTTTCCTCGCCTTTACTTTTAATTCTTCGCTGGCAACTTTACGTTTTATTTTTCGAATCACTTTTCTTTCTTCTTATTCACGTCTGGCAAGTCTTAAAAATGGATGCCAATTTTTGATCGCTAAACCTGTAGACTTGTTATTTCCCATTTATATTTTTTAAAGCGAATGAAGTTTTCAATCAAGTAATATCTTACCGCCTCAGTTTCATGGGATTATTTATTTAATATTTAAGATTCTTCTACATTTTAATTTGTAACAATGGCTTATTATCATCGTTACAAGTCTAAATTAGTTTTAGAACTGACGCGTGTCGAGGCTTCAAGGCTAGAAAACTAACTGCAGAGCTTTCACAAACTCCTAAACTGGCCCAACTGAAAATAAACTGCAGTTTTTCAACAGACTTAATGTATTTTTAAGTGATTCTACTGTCAATTGAGCATTTTCTGCACAGCAATCTTAACTGAGAAATACATCAGTTATTTTGTAGCTAGTATGAAGTATTTTATCATTGCTTTATTTTTTTAAAAATTAGCTTTTAACTACAAAATTGCTGTATTTATGTAAAGGCACTTTAAAATCATAAATTCAGGAAACAAAATATTAAATTTGGGGTTATACTGTATTAAATTTGAAGTAAATACACAGCGTTGTTTCAGGTGAATATTTTTTAATGTTTCTGTAGAAAAAATACAGCTACTTTGTAGTCTTCCAACAATGAATCATATTTTGATGTTTTAAATATTTCTTTCCTCGTTAATAAGTCTTCAACTTTTTATAACTATATCGCTTTTTTCTTAAATGTATATTAAAATCTGATTATTACTTTCTTACAATCTGATTAGGACTCTTTTATATGTTAAGGACGCAGATTACCTTCATTATTTACATTTATAAAAAATAATATAAATAACATACTTATTTGATATATTTGCAATAATTTTATAATCTTGAAGCATCGAATATTTTTATTTAAAATTTTTAATCAATTTATTAATTAAAAATTTGTTATTTAAATATTTCTGTATTTTAGTAATTTTATAATTGAATTTATTTTTATTAATTGATTATTTATTTATTTGTTTTTGGCTTTAAAAAATTACTTTCACACAAAGTTATGACAGAAGCGTTATTTAAAATATATTGATTATAACAAAGTAGTTTTATCTATATTTTTTAATTTGTTTTATTCGAACCAATACTAAACTATAACAATTTCATAGCCTAAATTAGACTTATCATTTTTTTTCGAAGCAAAATAAATAAACCCTATTCATTTGGATTTTAAACATCAAAACAATATTTACATAATTGAATTTGAAAATGGATATTTGATCTCAGATATTTAGATTTAATAATCAACTTATTAATCATAAATTTAAAAACTTTTGACTATTTTCGAAATTTGTTTTAAATAAGTTTGGATCATTTAAAACAAAATACTTCTTTTATTTAATTTAAAAACCAAACCTTTTTAAATGTAGCAAATAACTTTCTTTCTGAAAAAACTAATTGGACATAAAATCGTACGCACATTCTTTCGTATTATAAATCAAATCGTTATTATATCGTATTAATCGTGTTTTAAATCGTATGCTCATTTAATTGAACATAAATAAGCATACGATTTATAAACCCTCTTGTTTTTAAAATTCGTTCTAAAAACGTAGAAGAAGAACGTCAAACCTGGAAGCTATTATATCGTGTTTAAACAAAATAGTAAAATAACCATAAAAAAGACGGTATTTAAACTATTAAAAGCGAAAAAAATCGCTTAGTACCTGTTTTTACGTGGTACGAATAAGCAACCAGAATTTCATCTGCGAAAGCTAGGCTGTAACTCGATACATACTTTAGTCGAGAATTCTTATCTGTCAATCTCATATTAATCTATCATGAGTTAATCTGTCATGATACTGCAACATTTTTAACATTGCTTCATGTGAAATGTTTCTACTGTTCTGCCCTCCAAATTGGTGATTCCGGACTATTAAAATACGAAATTCTCATTCCCGCATACATAAGAGCACCACAGAGCTGCTTAAAAAAATGTTTGATATTTCTCTTCTCTCACTATAGTGGGCCCCCAGATAAACTATTTAGCCACATTTTATGATTCATTTGACGAAACTCACCCACAACCTGTCTCCAATGTCCATTATCCACCATTACCTAACATGAATGTCAATACTACTAAATATTTACTGTAGATTTTTTGGGGATAGAATTACTGTATATATAACATAGAATAATTGAGGTTAGTATTACTACAAATTTATTGAAATTTACGAACTAAAATAATTTTGCAGTCCTTCGACCTCAAAGTTTCTCTGGTGGAATCAGACAAATCCCCACGGTCCAACTGTATTTTTCTTCTTACTGCTGTTTATTTTTAGCTGGGCAGATACAAGCTGATTTCTTTAATACATTCTTGATAGATAAATATCTATTATTAGTAATATCTCATAAAAACTATTTTTCAACAGGGAGAAAATAGCATTTGCCACGTACAACAGCGCTCTATCAAAAACTTCAAACTACTACAGACACTCCTTTTTTTCTTCAAATATCAGTGAAGTTTGATAGCATAGAGCTGTTATTGAATTTCACGCTCTTTAATGTTTTTATTTGTTACAACCAATACACTCATTGATCAATGTGAAAGTGGTAGCATACGTTGTATACGTCAGCAAATTGGTATTTATAAAGTTATTTGAAACCAAACTTTTATATTGTTTATAGTGCCGATATTGTTCTTATGTAAATTTTACACGTTTATCTTTTAAATTGTTCTTTTAACCGACACTTTTATTATATTGCTGTTTTAATGTTTTATCACCTTACATGATTTTTGCTGCTCTGCGCCCGTCATGTTCATGGGCTGTTGCCATGTCTGATGTGTATTTTATGTTTGTACTGTTTTCTGGATTTTTTTGATTTTAATAAACATTTACCCGTATGCCCTAAATAAGGGCGGGTCGGGGAAAATTTTTCCAAAGTGCTGACAGGACTGTGTGACAGGTCAGGAGCTGACCTCACATCAGAGAGGTTCTGGGTTCGAATTTGAACAAGACGTGAATGTTCTTACATTCTCTGTACTATCTGTCTTTACTCTAAGAGCAACGTTGACCCATCTATTATGGTGCCCCTGAAATAGTAGCCAACAAATCTACCCTACTGATACCTGAATGACGAGTGTCAATCGGGTGGGCATTGTAAAAAAATATATATATATGCTTTCAAAACTTGTTTATATAAAACTAAATAATTAAAAACCAACAGTAAATTTAAATAAAAAAAGTTATATACTAAAGAGCAGAATCAGTAGAATATAGTACTAAAGCGTTGAGCACCTAATCGATTGCTCCTTCTGCGACATTAAACCACGAATTAGTGCAAGTGGACGATTAAGTGCAACCTCGTAGAGGATAATTAGTTGAGATAGACAAATTGGTCCCCGCAATCGAATTCGAGAAAGAAATATTGCCCTCATATTTGCTCTTAAAATATTAATGTAAGAGGACTTAGAGTAAGGCTGTTGATAGCAGCAGGAACGATTCTGGAACCGCGAAACGGGTTAGTTCCTGTAGATAAACCAACTGGTAGCATCTTTAATTTGATTTTAACATCAATAATTACAATGAAAAACTTATTATCTTAAATTGTTTACAAACAATACGTACTAATTAGACTGTTCCTTGATTTTAACTTCGCCTTTTTAAGCGTGAAGATATATTTTAAAAATCTGGAAATGCTCTGATAAAATTATCCCTTCTTGAAAATTATGTTTTCCAAACAGCTCCCTCAACCATAATTCTAATAAAATATTAGCATATTATTAAAATGATTTTCATCAGATCAGATTTGAAATCAGCAAAATTCTTCTCATCTCTTTCTTCACCCACTTACTGTCATGCTAATAACTTCTAAATCTTAAGAACTCGATTGTAAGCGTATGCGTCTGAATTTATCCCAAATCTTAATCAAAAGCATCTTAATCAAGAATTGCGTCACAAAACTAAACATAAGTTTTCGAAAAGGGTTTGGGGAGTTTCATTATCTCTCATAAGTTTAACTTAAATTTCATTTAAAATTCCAATAATTAATTTTATTAAAAAAATTATTTAAAAATGCAGAAATGTTGCCTAAGATATTTTTAATTTATTCATTTTTTAAGCTTTTTCTATAGATAGGAGACTACCTCCATGCTCGCTTCGCTCCCTAACCCTTGTAATTGCTTCTCATTCCTCACCTTTTTTTTCTTAAACACCAATAGTTTCGACAAAAATAAGAAAATAGCAGATTTCCTTTTTTTTATATTTTTAAACATTTCCATATTTAGAAAGAACATTCTTTTCGAAATATATAATTTTTGTAGCATTATGTAACAATAATTTGTTAATATGTTAATCAGATCGAAAGAGCCGTTTACTATCTCTACTTGAAAAAGGAATTCGAATTGTGGAATTCAATAAGAAGAAATGGAAGTAATTCAACTCTTTAATAATCATTCAAAAAAGGATTTTTCTTTCTTTTTTTACTTCTTACTAATATTTTTATCATTAAAAATCTCTCTCTCTCTCTCTCTCTCTCTCTCTCTCTCTCTCTCTCTCTCTCTCTCTCTCTCTCTCTCTCTCTCTCTCTCTCTCTCTCTCTCTCTCTCTCTCTCTCTCTCTCTCTCTCTCTCTCTCTCTCTCTCTCTCTCTCTCTCTCTCTCTCTCTCTCTCTCTCTCTCTCTCTCTCTCTCTCTCTCTCTCTCTCTCTCTCTCTCTCTCTCTCTCTCTCTCTCTCTCTCTCTCTCTCTCTCTCTCTCTCTCTCTCTCTC
>NC_092204.1:37917459-37921125 GCF_043381705.1 Parasteatoda tepidariorum
CTCTATTGGTAGAAGCGGAAACAAAATTCATGAGAATAGTTTATGAATTATAAATAATATGTTTGAGAATATGTGAAAAAAATATTTTTGATGAAAAAAACTTTTATAATTGCTAAGCTTTTTAATTTAACGTTTTGCTTTTCGTCTTATTTCATTGAATGTAAAAAAGTACATAGATAAAAGTATTTTGACCAGACAAAAAGATTAAAGGAATAAATAGATGGATCAGATGCACAAAAAGATCAGATGCACAAAAAGATCAGCTGCGCGAATGCCTTATAACTTCTAAATTATTTATTCTTATCAACTTGTTTCAGTCTTTTTTAATTAAGTGCAAAATAGTGTTTATGAAACAAAATTTTACTTATCAAGTTGACTAAATAGATGCAAGTTAAAAAAACTGTACATTTTTACCCATAAAAATACTTGTGACTTTTAAACTACTATCCCAATTAATTTGATTTCTGTTTCATTCCTTTCAGTATATTAAATACTTAGGAGTTAATGTTTTTCATGATTACATGAAAATGTCAGACGTGAAAATAGGTATAAATTTTAAAAAGATGTTCTATACCCGCAACATCTGCAAAATAACTTATAAATTCTTAAATTTTTGTTCCATTTACCAGGTTTGGTCTTGTCTAACTTCACTAGCTTAAGTGATGAAGTATATAAGCATTGTAATTTTGAACCCAAGTCAGAAGACAAAGAAACTCCTGGATCAAGTAGTGGGAGAAATTTGCCTCTCGTGAAAGACTTTTTGATGGAACTAACCCGCATTTGCTTTGCATGAGGAGGAAAACCACAAAAAACTCATACAGTTCACCTGACGGTAAGAGGACTCTAAGCTATGATCCGACTATCACTCAGTATATTTTACGTCAGCCCTGTGGTCAGTGTGTGCCAGGTAAAGAATTCGTATCGATCAGCCATTGCTAGGATTTGAACCTGAGTCACCTTATTGGGAAGCGAGTGCGCTGTCCCCTGAACCACTAATGTTCTAATCATGAAGTACTTGCTTTTTTCTCTTAACCACTTTTTCCTCATAGTAAATTCAAGACGATGGTGATTTTACAGATAGGCACTTAATTTCTAAACGCCAACTTAAAATAATTTAAAGTGCTCACCTTAATATTCTTGATTTCCCCTTATTTAAGCTATTTCTTTTGAAAAAGGAACTTATCTTCTTGTCATGTGTTAGTAAAAATAAAACCTCTATATTTTTTAGTTATGAAATATCATAATTAAAAATTAAATTTTTACGCATTAGTTGATATTTGCATATTAAATTAAAACAAGAAAATAAAAAAAACCTCCTTGTTTTGTTAAGTAAAAATAGTATTTTATTTTTATTTTTTATCAATATTAAACATACTTATCTTATCTATGGCAATTATAATTTGCACTGTTGGATTCAAAGAATAAAACCTAAATGATCTCCATTGGGATACACCTACTGGTAAATTGAAAGTCCAACAGTTTTGTCCAATAAATTACCATTTGATGTATGTTTGAACTAATCAAAGGATTCCAAATTACCAGTTGCCTTCCAAATTAAATCTGTTTGTCGTAAACAACTTTCTAGACTACTAAACAAATAGTAAAACATTTCTCTGTGGACTCTCGGAATACTGCAACCGTGGAGAAATATAAATAAATTCTAAAGTAAATTAAATTTAATTACATTAGTTTGTTCCTTGTAAGTTGTTGACATTTTAACTTTTTCTCCGTATCTTTGTATAATGAATAAAAATGTAAACATTATCTGGAAAATTGAACTGCAGCAGATTCAGAATGATTTTTGTCTCAAATCAAAGTGTTTTCCGAAAAAAATTAAGTTTTTGAAGTTATACTTCTTATGTGACTTCCAACAAGGTTGCGTTAAACGTTTAACGCTACATTTTTATCGGCCGGGAAATCACGTAGTAGGATCCAGTTTTCCCACATTCATTTCCATATTGTTTTGGTTCTCACTAGCATAAAAATAGTAAAAGTCATGAAAGTATTGTTTTTCTATAAATATTTTTTTAGTTTGTTTTGATACACATATAATTTAATAGGGTAGTATTTTTTATTTTCAAATTTAGTGGATAACAATTGTAAAAAATGAGTGAAAACAATCCCACGGACAATTCGACGGATTTAAGGTTATGCCAAGGTACGTCTCCTGTGAATATCAATTGATTGTTTCTCTTCTAAAATTACATTATGACGCATTCACATACATTATTAAAACAAATACATTTTCCAGGACGAGACGATGAGGCAACCACAAGCACATCCACACCGTGCACAATATTACCGTGATTACAGAGCACGGAAGCGAGTGAAAAATAGTCGTTGAATAGAACTAATGATCCTTCTACGACTGCTGATTCTCCTACAATTAATGTCACATGTTGCGAAGTTTAACTTCTTCCGCGTGAAGGGACTCCACGCACTATTTTTTATATAAAACTTTTAAAATTATTTTTTAGCAACTAATTCCATATTTAAGCTCAAGATTTGATTTTTCTAAGTATTTTATTACTAATGCTGAGCCGCAATAGCTCAGTGGTTAAAGACGAAGGATTGGGGTACGATCCTCAGTAGAGGCTTGAAACCCTTCAGTTTTATGAATACCAGCATGTCTGAAAAATAAAGGCGGCCTATACGTAAAGATGACCACATTATCACAATCGTGCCCTTTGTTTCGAAATTGTGGAATTTTAAATCTGTTTTTCGAAGACTCTGTCGTAATACGAAATAATGCTTTTTAGCGAATAATGTGCTATTTTTATAACTGTTTTGAGTTTGAATCTGTTACTGATGACTGTTAGGTCAAAGATAGCTTATCTAAGGAAGGCGTTTTCTACGCTTATTTTGAAAATGTCGTAAAACGTCAGTATGGAGAAAAGCCACAGTTTTGTGAAAATGAAAAGCGTTTGTGATCTAATTTTTTTAATAGCTGATACTCTTCAGTTAAGGTTTAGTTTTGTTTTTCACCTTTGCTTGTGTGTTTTCCCTTTTCCTGTTGAAAACAGGAAAATGGAAAACAGTAAATGGCAAATCTCTTTTGTTTTTACTCATTCATGTTTGGCTAGTCTTCTGAATGGAAGCTTATTTTTTATCTATCAAAACATTTTAGCTATAAGCATTTTTTGAAGTAAATGAATTTTTTCATATTGCCATGCCTATCTTACCGCTTTGCTGGTTTTGATGTTTTTCCTCCCGTTTTTCCCATTTGAGATTCGGCAGTTTTCCATAATTACGGGTTGCCTTGTGATCCCTAAAATATATACATATTCATTGAAATTTCATACATTTTTAAAGCAATAAGAACAACAAACTTCGCATAAGTTAAATAAATACAGATACATTTTAATAAAGATGCATTTTTATAGATATATATACGTTGAGGGCCAAGGCCTACTGTGCCCATCTCAGTTTTCTTAACCTTTGGGCTCAGGGGTGCAAGAGCAGATGATCCGGTTGGATGGTCAGCCCAACGCTGAAACCCCAGTGTTTAGTTCCCAAGCATGCTTGGTAGTCATTTTATCGCTGAAGGGATGAAAGGCTGAGTCAACCTTGCCCGGCCCGAGGACCGAACCAAGGATCTGTGGCACAATAGCGCAAAACGCTACCACTCAACCACCGAAGGACCAGATGTGTTATTGCCAGATAAAA
>NC_092204.1:37921919-37984250 GCF_043381705.1 Parasteatoda tepidariorum
ATATATATATTAGATAGACATTTTTTATTTTCTTCAAAAATTAAAAAAATCAGAAACTGTTGCTAGAGTCTGAACATATTTCAAAAACAGGAATAAAATATTTTGTTTAGGCCTCAGTTTTTAATAAAACTATAATGAGTTTTATAACGATTAAAACAGCTAAATATTGAAGCGAAAACATATTTAACGAATTTTTTTCTCTCTGAAACATACATTTCATGGAAGCAAAATGGAAATAAATCAAGACCCTTGAAACAATGTTGTTTTTAGATGAAAGTCTAAATTAAATATTAAATTATATATTTTTTTCAAAAGATAAACTAAAAAAATCTCATTCACTTTTATGTAGCGCAGCTCTTTTTTTTTCACTTTTGTGGTTTAATATATACGCTTGATAATCTTTTTTCACGCCTTATTAAGACAATTACATGTTAGTGAGACGCAGTTCTTATTTCTCTCGAGGAGAGTCAGAAAAAATATGTTAACAAAAAACTCGCTTTCTTGGAGTTTACGCTAATTTAATATTGCTTCCTTAATCATAGGAAACAGTTTTTGCATTGTTTCCATAGCATTTATTAAAACTTTTTATGGGCAAATTTCCCTTTATGTGGTAATAATAAGAAAATTCTTGTTGTAAAATTATCAGTCATTACAGAAAATTGAAATATCCTATATCTGACTAATTGCAACAACACTGTTTTTAAATTTAATATCGTATTTTAATATTCAAACACAATTTTGTCTACAAAATAACTGTAATGTAAATTTAAATATATTAAAAACTACTATTTGGGTAAAATTCAAATTAAATATATTTATTAATCTTTTCAATTGATGATAAGAAAAACAAGTTAACATCATTTTCGCGATAATAATAAATTTAATATACTTTATACAAAACGCTTAATTACTTTATTTTTCTAGAAATACAAAATATTTTTAAATCAAATATGAAATCAGTGTCTATATTTCTCAGTAAAAATCAAGCGTGAGTTATACAATTAGTATAAAAAGGAAGAAGTTCAGTTATATTTCGATTATAATTTATCATAATGGTTTTATTTACTTTTCAACGTAGAGTGACTAATTGATAAAGCAACAGAAATATCTCACTGTTACTTTATAAAAGATTTAAAAAATTTAAAACCATCTGCAAACGTTCTTATTTAGACCTTAAATTAAACAAATATCCAATTCAGCGTGAATTGGAAACAAAAATTAATGTTTTAAACCGTCAAAAAAGTTTCCTAAATATCATATTGCATATTTTCCCACCAAAATTTTTGTTTCCAATATTTAGGCATAAAATGATTTTTGTACATATAGAAGCATTGAACAATGTTAGTTTTAGTTAAATCTTTTAAAATACTGAATAAATTAATTCAAAAGCAAAGAAAATGTATTTTCTTAACTGAAATATATCGACGTAAAATTCAGAGTAAAATTGAAAATATATAAAGATTATTTTATTTCAAAAAACTAATGTACAAAAATGATAACATAGTCGTATATTCCTACTATATCGGGTGAAATTACGTTTTTAGGAAGATTATATTTCTAGTATGAAAACAATAGTTCTGGCAATAAAAACCCAAACATACGACATTTAAACCATCAATTTGTTAATTTTTTCGCTCATACGGTATTTTTTACCGTCTTGTTTTCAAAATTATAGCTTTTATTAATACACCTAATCAAAAATACAAAACAGAAAATATATTTTACCGAATAAATGGTTCTTATGCCATGCTATAAAGTAAAATGATAAAATTAACAAACACTAACATATTTATGAAATTTCATAACATATTATTAAGCCATATTTCACTGTTAATTTTACAAAAATATTACTGAAGTGATCGGTAAAAATTACTGAGATTTTTGAAGTTTCCATAAAGCCACAAACACGGTAAAATTTATCATAATCGTTTTAATCATACTTTTTTCTCAGTCTCCAAATTTTCAGAAAATTATTTAGAAATAATTGCGATGAAGATAGTTATTTCAATTTCCTATCATAATATAAGAATAGCATTAACTTCCCAGTCTTACACAGGATAAAAAAAAGAAACTATTACTGATAATGGCTATCACAAACAAATTATTCAGCATGATACGATACTATAACTATTTTATTACAGTTCATATTTGCAAAATTAATTTTTTATAAATTGATTATATCAAATAAGATTAAGCTTATCATAAAAATTTATTCATATATATTAGTATAGTTTTGTCACAAAAAAGAAGAAAAAAGATCAGGAATAAAGAAAGGAAATATATGATAATGCTACAAAATAAAAAATATAGATATAACCAAAGACTTTCTTCCGGTGTGGATTATTTCTGTAGTAGCTCATTGCAAAAGAAATGTGCTAAAAAAAGAACAAATCTATCAACTTGAAAGAGTACCATAAAAAACTCTTCATTGTTTCCTTTTTTTTATCATCAGTGTTATTTACCGTTCATTCTTTTTTCTCTTTTGTCATAAGAGTCATACTAATGATAAATTCTTACCAGAAATCATATCTTGTGGCGATATGAACTCATTTGTAGGACTTTATGGCTGAGTCTGAATGAGTGTGTCAATATAACAACATCTTCAGCAAACGATATAAAGATGCTTATATTGCTTTTCATATAAGTACTGATGGGTTGACTCTAATATCAGTTGATCAACAAAATAAAAAATTCGAAAACTGAGATAACTGATATATATGTCTATACTCTGCTACTAAATCAATTAAAATATACGACGATTTACTGATTCCAAATTTTTTTTAGATAAGTTCATTGTATGTTCTTATTTTTTGAAAAAAACCTTGAGATAAAATGAGCTGCATCTCGAAAATTATTATACGTATAAGCTTCGCATTTATCTCAAATTGTAGATAATTTAATTTTTAAAAAAAAGCAGTTTCCATTTTTTGTAACACCTAGCCAATGGGAAAAATATTGAAAAAACGGAAAAAAGGCAAAAATTTAGTGATTTTTTTCAAGTTGGCAGCGCAATTGATGTTCGGAAAAATTAGAAACCTATTTTTTTATCACTGAACAAACCAATACAACAATTCAAAAATTCGGTACCATCCTAATATTTGTAAGAAATCAAGTATTTTTAAGACAATTTGAGTGGACTCTATAGTTATTTGAGAACGAATAAGCAAACTAACTAACTTCAAAAAATTTAAAGCATTTAAAAACAGTGTCGTAATACTTATTAAATGTTCTGCGTAAGACAACGAAGCATATTCGACAAACACACGTGACGTCATTTGAAGGTATTCGATAAATCTGATCTGTAAATTGATTCAGCTAGGTAATAAACTTTTGTCTTAAAGCAGTAACGTTAGCACGCCATGCACAATCACGTGATTAAACACATCTACGAATTTATTTCCAAATTTAAAAAAAATTTACATTTTTATCGAGAGGATAAGAAACATTTATCAATTTTCACTATACCACTTAAATCAATAGGTTGGATTAATTTAAATATAATAAAGACCTTCTTTATAAAAAAAGTATATTTTGTTTAGTTACAAAAAAATTAATATACAACGATAATATATGTTTATATCCATTTTAGATAAATATCATTTTTAAATCCAATTTATTTAAAAAAATTATATTTTAATAAAAGTAAACGAAAAGTTATTTAGTTACATGAGATGATTGAGCAAGATCGATCTGTTTAGATCTAATAAATAGTTTTCAGATAAATTTCATCACAAATTTTCATTTGAATGTTTCTGTTTTGTAGTATTTTATTTCAATGTTTTTTAATTAAATACTTTTAAACATTGGCTAGTTTATGAAGAAACCAAATGTATAAGTTCATCAGTTTTCAATTCTACTCGAAAATTTAACATCTTAAGTCAATTTAAATCTATTTATATACCGTAGATATATCGCTCAGATAAAACTTTTATCAAACTTCTTTCATTTGCAAGTATTAGTAAATTGTTGAGCACCATCTTTTTTTTAAAATTTTTTAAATCAAATTATTTCACACATAGACCAGTTAAAACACAGAAGCGACATTTTTTTTTCAAGTTTGAATTCCGCGATTTTAGTTTAGAGAATAGACGTTTAGAGAATTTAGAGAATAAACGTAGCTCAGATAAAACATTCAACAAACTTTTTTTCATTTACAAGTATTAGTAAATAGTTGAGCACTATCTTTTTAAAAATATTTTTAAATTAAACTATTTCCACATCAACCAGTTAATACGCAGAAACGACTTTCTATTTTTTTAACTTTGAATTCTGCGAGTTTTGTTAACAAAATATCTCCATTCAAAGCAATTTATAGACAATAGACGTAGCTCAGATAAAACATTTATCAATTTTTTTTCTCATTTTTAATTATTATTGAAATGTTAAGCAGCATTTTTTAAAAATATTTTTAAATCAAAATATTTCAAACATCAACTGGTTATAAGGAGGAAACGACAGTTTTTTTTCCATTTCCAGTTCTGCGAGATAAGTTAACAAGAAAAATCTATTTAAATCTATATTCTAATAGCATCGCTTCGATAAGAATCAAATATTTTCCATTTATACAATAGTAAGGAATTTTTGAACACAATTTTATTGAAATTATTTCAAACATTCACTAGTTTAAAAAGAAGACGCGATTTGCTTTAAATTTACAATTTCTTGAGAATAGTTATCAAGTTATCTATTAATAATAAGTTATAGTTATCTATTTAAATCCAATCAAAAACAGCTCTCAGATAAAAAGAAAATTCTTCCTTTACTAGTAATAATGAACTGTAAAGCACCATTTCTTTCAATAAATATTTTAAAATCAAATTGATTTAAAAATTTTCTTATTAAGAGAAGATCAAAATTCTCAATAATGTGACCTCAATCAATAAACTCTATGAATTTAAAACTAATCAAAGACAGCTTAACTTGGATCGAAAGTGAAGGGAATTGATGAAGGAAATACCTAAAAAAATATTTGGAATGTGAAGATAGATGAAATGAATTACGCCATCAAGTCTGACAACATGGTTTCTCGGTATCCAGTTGTCGACGAAGTTCATTAGTAGTTGATTTACTTTTGGTGACGAAGGTTTGTTCCTTCCTCAGAAAATGAGGTTAATACGCTAGATATGGTCAAACTAAATTAACTTTATCGTCTCCAACCTCAATCACGCTTGTAAGAGTTGAATCATATTCTTGAAATGAATAGAGACTTTAATTACCAATCTGAAGGCTTTAAAAGGTTTTTAATAAACTGTACTCAAACAGTTTTAAATATTTTTATCTGTGATTTCCCAATATAAGTATACTAATATAAAAGCAGAAAAATTATTATTACAAAAAAAAAACCTGAAATTCCAATTCCAATTTAGCTAAAATGGAAATTAAAAAAAATAATACTTTCTCAAACATTACAACATAAATTCTAGCTTTTTTAAGTCTGCAAAATAAAATATATAAAATATATAAATATATTAAAATATTTAAAAAAAGAATTTATTAAAAAGCCGGGAAACAAAATATTGAAAAGATATAATNCTCACGCGATTATATCCGCAAAAAGGAGTACTTTCTAATATTGCATTAATAATGCCAAATCAAAATTAGATAGCGCTTTGGCTACATTAATACAATATCAGAAAGCACTCAGTTTTCCTGATATAATCGTGTGAGCTGATGACGAGATTATATCTTTTCTTTATCAATATTTTAATCTCCAGATTTTTACAATTTTTTCAATAAATTCTTTTTTTAATATTTCTTTAAAAATATTTTCCTTTTCTTCTTCTTTTTTCATTAATCTTTATTTTTCTCCTTGTTTTCTGTATATTTTAATATATACAGGATGATTCTAAAAAGATGGGCAAAATTTTAGGAAGTGATAGTGCACACCCAAGCAAACAATTTTCATCAAAGAATACATGGTTGAAAACAAAACGCAAAGGTGCTGGCGCATTTGGAAAGTTGTTTGATACAAACGTGAAAGCTCCATTCTTGATGCGAGTTACTGCGCTGCGTTACTTGTCGCCAAGCTTTCGGCCGCTGCAGGGAAAGTTCGTGATATGCCTGGTGTGTTTCAGAATGCTCGCTTATCTTTTCTTCGCCGTTGTACTGTGTGCATAGCCGCTGCCGGCCACTGTTTTGAACACTTGAAATCACATGCCATTAAATTTAATTTTATAACTTAGCTTCATCGTTCTTTGTGTGTTTTTGCCTCATATAAGAACATAAACTTCGACGCCCTCTCGCGTTTCTGCGTTTTGTTTTCGATCGTGCATTCTTTGATAAAAATTGCTTGCTTGGGTGTGTACTATCACTTCCTAAAATTTTGCCCATCTTTTTAGAATCATCCTGTATATATAATCTTACCCATTCTTAACAACTTCCAGATTAAGAAGAAACCACCTTCCTATACCTTTACCAATTTCTATACATACAAACTGTAATATATAAAACCACTTTTAATATATATTCTTTTAATCCTAGTTAAAAAGTATACACGTGCTAAAAAGTATAAAAGTTCAAAAATTACACACATTACGGGCTGAATATTA
This sequence comes from Parasteatoda tepidariorum, assembly GCF_043381705.1. NCBI lineage: Eukaryota > Metazoa > Arthropoda > Arachnida > Araneae > Theridiidae > Parasteatoda > Parasteatoda tepidariorum. Next base: position 37,928,468 of record NC_092204.1, read on the forward strand.
ACATTTTGACGAAAAAAATGAAAGCATGAGTAAGGTATACTCTCGTACTGCAACTGGTATTAGTACGTAGACGTACTCTTTAGCACTAAAGAGTCAGATTTCAGAAAGTATTACGTGCAGGCTTGAAAAGATTATTCTTTCTTCTTCCGCCGGTCTTAAAGGGGCTAAATTTTAATGTATCAAATCCATATTTGATTATTAAGTAATAAAAATACTTAAAAACAAAAAATTTATGAACAAGGTCTAAATATTACATAAAAACATAAAAAAAAATCTGTATTTTTCTTTTTCGAATATTCCTTCAAAATATTTTAAATATACATCTCACGATTAAAAGTAGTTGGGATCAATGCTTTTCTAACTACTGACAAAGTTATTTTCAAGAAAATGCAAAGTAAATTGATCTAAACACTTCACTGATGTGTTCATACAGAAGGACATAAATTATTACGATGTTTTGAGACCTATAAGATAAAGTAAGTTTTGATAGGTCTTCAGCAGTTTCCAGATTAAATATTTATCTTTTCTCAATCCCTTTTAATTTTTAAGTCCTTCAGCATGCTGGTCAAACTAGAAATTTCAGAGTTGATAGATTGGTATTTGATTGTTAAACAAAGTTCGGCGTTCCTTTCTCTAGATTGGGAATTTTCGCTTCCTTAACTTCACTCAGGAAATTATTCTCCTGGAAAACTGGAGCAAGGCGTAAGTTTGAAGATTCACTCAACGGTATGTAGTAGATTCTAAGAAGTTTGTGTGAAACTCTCAGGTAAGTAAAAATTGGGGAATTATTTTATGATATAATTTTCATTTTTTGAACTAAAAGCATTCATTTTTCATCATATTTCTTGTAAGGATATACGTGCTTTAATTTCTGTTTTATGATAACACTGTGTTTTCTGTTCCATGAAATTTGGTATCGAATCTTGAATCTTTTCAAATCCCTGATTTCAAAGCTGCCATCGGTTTTTCTCTCCAAGCTTTTTTTAAATTACTGTTCTGGTCCATTGTTTGATGAAATGTACAAGTTTAAAAACGTTACATCTTCTAACAAGGGATCACCTAAATGTTGCAAACAAGTTCTAAGGGAGTTAGATCACATAATTTGGATTAAAATTGCATAGAAACCTGTGGTGTAACTACCACTACAAATATTAAATACCAAATCACCAGTATATAAGACATGTTAACTTTATTCCATCACGAGGTAAATTTTGATAGATGAAGGTTGACATAGTCTATAATTAATTCCCTTCAATGGTGACCTCCAGACGTGATATGAACTTGCCCACATTAAACAGAGTTGATTTGCTTAATATAAACAGCTCAAAGAAAAAAAAAAGAAATATCCGGTGAAGTAAATAAAATCGCCCGGTAATAAGCAAAAAAGAAAAAAAAATAAGAAAAAAAAATTAGCAAAATGCTATATAAACGAAAAAAATGAAGAAAAGAAATTTTGAGCGAAATGCTCTAAAAAATGAAGAAAATATAATGAGCAAGATTGATCTAAATATATTAATAGCATGAATCAACTAGTGGAATTCATTCATCGAATTCTAGCACAAAGGAAACTCTGGAAGGAGAGTAATGTGGCGTAACTACCACTGCAAATATTAAATACCAAATCACTAGTATATAAGACATATTAACTTTATTCCCTCACGAAGTACCTTTTGATAGATGAAGGTTGACATAGTCTATAATTAATTCCTTTCAAACCCATGCACGAAAATGTCATCATACGTCATTAAGGATGCTTCTCTATTATGAACTTTTTCTTACGTATGGTTCTGAGCAGATCATGACAGGGAAACGCCCTTAGCAGCGTACTATGACATTTCCAAGCTTGGGTTTTCACGCAGTTTTAATCCTAATAATGTGCTTTTAAAGTTTGTCGTAAGATTAACGCGACTCTAAACTTGTAGATTTTGACATAAAATAGGCTAAAAATGTCCCTTAAAAAATCTGCAGATTTAGCAGCAAAACTTATTTCAGATTTAAATTCCCTATACCCCAGATAGGTAAGACCAGGCATTGGTATAAATGTAACAAAAAATTTTTCTCAGATATAATTTTTAACTTAAAATGTTCTAGAAGTTATTTTGCGAAATCAAGTGAAGACTTTACTTTTATGACAGAATAACGCAGACATACTTTTATTTTTTACCGAAACCAAGTGGTGTAAAATTTTGTTAAAAAGAAACTTTTTCCTCTAAAATAAATCTCAACTAATGAGAGAATTTATTGCAGTAGGTTGAACTAACCTCTTAACTCGATGAAATAAATTAGTATATTAAGAAATTACAAATGAATAAAATTATTAGGAAGTTGATTAAAAATTATAAAAAATACAAATGTAGGTACAATTTATGGCTCGTAATCAGAGTTAAAATCTGCTAAATAGTTTTTATTAAGGAATAGTATCAAGAAAATAATATCTTTGTAGAATTCATATTGATTAAACTTTTCATGGTGACACAAATTTTACCTGGAATTGTGCTTCCTCTCAACTTAAACTCGAACTATTCAGATAAAACTGGCAGAACCCAAACTATAATTGGTTGCTAAATATTTGTGTACAAGTAAAGTTTGAATCGACACAATTTCTTCAGTGATATGATATTCAATTATTTACTGCTATAAAATTTTAGTCTTAATTTCAAATTAAAACTGTTCTAAAAACTACTTACAATTTAGATTTTATTTTTTTATTTAATTGTTATTTTACTCCTTTCAATTAGGGTCAAAAATATATCCACTTAATCAATGAACATTTTTTCTTTTGACCTTTTACATTGTTGGAAGTTTCTCAAGAAAAATGGATAAATAACAATCAATTCAATCGTTATTTTACGATACTGAAACAAAATAGTCAAATAACCATAAATTAGAGGGTATTCAAATTAATAACAGTTTGAAAACCGTTTATTAACTGCTTTCACCTAATACGGTTAAACAACTGGAATTTTATTGCTCTAACTAGGTCCGCCTAATGCAGTAGTTAATATGTGCAGTAGTTATATGTACAGTTAATATGTACATATTACAGCCGAGAGGGCTCAGCTATCAATCTCATAACCGAAAGAGCTGAGATTCGAGTCTCAGCGTAGACACCACATTACTTCATTCATTCCCTTCAATCCAGTGTTCTGCAATCTCCAATTGGTGATCTTGGACTATTAGAATACGATACTATCATTCACGCATAGATGACTGCACCATGAAGCTGCTTAACACAATTCTAATATTTTCCATCACTTACGAATGGTGAAACAACGAGAAAATCTAATTAAACCACATTCCACAGTTCATTTAATAAAAGTTTTTAAAAAAAACACAACTCAACCACAAGCTAGCTATCATGCTCATTACCTAACGAAAAGCCTAGCTCTAATGTACGGCTAAATTTCTTTTGTACGGTTTTGAAATCATGCTGTTTGTAAATCATTAAAATTCCGTATAGTTTTGTATTCATGGTTTTTTTCAACCATACTTGTTGCAAACGGTTTCCCAACTGTAAAGGTAAAATTTGTTCTAGCCATAAACTTACGGTTAATTGTATAGACATACTGTCGGTATTTTTACAGTAATTTTATAATGAAAATTTTAACAGTGTATCAAGACATTTATCAAACGAAAGAATATTGAACTGAAATATTTTAAAAATACAAAACTATTTTTTTATAATAGAAATGATAATGAAGTAATAGAACTTGAGGGTTTTTGAGTAACAAAAAAAAACCATAGTAGTCGCAAAATTGCTATTGTCGATGAAAGTAAAAAATTTTCAGATGTTCTACATTGTTCTTTCTTTTCCCATTTTTATTATAAAACAAAAAAGTAATTAATATAACCATAAGTTACACATAGTTAAAACAAAAACATATAATAATAATAATATCTGGAATCACAGTTGTTAAATTTAGCAACGAAATCTTTCATTCGCAAGACAATAAATTGTCAGGATGTCGCAAATAATTATAAAATATTTGACAATGATGATTAAAAAAAACAATATCAAAATTCAATCTTTTATTTCCAAAACAAGAATATCATTTTAATTATTTTCCTTGAAATTCCAACAAAACTTTTTATCCTAAAGAAATATTCATACTTTTAGGGAAAAAATATTTCGCTGAATACTCATTAATGTTTAATTAAATATTGATTTCCAAGATGCACAACATACTTCCAAAGTTTTTTTTTACTAGATATTAAATTTCTTCACCAAATTTTAATGATTATCAGACATATCTCTTCTTTTATTAAAAAAAAGAAAAGAAAGAAGAGAATATGTGATGAAATTAAGTTTGAAATGAATTTTCCTCTCAATGTATAAAAGCAAAGTAATGATACTTTTTTTAATTAAAAAAAATTTACATTGTTTAGAATCAAGACAATTGAATATAACTCAGAATTTTTCTTCATGTTTTGTGGCGTGTACTTTTTTTAACTCTCAAATATTTTAGTTTTTTATTCATTTTGTAAAATACCTTCGCTTACATTGCAAAATCAAATGGATGCCAAAAAAATTTAATATGCAATAAAGCTACATAAGTAAATGACATCTAATCAAGCATTAAAGCTTAATAACTTTTTAATTCGAAAAAAATGTATCGAACAAAAAACTAATAATTTAATATATTTACAGTGGCTTGTGTGAGTCAATGGGCTGTCTTCACAATTCAAGCTTACTAACACCTGATAAACTTTTTAATACAACGTTTTTAACATCATCTAGCCTTTTGATTGTGAAACAAAATCAAAACTAATTTAAGCTTTCAAATACAGTTCTCTGGAACCTTCTATTGTTTTTAGAATCTCTAAAGTTTGGTTCATATTAGATTTTTAATGGTGGAATCAACGAACTGGTTAGACTATTTTGGAATGAGCCATTGAATTCAAACATGAACGATCCTCTAAGGATGCGATGTGTATATCCTTAGATTCTCTTTGATTACTTTTTGGTCACTTTTCGGTTTCATCGTATTAGTATTGTTCTTGTTCCTCAGATAGAGTCACTTGGGAATTTGATAAGGTTTTTCAAAGGTGGTCCATGTGTTTTATATAAGTCTTAAATGCAGTTCTCATCTCTTGGATAACTTGCCTTTCATACGTGTCGATATACATTTGCTCTGAGCAGTATTCTATTTTTTTTCTAATATCATGATATGTTTCTTTTCGATATCTTTGCCTTATTTCCTTCACGTTCTTTCTTTGTATACTCGCGGATTCCAGAAGAGAAATAGTTGTTTGTCTGTGCTAGGATATTGCTTCTCTCTTGGTCTCTTGATTTTGTTCTTTTCACAGATCTGTTATACCTCATCGGTTATATCTTGGATTCTTTTTTAACGTTTCTTTACGCTCAAGTTTGTCAATATCATGTTGCTTTTTCAATTTATTTAGGTTTTCCCTCAACTCTAACCAGTTAAGTCCTTATATTTAATGTAGTAGACAGCATTTTTATGTATAATGCAGTTGCTATCTTGTGATCTGAAAATGAGATCTGTTCCATCACTTTATAGCAATAGATTACAGTTGAATTCATAAAAATAAAACGGCAATACGGGAGGGGGGGAATTTGATTCCCAGGTGAGTCCAATGAAATCATCCTGATTTTTTTTCAAATCCCGCACTTACGCTGCGTGCTCTATAGTGCGTCACTTTGTCCTTCTGGTAGATGTCATCACCATGACTTTAAGGAATTCACGTGAATGGGTGGGCATAGTTCGTAAGAACAGATACGAATTTGTGTTGATCTATCGTGCTTTTCCACAATGAAGAGTGCACTCAAAGAAACTCTCTAAAACATTTGCCAGGTCTTTATGATCCATTCTCCAGTTTGGACGCTAACAGCAATTATTTCAGGGGTTTTTCCTTCAGACATCTCACGCTGCATGGGACAATATCCATCTACCCGATGTAGTATAATACTCTATTCCCTGGAAATAGGGACCTATCACCACTCAGTGAGCCTCTAGTTGCAGTAATAGTCAGCAAATTCCAACCTTCGTCGTCGATGAACAGCAGTCAGCATAACTAGGTTTTTGCTGCCGAAGCCCATAGGCAGCAACGTTCTCTGAACCACCGTTGAGGAGACACTGTGAGTAGCCCTGGGCTGTTAGTGACTCAACGGTTGCAAGTCTATTCACCCGAACACATCTCCGCAGCTGTCATTCACTTCTGTCATCTACGGCTTGTAGTGCAACACATTCGCCACGTCACTGATTTTGCAATGCATGGTATACTTTATCACGTCAGCACCCGAAGAGTTTACAAAATTATTCGTTTCGGAAACGATCATATCCTTTTGGACGGTGGATAAATCAACCGGTTTCGGCATAATGCCAATGATTATCAGGCTTTCCGATTCCTTCCTACTCCCTTTATGTACGCTCCACTTCAATTTGCTGCCACTTGCCTCTGGGATTGGTAAGGTTGTCAGTAGGTGATGGTCACATTTATGTGACTGAATTGTGTAGATTTGTAAAGCTCGCACAGATAATACAATCAGTCTACACTGTGTGTATTCGTGAGACATTCAATCGTGCCTCAGGAGACACTCTCGTGTCTCACTCAATCGTGTATAAAACGGAGAATTTATGATGTAAGTCTAACAATGCTTTATTAGCTGGAAAATTTTATGTTACATCAATTATCTTATAAAACTTCACTATTCTAGTTTCATCCAATGTTATCTAATTTCACCTTCATCGTATGAATTATTAACTGCATCTGAAAGATGTTTAAACTCAGATTAATCTCTTATTCATTAAGGACTTTCCCACCATTTTATTGGTAGTATATGCCTTTATTTCTTCAGAACGCACCCCTCAAAGGCAAATATGTCAGATTATTTTAACATGGCGCACGCCTCAAGGATATGGGATCTCTTATTTTTCTGATCTCATTCATCAATACCGATCAGTTATCGTCTCTGTATCCACGCCAACACAGTAGTTAAATCCCTCCAATAATGTCCCTTCATATTGCAGAGAATGGATGTTTGAGAGAAAGTATGAAGAGAAAAAAATTTTAGTACAATCACTGACACTTCAATGTCTTTTAAGAAAGTTAGTTCTCGAAACCATCTAACAACTATTTCGTAACTCGCAGTCGATATGTTCACTCCAGCTATTTCCACTTTGTAATCCATAGATAACATTCTACGTTTAGACAGTTTTTCCTTATCTACGTCATTCATCCAGCTCATGTTAATTTTTAACGCGTCATATTCCTCATTCTGCACCAAACTTAGAACGTGTGCTTCTATTTTCTCATCACTTTTGTACTTAGCAGAATACTTCCGTTCTCAAAGTTCAAATTTCCTTTGGGACATACGAGTTGTTGATTATTTAGCTTTTCTAGTTCTTCTTCATCGTCAGTACTGGTGTCAACAGTACAAACGTAAAAGCTTCGAACTCTCTTCCTACTCTTCACTTCCTCTTATGTGATTGTCAATCAATGAAGATAAAAGAAAAGGGTTACACGTTTCAGCAAAACCTACTCTTTGTCAAAAATATTTTAACTCATTTTGTTTCTCATTTTTCCATTATAAAAAATTCCCTGTCTTCTTCATGTACCCTTATTTAACAGAAATCTCTTCCAATATCTCCAATCACACAGAATTTTCCCTCTCTAAATCGTAACGAAAGATCTGGCGACAATTCAGTCAAATTCGCGTTTATCATATATATGTCTATCATATATTCAAGTTTATCACATAAGGATGTCATAAAACATCTCGTGTTGTACAGGAATTACTAATTTCAGAAAATCTCTGACACACACATTTCTTAACAAATCATCTCTACCGAAGCGAGCTTTTAGACTTTCCACTTCTTTGTTATAATTAGCACTCCTTGGTGGGAAAACTTTCCATAATCTCCCGACCACAAGGTCCAGAACCAATGACTTTAATGAAATATTGAAACTTGATTTCCGGGGATCCCGTGATTTGACACAACTATGTTATTAGTTGCAAGTACCCAATTTATGCTTATTAACCCCTGATAAAATAAAGGATAAACTTTTAGGTTCATCGTTTTACCATACATACTCTTAGATTTTTAAGGAAGAATTTTTATGACACTTTAAAAGGGCTACTGATTACAATTTGGCGTTTGCAATTCGAGTAATTATTGACAATCGTGTGAACTAAATCAGATTTAATTAGATACCTTCAAGTGACGTCAGGCATGTGTGTCGAACCTCATTGGCTACTTAATAGACGAATGCATGATTTAGCCATAAGTAGGCTAGCTGACATTCAATTCCAACTAGTAAAAAAAAGTGTTTTGATATTTTGGTAATACTACGCTTTTTGATTTCTCGTTTTGTACTTCATTACATTCAGAAGGGGTCAAATGATCACAGATTTCTGAAGAATTATTTACTGGTACGTAAAACCAAAAGTTAAACTAAAATTGTTTTTCAGTTATTTTGCAATATTCTCACTTTATATGTTATCTTTCTTTAATTAAGTAATCATCTTCAACTTATTGAAAGAAAATAATATTTTTTTAATAAAATAAGGTCGCACCGACTGACTCCATTATTGCTTTACGAACGTTTTTATTTAATAACAAATTAATTCATTAATTTCCTGATTGGCTGATTTATTATTTCACTCAGTCTTTGATTCATGCTCTTCTTTACTCGTTTCTTTCTTACCTCATTCTTCCACTTATTCACTCGCTATATCAAGAATCGATATCATATATCAATATCATTTATAAGCCAAGCAAAAAAAAGACAAAAAATTTTCATAGTAGCGGAAAATATTACATATGACTCGATTGTCAAATGTAATCCTAATTTCCTAAAACTAAATTATGTTCTCTTCCTAGACGCTACATAAGTATATAAGTCTATGTAAAAAATATTTATAAAAATGAACTTCAGTATTATATTTAATTTATTTGATATTTAAAATTACATTACCGATAATAGAAATAAATTTTCAATGGTTATTGAACCAACTAAAATATAGAGTTATATACCTTAATATAGCGTAATATACCTTAAAACAACCTCAAAACTTGAAATTTGAAACTAAAATTATAAATTATGTTCATTTCTGCACTTGTAGTTCCTTTTTTCCAAACTTATTTTAACGGTTACCGATAATTTAAATATAAATTAAGATTATTTTTGTTACAAAATTTAAGATAAAGCTATTTCACATTTCGGATGGTATCTTTTTTTACTTCATTTCAGAGTTAAAGTGAGAATAAAAGAAACTAATTCCAGTCCCTGCCAAGGAATTTTTCTAACACAATTTAAGGTGTAAGAAAAGAGAAGAACAACAATAGAACAAGACAACTTCGGAAACAACAGGGCTCAAAGCGTAAATAAAACAAAAGCATTGTACTTTGCTGTTTACCGTTCCATGTTTTTACTGTTTCCTACCCTCCCCACTTTCATTTAATGTCCAAGTTAACAAGGTTGGATTTTTTTTTTTTTTTTTTTTTTTTTTTTTTTTTTTTTGCTTTTTCTTTTTTTTAGATAGAACAGCTCACCAAAGAAAGCTTTTCTGAGAATCGCGTTTGACATTGTATTGCACTGATTGATTACAAGAAAGTAGATAGATACAAGCATTGCTGTAAACTTTCACCAAATCTTTTAAAGTAAATACAGTGTTTAAAAAATTATACAAACAATAGGAAACCATACGCAGTATAAAGTTTTAATAAATATAATTTGTTGAAAAGAATTTAGATGAGTTTGGAGCAATTGAATTTTATATTGGATTAAACTAAATATTAGTTTAATTAGAAAACATCAAAAAATAATTTAAATATTGTATAAGTATGGTTTTAATGGACAATATTTTTAATAAATAATTTTCAAAGTATCAACGATTCAGAAATTTGATTAGCATTTCATATCACTTTAAGTCTGGGTATAAATAATTAACTTGATGTATTTTATTTTTCTGTTAATAAAGTTAGAATTTACTTTTATGAAACTTTTATGATTTTATGTTTGAATTTTAACAGAAAACTCAGAAAAATAGAGACAAAAGCAAAGTAGCTAGATTGATAAACAAAATTATCAGCAGAAAATTAAAGGAATATGTAACTTCAAATACAAAAGAAATATTAATTTAATTATCTAATTGATATAGATAATATAAATACAATAATAGATAAAATACCAAGTTCATTCATTTGAAAAAATTGAAGGCATTAGAACAGAAAATATTTTTATAATTTTACTCAGTATTTCATACATTTAATGGTTTAAAACTGCAAGTTTCATTGACAGAAAAGACACCTTTCTGTACAGAAGCAATTACTTGAATTAGGGGTTTGAGTTTAATTTAATTTAATTATCGCCACTGAATTTAATTTAGTATTTAAGTGGACTTTACAGTGGGCTATTTGCGACGGTCTGAAAATCATTCCTGTAGACGATCCGAAGACAGACCATTACAATTCTGAAAATTTGCAGAAAGCATGGCTCCCCTGCTTTCGTAGCCCAACAACCTGCACGTGAAGTTGAGTACTTCACGGCAGAACAGATTAACGAGGACCGATACCTCACCCCCTCGGTCTCTACGCAGACTAATCAAAATGATCACCCACCCACTCACTGACCGTAGCCAGTGATGCTTGACTTCAAGTGTTCTACTGGGAACCATGTCTTTACAATCAGTCCACTGCGGGACGGCTCCATGGTAATGTGTTGGTTAGACATGCGGTATGTTTATTCGAAGCAATTGGCAAAGGAGTGCATTTTGATTTTAAAAAAAACAAGTTATGACAAGTTTGTTAGTAAGTTCAATTAATTAACTTCCAATCATTTACATTAGCTTCTATTTAAAAAAATCAATTTTCATATTCACGAGATATTCAAAACATTGAGAACAAAAACAAAACATGTTAGATGGGAGAGACTCGCAAATGAATACACAGCTTTGAAAGCAAAAACTAAAATAATGGCTTTGATAACATGTGGCTATGATCATTTGAATCATATTAATAATCATTTTAATAAGTATTTCGTATTTATGAGTCATTCAAGTGAATTATTTTATTAATGGTAAAAAAAGCATTGTTTTGTTTTGTTACGCTAGCATACAAATGTTTTTGTATACTCTGTTATAGAAAAAATTGCATTTCCTTTACTTCATGTGAAAAATCTAAACGTTGCTCCATGCTGGTTCTCATTTAAAATTCTATCAAAGAATAAGCATTTAATGTATCCTTCCTCTGATATCTTTCAGTTAAACAAACAAAAGTTTCTTCTTGTTCCCAGCGTAAACAAATTTAGAAAAATAATACAGACTGCTTGGACTGATATCCCGTTTAATATTGCTTCCAAAATATTCTATCTCATGAAAATAGCTTGCGGGATTTCTCCGACTGTTAACGCCTGCCTAGTTTTCGTAATTTAAGAATATTTTTTTCTCATTTTCTCACAAACAGTTCTTCGTTTCTGTGATATTGAAGTTACGAGGCGAGAAATTACGTTGGACTTCTTGGCAGGAAGATTTAATAAATGTTTACCTAAGCAATGTGCAATTTCATTTTGCAGAACAAAAAAAAATTGCATCCGATTCTATTAAATATTTATGAAACGAAAATAGGGCCTTAATAAAGTGAATTCATATACACGTTTATTTAATTTGTATTAAAGATGCAACACGATATTCCATCTTTATATTTTGCTACAAGTATCTGTAATTAAAGTTTATTTAAATCTGCGCGTTTCATTTCTTTAGTTTAGAAGGCGAAATAGTGCACTTAAATTCAGATGATGTAAAGGAAGTTTCTAAATTACTTTACATTTAAAGAATAATATTTGACTAATTGTTCTTCATAATTAATTCATATAATTATTTCTCACTAATTTAATTTTCTGTTTCCATAATACTGAAATTGCCAAGTACGAAATTACGTTGTACTTCTTGGCAGGAAGATTTAATAAATGTTTACCTAAGCAATGTGCAATTTCATTTTGCAAAACAAAAAAAAATTACATCCGATTCTATTAAATATTTATGAAACGAAAATAGGGCCTTAATATGAATTCATATACACGTTTATTTAATTTGTATTAAAGATGTAACACGATATTCCATCTTTATATTTTGCTGCAAGTATCTGTAATTAAAGTTTATTTAAATCTGCGAGTTTCATTTCTTTAGTTTAGAAGGCGAAATAGTGCGCTTAAATTCAGATGATGTAAAGGATGTTTCTAAATTACTATAGATTTAAGGAATAATGTTTGACTAATTGTTCTTCATAGTTAATTCATATAATTATTTCTCACTAATTTAATTTTCTGTTTCCATAATACTGAAATTGCAAAGTAAGAAATTACGCTAGACCTTTTTGCTAGATTTTTTTTCTGGTTGATGACGGGCAATTGGGTCTATTTCCCATTGGTCTCAGAAATGTCAGAATTGCTACTCTCTTATCTTTACCCAGTGAACACCTATGGCTAAGCGATGTCGGTGGAGTAGCGTCGCACACGTCATACAACCACAAACCCGTTTATAGGGCGGGTTACATTCACACAGAAGAATGGACATAGAAGACAGAGAGAGAAAGAAACATACATGCTCTGATAGGGATTCGAACCCACAACCATCAACTCCGCAGTCAGGCACGCTAACCACTCGGCCACCTCGGCTTTGGCCGGAAGATTAAATTATAATATTTACTGTCAAAAACAGTTTGAAAAGCAAATAGGAGATTAAAACTTACTGCTTGAAAGACTCTTAAATTACGTCCCGCATTTAAAAACTGTTTTAAATTTCTCTCTATATTAAAAAATCGTAAGGGCCGATGCCACTTCCGCTGTTTTGGTAGTTTCCTGTTTAACTTAACGTTACACTTTGTTTTGCTTCTCAAAAACTATAAGACTTAGAAACTTTAAAAAGGATTGTTAAAAATGTTAGAGTTGCACGATGTTAAAGATGTTAGAGATAATTAAATAGAAAAAATGTTAGAGATAAATTTTAAAAAATAATGATAATCCACAATTAGTTCGAGAATTATTAACTGTTAAACTTAACGCAAAAAATACACACGGGTCTCTCTGCAGACCACAGGAATGCAAACAAAGATTTGAAATTTGACACGAAGAAAAGGATAGTATTGTTCACGAGATTTTTTTTAATTCGAATTTGTTTGCAAGTTAAGAGTTTTTTATCACAAATTTTTTCTCACTTTTTCTGTTTACGTTGCATTTTGTTTTGATGAACAAATACTATAAGATTTAAAAATTTAAACACTGAACTTTAAAAAAAGTTTACGAAGAGAAAGGCGTAATTAAAAAAAGATTCAACAATTAGTTCAATTATTTATTTACTGTTAAGCTAGCAAGGAAAAATACAATATTTGTGTAGATGTGTAGCCCGCTGAAATACAACTACGGAGCGAAAATTACACGTGCTGAAAGGGCCATTTTTGTTTGTGAACTTAATGCGTCAATCTTTGAGAAGTTATAATTTGATCAAATATTGTAAAAAAATGAAGTAATTATAGGTTTTTTTTCTTTTTCTTTCCAAATTCTTCATTAAGAATTCTTTATTATTCTTCTTTATTAAGTTATTAAAATTTTACAATCTTTTTTCGCGAAGTTTAACTCTCTTATTTTCTTTGCGATACATTTTACTTTGATGCGCAAAAAAGATATTAAATTATGATAAAAATTTTAAATTATGATAGGTTGTGCAATGTATGACGCCCGGTGCCTGAGCGGTAGTGCTTCGCGCTGCCGTGCCACTGGTCCCTGGTTTAATCCTCGAGCCGGGCAGGGCTGACTCAGCCTTTCATCCCTTCAGTGGGTCGATAAATGAGTACCAAGCATGCGAAGTTTGGTTATAAGTTCTTTCTTNCGGCTGACCACCTGACCGGAACATCTGCTTCTGCACCCCAGAGCCCAAGGTCAAGAAAACTGAGATGGGCAAAGTAGGCCTTGGGCTAGGGCTGTCGCGCCGCTGAGTTTAGTAGTGCAATGTATACAGAGAGTACGGGATAAAAAAAATTAAGATTCGATAGTTAGTTAATGAATTATTGACTGTTAAACATGTAGAAAAAATACTATATTTGGTAGATGTGTTGACTACTGAAATGAGACTAAGGAGATAAAATTCGACTTACTGAAAGAACCATTTTAATTTGTGAACTTAATGTGAATTTCGTTGTGAAATTCGAATTTGTTCGAAAGTTATTGCATTTTGTGTTTTTTTACTTGTTTTAAATATTCATTATTTACCGATTATAGTCAAAATTTTATTTTACTTCGCGATATTTTTATTTCTCAATTTTATAAGAACAAGCTCAAGTAGATGTGAGTTAAAAGTAACAAAGCAAACGAGAGAAAGGGAGAAAGTTTTACAAATTTTAGCATTTATATTGAAACTTTGGAAAATAATAGCAATAATAATAAATTTATAATAATTAAGCTCCTGTCAATGAATTAAATTACTTCTTTTTTTTCTTCGTATTAAGTCACACAATCTGCATTCTTTAAGTTTTTTTTTTCAAGTTCAAGTGATTATTTTTCAAATCCAGGTAATCGATATGATTAAGATATTAAGAAAATGTTCTTATTTAAAGCTACAGCTATTTAAAACAAGACTTCAAGACCGAAATAATCTATGCCTGAAAGTAAATTTCAAAAATAAAGCAATTCTAATTAAAATAGAAAATTGAGCATTGCTTCCTACAATATTGCTTCCTAGCTATTTAAAAAAAGACTTCAAAACCAAATATGTCTAAAAGCATATTTCAAAGAAATAAAGCAGTTCTAATTAAAATCAAAAATTGAGCATTGCTTCCTGCAATATTGCTTCCTCGCTATTTAAAAAAAAAAGACTTCAAAACCAAAATAATCTTTGTCTAAAAGTAAATTTAAAAAGGAAAATAACTATAATAAAAATGCAAAATTGAACATTTCTTCCTAGGTTTTTAAAACAAGATTTCAAAACCAAAATAATCTATGTCTAAAAGTAAATTTTAAAAAAATAAAATAGTTATAATCACAATACAAAATTTAAAAAAAAGGATTAAAAACATTTGCAGTGCAACACATTCTAAAGAAAATATATTTTAAATACCTATATAATTAAAAGTACGAAATACTCAGGATTTAAACATCACTTCGTGCTTTTTAATCTTTTACAATTTTTTTCCAACGTTGGTATTTTCAGAATTAAAATTAAATTAACCTTTTGAATAAAGCTATTTATTTACCCTTTACGTTTGCTTAAAAACTGGTTATTGTTTGGGGAAGCAAATTTATCCTGCTGGCTTCCACTCGATCTTTTCAAAACTAATTGCTGCTTCAAGTGGAAAAAAAGTATTCAATTAAATCAAATGTCTTATGCAACTAATTAAAATCAACACTTTAGACTAATTACTTCAAACATCTCATTTATATACTACTTCAAATATCTCATTACATTAGATAAATATTTAAATTCTCTTAAATGTTCCATTAAATATTTTTCCTCACTTGGACATTTAGTTTCATTCATTTCTGTTTAAAGTTTGTTTAATTTATTCTATATTTTTGTTTGTTTAAATTTCAATGAAACACTTGGCATTGATTGCCGTAAATATGAAGCCAGCATTTTTTTTTCCTTTAAGGACTACCAAACATTAAAAGTTTTACTTCACATATTAAATATTATCTTATGTAACAACATTTTCAGAAACATATTAATGTTTTTATTAAAATATTCTAAATTGAAGTACATTCTATCAATCAAAACACAAAATTCCTTTATTATATCAATATAGTAAATTAACCATTGAATTCTTTTTGTATCCTTTAAATTTTTTAAATCATTTCTTTTATTCTAAAGATGAAATGTATTTTTACATCAGAAAAATGTTTATTTAAGTAACAATTGAATGCTTTCACTTTATAATGTAAAAGGCTGTATACACAGAGAAAAAATTATGGTACATTACCGCACTATATGGTAATGGCAATTTCTGGAGAAAAAACACCATAATTCTAATTAATGAAACAAAAATATATGGCATTTAAACCTTCCATTTAGTTATTTTTCCATTCATATGGTAACGGTTTACGAAAATTCTGGTTTTCGAAATTATAGTTCTTATTACTTATTATAGTTTGTATTATTATAGTTCTTATTACAATTGGTAAAAAATACTAATTGAAAATTACATTTCACCGAATAAATGGTATTTATGCCACCCTCTTAGGTAAATTACTGAATTTTACCACATTTTAAAAATTGCATCATCATTTGTAAAACCACATTTTCTTGTTAATTTTCCTAAATCATTACTAAAGTGCTTTGATAAGAATTTCCGATCTTTTTGGTGTTTCCATAGAGCCTGATAAAATGCGAATTTTACCATATTCTAGTAGTTTCGACCGTACTTATTTTTCTCAGTGTACGTCGCAGTAAGAGCTATTGCAGATAAAAACTAATTTTATTCATTAAATTATTTGCGTAGAAATAATTAAGTAAAATAAAGATAAATATCTATATTTGACTGATTATAAAAATTCTTTTCATGGCAGAATGAAAAATTAAGTCACCCGTTCCGTATGAACAAAACTTTTTAAGGCTCTCTCAAAAAATTAATTTCGTATGATATTGAATCACAACATGAAGCTATTTCCAAGTTAACATAAATCTAAACAACCTTAATAAAGTGTTGATTCCTGTTTCTGTTCAAGTTGAAGAACAATATTGTTAAATTGAAATTAAAATACACGTTAGTATGGTTTAATTGAGCATTATAATAAGATGGAGGCAAATCTGAACAACATTATCAATCATGTTCTCGCTCTCCAAAACTTTCAAAGGCCCCATAATGTGTAGCTCAAACTTCTCATTTTAATTATTATATCCAACAAATAAAAGAATTTATAAATATCACAGATGACAGACATTTGTGTCCCGAGATTGGTTTAAATTCTGGCAATCTTCGAAGTAATGGAAGGATTATAAATTATTATTCAAATACCAACAACAAAATAGTTGTAAGATTGCTTTCCCGGCTGAATTTGTTTCTAAAAATCATCCTTAAAAACAAGTTCTTATTTATCCAATTTTGGAGTAGTGTTATAAGGTTTTTTCACAGTCGCAAACTAAAAATTGCCATGTTTCTAAAGTGTCTAAACTAAGATCGCCTTTTTAAGCCTAAGAATAAAATCCATTAGAAACCAGTGTAACAAAAAATTATAGTACAGGGTGGTTCGTAACCCCCCCCCCTAATATATGCTTTAAAGTCCCTTTTAAAAAAGAAAGCATAAAATTCGTACTGTATTTAATCAGGAAACTTAATTTGTCACAAATTAATATTTAAATGAAACAAAATAAAAGTGCTATCGTAAATATGATTAATCACAATTAAGAAACCGATGAAAAGAACTTCAAAACCTGTTTGGTTGCAGGTTATATATGTATAAGCATTGTTTTTCAAGCTCTCTTTGTTTCGTCCCACACTCAAATAAGTTTAGTTGTTTCGTACACCCTACTTAATCTGTGGTTATTTTTTAAATTTTATTGAGTTTTTATTTTTTCGAGCTGAAATATTATTCTGTGACTCTAAATTGAGGATATAATTTGGTCAGTCATCCCGCCCAAGGATATGGGCACTCGACTTTTACAATGCAATACAATACAATTTAACAAACACAATAAAATACAATAAATACTGTTACAAAAAATAAGTAAATAAAAAATAACAATGACATTAGAGTTCAGATGATTTCGTTACAATAAGGACAGCTGAAGTCCAAAAGCACGAAAAGAAGAACCCTTCGAAGGAGGACAGTTTGATGGTTAAAAACAATTAGAAAATGTATAATTGATAGCCTAATTACAACATAATCAAATTAAAAATTAATCAAATTTAAAAATAGGTATATAAAGCAACAATTAAAATCAAAATATCCAAGGCAATTCAGGATCCAATAAATAAAAAAAGTAAAAGCACCAAAAATAAAAGCATCAATGCTCAAAATCATTAAAAAGGGTAAAAATAGGAATCAAAACCTGATTATAGGTATTTAAAATCAGTAAAATCAAAGTCATTAAAGCTAAATTGTATACTTTGTATACTTTCTAAATTGTATACTTTCATGTCTTCATTTTTATAAGGTTTCTAAGAATAGCATGGATTACGAATGATCTGTATATTTAATACATTATGAGGACTTGCATTTTGTTGAATAGTACAAAAAATCTTGCTTTTGAAAACATACAATGAAAGAAATTCTTCGTATTAAATTTATAGGGATAATGATATAATATTTTCAACGATTGGGTAACATACTCAATTAAATAATATTCTACGTACATACAAGGAAAAAAAACTAAAGTTAAATATATATGATTGTTTTTATATATATATAATAAGAATATTTCTATATTGTAATTTAAAAAAAGTCTCCCGCAGTATCTAGTCGTGCCAAGAAAATGACAGCTTCACTTTTGAAGGCAAAATTAAATTTATATGCCCCAAAACCAACATTTGCATGTGTCTTCTCCGCTTTTGATTAATATGACTTTTCACGGGAACGTTATTTTAGAAAAGCAGAAACTTTATTCCGGACAACAGGGGAAGATTTCTGTTACAAAGTTAGAGCATCAAGAATGAGAAATGCGCCAAATATCACTCGAGAGCTCTTGAAAATCATTTCGAGTCTGTATTGTGTTACTGGGAGAAGGCTTGAATTAATTTATGCCACTCTGGAATTCTAAGTCGTTTGAGAATGACGGTGAGAGAAAAATGGCGCCGTATCAGCATTTAACGTTAGGTATGGAAGGAAATTCTCAGCATCCCTATATTGCCGCAATTTTGACTTATTTTTTAAAGCATACATTAAGAAGTCATTTGATACGGAAACACTAGATATTTGAGCCTACTACAGCTAGTTAATTTTGATTGCAGAATAAAATAACAAAACATCATGAGAGCAATTATACACTGAAAGCAGAATATAAAAATATTACGTTACATACATGTATTGAGAGTAGAATATATAACATCAGAAAAAAAATACATATGTTGAAATTGGAAAATAAAACGTAAAAAAAATCATGCATATTGCACTGGAAAAAAGTATAGCATATCTTAACATCAAAAATGGTGGCAACTATTGTTCTGGCTAGCATGCATGAAATCGATGACGTCCTCCTTTTGCACACATTTCTCTTACCTGTAAATAGCTGCAATAGGAGAAGAGGCAACATTTTGATCTAAACAAGTAAAATTCAAAATAAAATCCATATCAGGTATCAAAAACAATAAGTAAGGCTTTATTTCTAAAAATAACTTACTAGATAACTTAGCTTGCAAAGTAAACTTGCAAGTGTCAAAGAATAAATGAGAACACATTCGCGGATTGCAAGTTACAGATCTGAAATTCAACAACCAGTTAAATTGATATAATTTCTGGCTAAGATGTTTTTTTTTTTCAATTTTTATTAGATGGGATAATAAAGGGTAAAAAGTATACCCTTGTTGTCCGAAACACAATTTTTGAGTGGATGCATAGTAGAGTAGCATGGAATGAACTTTTCAACGGAAATAATATACAAGTGACTATGCATAGTAATTCAAATTTACATGACAAAATCAAAAGTTTTTGAGATTATGAAAAAACTTCTGCTTCAACACTTATGGCAGAGGATGCGAAATGCGGACAGATTTTTTGGGACACTTTTTTCAAACAAACTAAAAGACAAATTGTTAATTTACCTTTTAAAGGTGAGCCATTGATTCAGCTTTGGTGATTTGCAACCTATCGCATCTAAACAATTTTCCGGTTAGAGTGAAGATTAATAAAACAAAAAACAATAATGTTCTAATAGAGCGTAATTCC
The DNA here is from genome assembly GCF_043381705.1 of Parasteatoda tepidariorum. Classification (NCBI taxonomy): domain Eukaryota; kingdom Metazoa; phylum Arthropoda; class Arachnida; order Araneae; family Theridiidae; genus Parasteatoda; species Parasteatoda tepidariorum. The sequence continues at coordinate 37,948,301 of NC_092204.1, forward strand.
AAAAGTCCAACTGTAGAGACGGACACATATAACTAGGAAACTTCGTTGAAATAAAGTCTGATGATATATGAAAGATGAAAGTCTAGGTCCCTACCTCCAGCACCATTCAGTAAAAAAAGAAGATAGCTCCGCCACAAAGTTGTGAGTATCTTTTAATGCATCGCAAAAACAGTTATAGTATTTTCAAAAACATTTTAATGATTGGTCAGAAATTACAAGATAATATTTCGAAGATTATTATTTTAAAATGGAAATGGAGCAAGGTTTCTTACCAAAGTGAATTCGACAAATGTATGGTCAAATCGGAGAAATACCAAAACGCCAAAAATAGCAAAGAATAGTTTGGAGATTAAATTAATTTAAGCTCAACTAAAATATACAAATTTACAATTGTAATATTCGGAGTTTTGCCTCAGACGAAGTTCTAAATTTTCCTTTAGATTCTAAGTATTGCAGTAAAGTATGATTTTGTGTTGATAATCTTATGTCAGGAGCCGACAATATTGAAAATGCTAGGGTAAAACTTAATTAAACACTAGACATTCTCAAAAGTAGAGGATTGGAGCTCAAGAAATGGACAAGTAACACTATGTGATGAAAGGAACTGGAATGGGTGACTAGTCGTCGGCTTAGTTCTCCGATTCCTGAAACAGCCTCTGATTTAAAAAAGCGAAAAGTAACAGTCTTACGTCTATTTCTTTTACTAAAGAATATTGTCAGTTAATTCATCGTTATTCATCAATAGGAAAATTGATACGAGTTACAGCATATATTCTACGCTTTTTGCATAATTGAAAGTCACAAAATGCAAGGCATTTAAGATGTTTCTCTCCGAAATAAATGGACGACGCTTTCAATTTTTTAATAAAATTAGGTAACAATAAATAATTTACCAGTTAGAAGTTGAAAGCCTGTTAAGCAAAAGTGCTTTATCTTTTTAAAGAAAGTCATGTCTAGTACAAATCTTACCTACTCCGAATCAATGACGTCAGTCCATCTTGTCCGGTAAACGAGTATTGACTTGAAATGACACGAGTATTGAGTCTTATATTAAATCTCGTAAATAGCTATGTGACTATTTTATTACACTTCAAATTTACTTTTCACGCACCATATCTGAATTCGGGGTATGCATCTCATCAAAGGACACCAACGCTACTACAATTACTCTACAACTATTTTACACCAAGGATAGTTCTTGGTGTAATCACACACCAAGTATGCCATCAAGTATTCTCTTTCACTCTACTTGGTGAAAAGGGGCTGCGACCATTTTCATTATTCAGTATTACTAAAACATATAACTACAATAATATATGATACATATAAGAATCAGTAAATTTATTTTTCAGACACAATATAATGAAAGAATCAGAATCATTAACTTATGATTCATATGTACAATATTTCTTAAAATAAAATAAATTCGTTAAGCAAATATATACACAGCAGAAGGAGAATGCTAATATAAAGTTGAACTAGGCTTAACTGAACCAAAGTGAATAGAAGTTAAATGCTATAAAATTATTTAATACAAATGTCAGATTTTTGTAAATCTTGTGACAAATTGAACATCTTTATTACATGGCTAAAAATATACATGTCTTTAATGCTGCCGAGCAATTGAAAAATTTTCTTAAGCAAATTTTTGTATGGTAAGCTACTGATTGCAAATTTTTTTCACAAATAAGTTATGTTTCATCGGTTTTCTGAAATTCTGTTTTAGCGTTCATAGAATTTGCAACAAGAAATAGTAAGCAAGCCACTTTTCTTGAAATCTATCGTGAAGCACTTGCGTTGTTTCTTCAACTGCACAGCACTATAAGAGTTTACATGAGTAGTTTGTCAAATAAATTCGACAAGATGATTAAAATTATTTGACAAATAATGGGCCTAATTAATATTCTTAATTAATCAGCAAAGAGAATGGAAACTTACTTAATATTAAATAGACTATAATGAACTCTGTCTAACAAGAAGAACTTCGCTTGTTAGAAACTTAATCCAACAAGAGAAAAAATTGCTTGACGAAAATTCGATCATGATCTTGAACTTCATAAGTACTAAGGTCGATTGCTAAGCCTAGTTAGGCTTCGATGTCCACCATTGATCGAGAAATAGAAATAGCTCGCGTCTTCAAAAATAATGTTAATAATTAAGTAAAACTCATTATGTGTAGTTGGAGTCTCGAGTCATTGTTTACTACACTCCGAACACAAATAATATCATAGTTTGCTTTTAATTACCAAACTTTATGGAGCTCCCATTATTCTCTAAGATAATTATCGAATTTCGGTTAGAAAAATAATCCAAAGAATTCTGTCACTATAGAAGTTTTTAAGAGGGGTTGGTTGTTTTATTGCAACCCATGCAAAAAGTATAAATTTTGTTGTTCTCTTTCATAAAAAGTACTGGCTACAAGAGTGATGTAATACTATATTGTTGTTGTTTCTAATGACACTTGCCAATATGCGAAAGCCTGCTTGTTAGAATCAAGCGAATTTCTAAGGCAAAGTGTGCGTTTTTCGTTTTTCAGTGGCCAAGAATTAGACTTCAGCGACACACTTGTGACAGCTCGTTTATAGGGTGGAGCCATTCATTAATCCACTGTTCTTAATTTTGAACTGAACCAGAGAACGGTCAATATCCAATGCGGTACACCCAGAGGTATTAAATGTTAGAGGAATATAGAGGACTTAGTAATCAGACAGATTTAACATGCACCAGTCACCATTTACTACACGAGGAGTCTTCTGCTGACTTGGATCGAAATCACGATTTCTAGGACATGGGCCCAACGCCCTACCAACCATCTCGACCCTATGTAATAATATAACTTTTTCAATATGAAAAACCGAGATCCCACTGCAAAACGAATAGAAGTGAAATAAGTACTTAGTTGGCTGAGTAGAAATTCCGCAAATTAAATTGAGATCTGGATAACTGTGCGGATGTGAAAATAAATTTAATGGAATACATTTTAATGTTTTTATCGCTTAGAATCCAAAATAAAAGTGTATCATTTTCAACACAAATAAAACTCATTTGCTTATCAGGCTGCATACTAACCTAATAAAAAAATTAATTTTCGAAGATAGGCCCATTCCTCTAACCACTAACATTGTATTCTTGTTCGATATAATTACATCATTATATAAAAAGTTATTAAGATGTTTAGTATTTATTCTGGGAAATACAAGTCATATAAGAATAAATAAAGAAAGCTGTGCCCTTTTAAGGTTCTTAACAAACTTTCTTTAGAGCCTAGATGTTTAAAGAAAGCTTATGTTTCCTTCATTTTTCTGAGAAATTTGTTCTATTCTATGAGAAGAGGAAATTAATCTTAGACCGGACAAAGACTATACTTACGACATACAAGTCAAATAAGATCATTTTTTAAGTCTTCTTTTTGCCCTGTATTTTTATCTTTTACGTTATAGAAAAAATATAAACAGCTTAGATACATTGTGTAAACAAAACTGGAGTTATATTAATGGTTAAATGAATTAACCTAGAAAAATAGAAACATTATATACTCTACTTAAAAATATGTTCAAAGCATTACAAAGCAAAGCAAAATATGTTCAAAGCACACATGTACTTAATTATTTTACTAAGCTATTCTAATTTTAATGTGTTAAAGATTTCTTACCCTAATTTTAACTTCTTTTCAGCCAAATTACAAAAAAAAGCATAGTGTCTGAGATAAGTCTGATCTTTGATCCTTTAGTTAGATCGCTCCTATAGTAGTTTTAGGAAAATATTTATGCAGTATTTATGAATTTCAAGTTTAAATTGGGATACTGATTAAATCTCACTAACTTTACTTAANTATATATATATATAATTCAAAAAGCATTCAATAATTTTAAGAAAGCGTACTCTCATTGAAAAGTCAAAACTCCATGTAATATTCAAACCACAGAATTACATTTCTTCCAACGCCAACAAACAAAATAAAAAATATTTATGTTTTACTGATATAGGTAACAAAAAGAAATGGTTGGATACTTCAAAGCATAAAGGCTAAGTTGAAAACTTTATTTTCTTATTTATTTTTTTGTCTAGCCATCTTATCCCATTCTTAAAATAGAAATTCACTTAGAATTCGGCTTATAATACATGATGCTGCAATTTATGTTATAAAATTGCATCATGTTTAAAACATGAATTCTTGTATATAATCAAAAGTTTATTGAAAAAAATCTTATACAAAGTTATTCTGACATTAGACAGTTATTGGAAGAAAAAACAAATGACGAATGCATTCGATATCGGTTATTACTATCTACAGCATCAGTTATTACTATCAGTTATAGCAACCCCATCACATGACTCACTCGTTGACCGGTTAACTCCTTTTGCAGAACCACACAATGTTATTTCTACCAAGGAGATTTTCATTTTTCAAAATTTCCTTAATTTACAATCAGACAATGAAAAGTTTAATAAAAGCTAGACTAAAAAATTGAATAATGCAATAAAAGATATGTAAAAGCTGACTTTTTATCTCGCATCTCTAATATCAGCACAAATTATTAAAGTCTTATAATAAAGTATAATAATTGCTTATATCCAATGATTCTTTAAGTAAATAGATGGGGCCAGATCTGTTAGTGTTTATATTATTTCAGTTCTTTTAGTTTGCAGTGGTAATACGAGTTTATTTAAACAAACTTTCAACCTAAAATTAGTCATCATAGGGTAAACTAACCAGTGAAGGAACACTTACGATTCGCTTGCCTTTTGAAAAATCATAATAATTTCAAAATTCGTAATTTTAGTTAAATGACAGTGTCAACATATTTGTTACCAATTTCAAATTATGTAAAAAAATTGTATAGAATTTACATAATATTGTTTTAAAGGTTTGGAGGTTCAAATAACAAGTAGTAAGAAGATCAAGTGAAGGAATAGCTCTTACCAGTGAATGAACACCCAGTAAAGGAACACTTAATTTTGGTTATTTTTTAATGCTCTTTATGAATTTATAAGCCATACAAATATTTAAAAACAAACCTATTCTTGAAATTATAACATATAAATACTTGGAAAATGTTAACTTTTTTTTGTAATCATGAATTGAAAATTAGAGTGTCAACATATTAACACATACTGTTCATTCACTGGGAAATCTATGTCCAGTAAAGGAACACGCCTGTTCCCTCACTGGCTAGAAGTTGTTTTTCGTATTTTTTACATACTTTTGATGCGGAACATCACTAAAGGTACGAAAAATTAAAGTTTATCTTTTATTTTCATTAACTTAGAAAAAAAACCAGTAAAGGCACACTTGTTCCTTCACTAGTTTTTCATCGTTTGATAATCCAGTAAATAAACACCCCCCTTATCCCAGTACTTGCTTATGCTATAATGCTTAAAATAAATAAAACTTAACTTCAATAATTATATTTTGAATTCTCTTTTTCACAATGAGAAAAAAAAGGATTATTATATGCAATTAATTGCACTTTAAACGGATAACTACAAACACTGACCTTATAATTTTGTCAAAGAAACAAGGTGTTGCACAGATAATAACAAATTCAAAATTTTTTCAAGAGAACACTATGTGACCAGGTAATCCAATACATTGTTAGATGACTTCCTACTGATTGGCAGTAATCTATAGTTACCAATCAATCTAAAGAAAAACTTTCAAAATCGTATTTTTATTCAATATATATGAAATGTTCCTTCACTGGTTGGTTTCAGGGCTAAAGAGAATAGAAGGGCTAGTTCACTCCGCTCTTAGAGCTGAAGCTACGATCGCTCTTAACCTAAAAGATAAAAAGAAACATTCATTTTTATTAAATGGATGTCCAATATATATTTTTTTTATTAATAAAAGTAGAGAGAACGAAACAAACGTTAAAGTTTATATCGGCGGTAAATTGATAATGACTTTAATACGAGATATGTGTTTTTTCTTATTTCGAGTTAATTGTCTCGAATATTCTGAATTACATCAGAAAAAAATTGAAAGTCAATTATTCCCCCTTGTAATTGTGTTCATTTATATTCAGGCAAATTAATTAATTTTTTTCCTACAACATTTAAAAAAAGACAAACAATGAAGGAAATGCAAAAAAAAAATGAACAAGAATTCTATCTTAAATTCAGTGAAAACACCTAATTTTGATGGAATTTTGAATGTATTAAACCAGAGAGAAATGTGACTGTTTAAAATTTACTTCCTGCTTTTGACTAGAAAAATAATTTGGGAATATTCAAAGAAAATTTGTTTTGCGTGTTTTAACTTTAAAATAAGCTTCTGTAACCATTTTTGCACAATTAACTAAACTTCTTTAAACCATTAAAATCTACTTATAAATAGTGTTTTTTAAATCATTTTGAAATAAAGAATACAGTTCTGACCGACAAGAGTGAACTATCTAACTGATTAATAAAACTTACTTATTTTTGAATAAAATTACAAAAAATGTAGCTTATTCAAAAACGATATTTATTGCCGATTATTATTATAAAAATTAGAAATGAAAACGATTATTATTATAAATAAAAACGATATTATTATAAATAAAAACGATATCATTATAAATAAAATCGTTATTATTGTATAACGATTATTATTCTAATAAAAACGATTATTATTATAAATAAAAACGATATTATNATCAGAATTTTTGCAAGTTGCAATCGCGCAAACTGGCATTTCGATAATAGTTTTAAATTCTTGTAAATTCACTGCAAAAACTGAGGAAAGTCATTATAGAAAATAACAAATGTCTTAGAATATCTCGCAAAAAGAAATGATTCTATATTAGTTAGAGCTAGTAAGGCCAAACGCTCCGTTCTTGAAGTAAGAGTGCGAGCTTTGCGCCAAAGTGACGTCACTAGAGTGACGTCGGAGGATCGGCGCGGCGAGAGATACTTCAAAGGAGTGAACCAGCCCTTCTATTCTCTTTAGCCCTGGGTTGGTTTACCCTATTTTGTTTAAGTTGTAACAGATTAACTTAACTAATTTATTATAATTTCATAATTCATAATTTCATTCGCTGCAATTATAAGTAAAATAAATAAATTTTTACTAATAAGAAATTTTTGCGCAATTAAGTGTTGCGCAATTACAAATATAAATGCAATATTATTTACTGAAATTACAAATAATTCAAATTTTAAATTAATTAGACTTTTCATTTTTGAACTGTTTGTAAAAATCTTAATATGAATTTATAATATTAAATAATTGAACAAATTTTGCGTGGAAGAAAAAATTACAATTCAAGAATTCTTGAGTATCAAATTCTCGAACTATGATGTGCAAAACTATTTTTCAATGAAAAAATTGTGTCAGAATTAAAAGATACTAACTAAATATAACTGTATTAATTTTCCCGAATAACATATACTTCAAAGTTAGAATTAATTTTTAAATTATGAATTGTTTATTAGAAGTTATTGAACTTTGCTCACAATATTCTAAACTTTTGCCCAACTTGTTAAATGCTAGTGATGAAATATACGATTGAAGTTAAATAATCGATGTTTGAAATAATTGCTCTATTTTTAATTTTTAGAAAGATAAGTTATTTCGTCATTATAAATAATCAATGTTTGTCTTAAATTTCGCCACTATGAGGAAAATGCGAAATTCTAAGTTCCGTCTCAAAAAGTATAGTATTTTATGACATCCAGAAAATATGTTTTTCTACCTACCATTATCACCAAATATAGGGATAAGTAGCCAACATTGCTTACCATTCCTTCTTTTCCGTCACGTGCTGAGAGTATTATTCAGACAGGTATTGGTTTCAAAGTGAGTGTAATTTTACAATTGCGAGAGCAGTCTACATATATTATTAGTCAATGGTTGCAGAACATTCAATGCAATATGAAAAACCATTTTCAACAAGATATTTTTATTTAAATTCAAATCGTAATATGAGTTTTATTTCTGAAAGGAAATAGATTATTTTAACCTTGGAAATTTCCTTAAAATATTTAACATTTTAGTACGCTGTGAAAGAAGGTAACTTTAGAATTCAATAAATCAAAACAAAATCTTACGACTGAATTTCATTTATGAATATTGAAATATATGTAACTGCTTTGGGAGGGGGGAATCAATGACAAATTAAGTTCAAGGAGCGATATTTCTGTGGCGGAACCAACGACTGACTAGGCTCAAATACCTTTATTTTTGTGTACCTGTCGAACCTGTAAGCTTCTATACCAAACCTGAAACAAACAGAACTGAATTCAAATCAATAATGTATGAAAATATTTTTTTACTATTTCAAAAGTTTGTTCTTTCGCTTTCACTTTTCATTTTGCTTTATGTTTGACATCTGGGATCTTGTCTAATGTTAACTACGACTATGGGTTTACATTTTATCAAAGTTATGTTTTAAATTTGGCACTTCTACATTTTATTTTTGGACGATTGATGCATTTCAAAGGCTGATAAAATTCCAGCTACCTATCTCGCCAGAGGCTTTTAGCAGAGATGCCATCCAATTTAAAAATAGGTCAAAAAAGGTCAAATAGTGGCATCTTTGCTCTTTCATATGTAATTTGAGTCAACCGGCCTGTGCAGGGAACTGTCCGTGCATCAGAAAGGTTCTGTGTTCGAATCCAAGGGCAAGGCATGGATGTTCTTTCCTTCTCTGTACTATCTGTCCTCACTGTGGGAGCGACATTGGCCCACCTAATATGGTGTCCCTGAAAGAGAGGCCAATAAAATCGCCCTGTATATGCCTGAATTAACGGATGTTAGTACAGGGGAGCATTGGAGGGAAAAAAAATATGTAATTTGAGAAATGAGTCAGGTGAAGATGTTTTTAAATTTAAAATTGAATCATTAGTCGAAAATTAAAGAATAGATCTTCATCGTGTAATGATTTAATGGCTGTGTGATTAAGACAAAGGAATTGTTCTTAAAAAAATGCTGCTATTGAATTTGAAGTTAAGCTGCAATTGAATTAAATATAGGGAATTTCGTTGAAAGAAAGGAATTTTGGAGGGTTATAAGGTATAAGGTTATAAGGAATTTCGTTGCTGAAAAAGAAACTTGTTTAACAGAAATAGCATTTAATGAAAATAATAGTGCAAATTAGCTTAAGGAAATTTAAATAAATCTTCAAATATTAAAGGGATAAAGTTAAATTACATTTTGTAGGAAATATTATTGCAATCGACGATGTATCATAAATTTCATAAATTATTTATGAAAGTATTTAAAGAGAAAACAGAAAATGAGCAATTTCGAAATATCTTTATTAATCTTCGCACCGATGCTTTTCTATTAGATGTAAATTCAAAGATACTTTACTAGCTTTTTAGTTTTTATATTATAACTATGACAGATAAAATCTTGCAATCGTCATTCTGTAATAGTTCTTGGAATGTAACGGCAAAAAATAAAAATTCTTTGGTTGTTGCCAGGGCTTGTTTTCGAAAGTTTTCCATCCCATTAATTTCTCATAAACTTATGTGTCACCGGAATTTCAGAAAAATTAGTTGGAAAGGTAGCAATCAAATATTTTGATTAATCTTGATTAATTCTCCAACTAATGCTTTTAGTATACCATCGATTGAAATGTTTATTAAAGATTTTTAATTCTTGTCGGTTTAGCAAACAGATTAGAGTAGTCGATCTATTTTCGAATAAAGTAGTCATTATTCATGTCAGAAAATCTCGTCACATAACGCCTGTATTTCACGTACAATGACAATATTTTACTATTTAATCAATTTGCATTACTTCAAATTAATTCAACAATAGTTTTGTAAAAATTGATGGAAATATGCATTTTTAACATTTCTCTTAAATATTTAAATTTTGGTAATTTTCAAAAACTCTGTAATTAATGGTAATAATCGTTTTCAATAATTAATCAGATATTATCTCACCCAATAAATATCAATGATCATTTAGATCATAATATTATCATAGTCTAAAATTACCGTTGCTAATAATTATATTATGATTGATATTTATCATAAAACAGAATGTTAACGGCTGACCGTCAGAATATAATCTAAACCCTCAAAAACGCAATGTTTTTAAAAATATACATATCAGTATTTCATGATTTATTTAAATGTCCCTCAGATTTGGTATTTAAATTATTTATTGACAAAATAATTTTTTTTTTAAAATTTACTTACTAATATAGTATAATAAATAATGTCTCTAAAATTTTAAAGTGCACTTATAGTTCCAATTTTTTGAAGAAAAAATAGCTAAAAGAATGATTGCTGCAGTAAACCAAAAAATACCAATGTTCCATGAAGGAAAAAAAAGACTTGAAATTATTTTCTTCTTTTTATCAAACAGCTATTTTCAAAATGGAAAGTGAATTTAATATTCTTAGAAACCTTTAAAATTGAAATTTACTTTCACTGAAATTTCACAACAACTATTCCACAAAAAGAAACCACATAAATTAAATAAATATCATGTAATATCACATTAAAATAACTTGACCGAGATTCCTGTAATGAAAACAGTGGCATCGTGTTAATATCACTGTTTTAAGAGAAAGTTTCTAATTACGAATGTTATCAAACAGAAGTAATTTGAGAAAAAAATTTTGAGCAGCAATTTATGCTTGTTTACCCCTAGAATATTCTGGAACTATTTGTTCATAGAGCTGAAAAATATTCAAACCAAAAAGTCACCTTATACATCAAATAGTCAGAAATTAAAATAGATTAAAATTCAAATTAAAAATGAAGCTATAAATGAAAGTAAAGTTATTATTTTTAAATAATGACAAATAAAAATAGAGAAAGAAAATGTGTGATGAACGGCATTACAATCACTTTAAAAATAAAATAAAAATTTAGAAATAGATCAGTTTTTTTTTCTTTGTAACACACAAAAAATTTCTATGATAAATAAAGTAAAATCCTTCTTTTAAAAACATTTATTAAGTTGTTGGCATTCAGAACATAGAAGAGAAAAAAGTTTCTTTGTTAAAATTTCTTTATTTGCTTAAAATTTCTACTAGAAACTAAAAAGGAAAAACAATATATCATTCATCTATCACGTTTCAGCTTGCTCCTGCAGCTGCTTTTTAAATTAATGTTTTAGCCATTAAATTAATCAATCCACCTATAATGCCACAACTTTGCATGAAATTGTAAGTTGTATATGTTTTACACACATTCAATATATATATATATATATATATATGTATGTATAAAATGGAACATTAGACTAAATAAAAACCTTCAAATTTTAATAAACAAATTAAATACCTCAAGTCTGAATAGTCATCTTCACTGGTAGCCAAATCTTGCGATGGACCGAAATTCTTTTGAGTAAGTTCTTCTTCCTCCAACTCACTAGTTAAAAGATCATCTTCAGAGAATTCTAATATGCTGTTTTCATACTCCACTCTTTCTGGGGTTTGGTCACGTCCAATGGCATTCTCGGGTTCCTCTAAGAAACTCATAGCTGGTTTAAGTTTTTCTTCTACTACCTCTGGAGATGCTGAAGGCGCATCTTTGTTGTCGACAGACTGGCGACCAGGTGACAGCGCTTTTTCAGTATTGTCGAGCAAGATTTGGTAAAGCTTTTCTTTCTCCTGCTTCTCTATCGCACAAGAGAGAAACGCTTCTTTTCTCTTCATCATTTCTTGTCTTCTAACATCCTGTTTTTGCATTCGGAAATGGGGTATGCAATAGAATTTTCCTATACAAAGATAGATGTGCAAAAACAATTAACACCAGTAAGTTGATAACATTTAAAAAAAAAGAGAGATAGAGAGAGCAATGTAACAAACCTCCACATAAGGCATCGCTATCATAAGCATATTCTCCAAGCCTTAAAGCAGCCCCACAAAACTCACATTTGANGTTTGTTTGTATTTATTTATTATATATATATATATATATATTCCTGTTGTAATTTCAAAAAAAATGCAGGTGTGTAATAAAATGTAATTATTTGCTGTTCTCACAAATGAAAAGTCTTTGTACTTACTTTAATCCATTGCTTTGTTTATAAATAATTTCTCCGTTTCGCAAGACCCTTCCTTATCTTTTCCACCTATTCACCACTCAAGTCTGTTGATATATAGTTTATAACGGAAATCGTCAAGTAGTGTATTTTCCTGGCTGGTTTTCTATCAAAATAAGTGTTACGGAAAAAATATATATTCATTAAATGATCTGTGAAAAAAAACTGATAAGCATTAACATTTCTTATTTGAAGCGAAATTTTTACCATTTATATTACATAATTAATTACTTTTTGAACTCCTATTCTCGATTCTATTACTTTGAAAATAGAAATATCTATGATTTCATTTCGCAATGCAATTTGTATGATAATATGAGACAGTAACTATCCAAACATTTTTTTATGTTAAATTTAAGAAAACTTGTGTAAGTGCGGTAAATTTATGGCAACTCTTTTTCTCACTTTTCTGCACTTTCGAATTCAACAGAGAATAGCGAGATCATAAATATAAATCTGTCAAAAAGATAAATAAAATTTCGAGGGGTATATTTCCTTGATTAAAACAAAAAATAAGAACAAATTCTTGAAAAATCACTAAACATTGCAATAACTTTTAAACGAATTAGAATTTTAACAAAACAAAGATTCTCGGTTGAAAGAAGTCCTCTAACAAAATGACCATTTCAGGACGCCTAATTTCAAATTCTGAGATGCAGAACAGAGCTTGTGATATCTTTTACGAAAATTTACCAGTTAAAAATTCTCGAACTAACTATCGAATATTGATATTTTTAATTTAATCGAACTCTCTTTACATTTATTCCTATTTCACACAAAATGTAAAATGTAACTTTGAATTAAACTCCCGAAACAGTCTCAGTCGTTGGAGCTCTAACATTTTTTTTCTAATTCCTGGTTTTTGCGCGTGTGTTTTTTTTTTCTCAAAGTTTCTATTTCAAACATTGGTGAATCAGAACTGCTCCTGCTAAAATTAATGAATAATAACTATCATTATTGCCTTCATAAAATAAGCTTCATTATTTTTATTGCAATGAAGTGTGGGATTTTCACACGTTTTTTGATAGCGCCTATTTTAAATTGTAAGTATTACATAATTTTTCAATGATTTCAATTTTACTAATACTGAACTAAACTAAAAAAGTAAATAAAATGAAATATTTTTTTTGACTTATTTTACCACTACTATTGCTTAACTTCTGTCAGCATTAAGCTACTTCTCTCTTTAGTATTTCAAATCACGTAAGCAAAAACAATAGAATATTTATTATTACAGGATCATGTAATTGGATTTAAAAAAAAGTCATTTCTTATAATATTAAAACATTAAACTAATACATAAAATCCCTTATATATATTCAACCACACATTAATTACAGTTAATTTTTCCATAAAAACAAGCAAAATATACAAGCCAATATAATATTCAACCACACATTAATTACAGTTAATTTTTTTCACAAAAACAAGCAAAATATACAAGCCAATATAATATTCAAGTAAGCTTCATTTTTAAAACTGCTTCCATTTATTTCTGCATCCATATAAAAAGGCTAATCATATTTTATAAACAAATGGCGCTTTAAAGAAATTGTTTATCAGTTTCTGCATTTTTTTTAAATTTAAAACAAACTCAATGGTATATTAAAATTAATTAACAGTAATGCAAAGCATTTCAAATTGAGCTAAAATTCGATAAAACTAGTTCTTAAATTACAGTAACGTAACACAAGTTTTATGGTCCTTAAAATTATTGAAATTTAAAAGTACTGCAATCATAGTCATGCCTTCATCTAGAAAAGGAAAAACTCCTTTCTGAAGGTCTCCATTTTCTTTGGAATCAAATTTCTTACCTAATCTCCAGAGTCAAGAAATATAGTCGAAAACATTCTTCCTTTTTCAGACTCTCAAGATTTTATGATGAGAAACTCTTCAAACAAAAATTTAATCATTGAAACTAAACTGCTTTCCGTTAAGCTAAACTCACAAGCATCGTCCAAATATTAAAAAAAAATAAATGAGAAACTCAGGAATTGTGAAATTAGTTGTTGAACACGGAGAACTTTTATTTTTATTGGAAATCCAACATCAATACAATATCTCCGGCACTTGTTTATACTAACATCTATAGAAATAAACTAAGATTCAATTCCAAAGCATATTGGATTCAAAAATAATAAATAATAATAATCATACTAAGATCTCAGATTCGTTTCGATAAAAACAATCTCATGAGTGTTTCTCATAAGACTTGAAGTTCTCATGAAGTTTTTCCTAGATGCAAGTTACCAAGTGTGCCTGGAATAATAAGGTAAAAATATGAAAGTAAGAACTAATGATGTAGATTCTGATTTGTTTTTCATGCACTTTCATTATTAGTTGGTTGTCAGGCTCTTAATTTAAGCAAAAGTTGCGGTAAAATAAGAAAAATAGAAAAAACTCTATTTTACAACCTGTCCTTCCGAAATTCGGAGAGATTGCGAACATGGGTAGAAACGATTCGTATAAAAAAATAGCTACAATTAAATGGCCAACAATGATTAATTAAATTGATTGAAGTAAGGTTTTTTTTGTAATAAATTTCATACTATTAGTAGCGGATATTTGAACTTAATGATTTAAGAGCCATCGAAACAGAAATATTTATTTATAGCAATAAATAAAAGAATCAGAACAAATGAATATTAAAAGGAAAGTACAGTTTATATCCATAAAAGCTAATACGATTTTTTGAGTTCACAGGAATGGTTTGTCCGTAGCACAGCCTATCTTCACTGTGTCAAAGCTCAGTAATCCTCAAATTGCAACAAATGGTTATCCAATTCTGATTTCTGTAATAAAAAAAATTGACATATATACATTATAGGACACATTATTATTTCAATAGACACATAATAGAAATCGTTAAAATTATGCTTAAACCCGTCTGATTATTTTTAGAAGATCCACATCAAGAAAAAGCAAATCCATAAATAAAGCAGAATTGCAATCTCACGAAAATATCGTCAAATAAGTAGTTGAAATCATTTTAGAAATGAGTAGAAAACTAACAAAAGATAAATACTGTGAAGTATTTTAATATTCAAATGATTTTAAAATGTGGGCATAAGAAATCCTAAAACTACGCTTCACAAGTTGACTGAACGAAAAGCGTGGAATCTGCATCAAAAGAGGAGGGAGAAATTTTCGAAGTGACAGAAGTTAATCACAAAAATGAAACCCCATGTTTTTTGATTTAGATGTGAGAAAACAGGTTACATATTTTATCCTTTTAAGTCCACTTATAAAACGCAGTTTATTGAATTTTTTATTTCATTTCCTTTTTTTTAGAATCCCAACTATTATTTTGTTAATAACAGAAAAACGTTAAAATTTTGTTAGTTAATTTAAGATAAATAAATATTTCTCGCAATATTTACGCGATCTTTAACAGAGATTCAGTCACTATTGGAGCACTTTAGCTAGTCAAAAAGAGTATGGAATTTAGGTTGACGTTTAAAAAGAATGTTAGTAATAATATCGCAATAATTTTTGCTTTAATTAGACAGGAAACTATCGCAACTTGCATTGTTCATCTAACACAGAGCTTCAATTAAAGTTTAAAAGCTCAAAGTCTTCAGAAACTGATCAAAGTTTTAATTAACTATAAATTATGAGGTAATAATAACACGATAAATTCAGCTTAAATCGTTTAAAACATAATTTTAACCTCTATTGCTAACTGGAGCAGAACTCTAAAAATGAATTCAGGGCTTTACGGGATGAGGTCTAAAGTTTAATTGAAAGATTTCATCGTCACAATGCGAAAGCAAGCTAAAAAACGTTATAAAATAAAAAGAAAAAAGAAAACTGTGACAATTGATCATAAACTAAAACCCATAACGAGTTTCACTGCTGCACACTTATACTATTGAAAAGTTTTAACCATTAATTTAACATAACATCACTCGCAATGTCTACACTCTTTTTATCGATTTCATATCTTTTGCAAGCAAAAAGTCCGTTACAAAGTAAATTGTGCCTAAGGTGCAATGGGACGTTAGTAAAAGTTAGAAATTGTTCTTCTCAACAAAAATGCACCCTGAAGAGTTTCTGACAAATGGCATCAACCAGAATTGGATTTTCCCTTATTTATTTTAAAACAAGAAAAAAATAGAAGGAAAAGCTTCACACCCCATTTTCTAGATTTTTGCAGAATTTATTTATCCTGTTTGAGTAAAAAAACTAAAATTATTTTACTAGAAAACAGTGAAATATTTCAAGTGTATCATAATTTAGTAGAACGGCATCATATAAAATCTACACATTCCATTTCAGGCAACTGTTCTGGTAGCTTTTTGATGCTGAACGTAAAACAAGACATGACGTCTGCACAAGTAATTAATCGAATAGCCAGCAAAACAGGCCACGTACTAAATACTGACCTCGTTACTAAAACACTAATCTCAAATTTTATTATATATCAACCTAATTCAATTCACTGTAAAAAAATATTTTAAATTATATGGATGCAGCATGTATTTCTTTCATCTTTCCTTTCTTCTATATATGAATTAATATTTCATGAAAATTAAATTCTTCATGAAACCTGAATATGATATTCATGCTTCATGAGGAATTTCATCTTTCGCAAAGCGTATAATACCTTCAAATTTTTTAATATGCACATGATGTCATTAAATGAAGATAGGGCATTTCAAGAGGATTGATCGAACTGTGACCAAAAACCTCACCGTACACCAGTGTTTCCCTAACTTATCACTTTTGTGTACCCTTTCTAAATATTTCGTAACGCTTTGTACCATTAATAAAAAAATTTATGTATTTTTTACTATAAAAAATTGCATAAAAGTTACAAATCACTACTGGCTGTTGACACCACTAATTATTAACTGTTAACTCTGTAAAAAGTAGCCAATAGGGAAATACGTAATCGTACATTTTCATAGCTAGGTTTGTTTTTAAATACATTTTTTTAAAATTTTTGTTTGTTGCAAGTTATTTCACATAAGAAACCCCGGTAAACTATTCCCCCACGTACCCCTGGTAAACTGTTCCCGCACCCCTGGGGGCAAGCGTACCACACTTTGGGAAACACTGCCGTACGCCAATAGAATTGCCTACCTTTAATGAACAGATTGTTCCAGCTCATTTGATATGGTACTTTTATTAGCTAAAAGATAATATTACGTTCTCTTGTCAAATACACTACTGGCTATTGAAATTGCTACGCCAGGAAGGAAGGAAAATAACAGAATGATATTTATTGGGCACATACATAATGGTTGGAAGAACAAGTGATTAAGTTTTCAGGATATTTGGATATATCCAGAGGAATCAGTACTCAGACCAGCATCCCCTGGCAGCGATAACAGCAGTTATTCTCCTGGGCATCAAGTCGAACATGGATTGAATATCATGGACGGGTACAGCATTTCATATATATAATATAATATATTTTTACCATGTGTAAATCCTGCTTTCGGGTCAATTTAAAGTAACGAACAAATCAAATGTGGTTCTTAATTCCAGTGTGAGTGACACACTCTCCCTCCCCTTAACCCATTTATGCTCATTTATGAAGGGTAAATAAAAGACTTTTGCTTCGTTGTTAAATATGAAAATTTTTAAAAAAATCAGGAAATAAATAACGGCAGCAAATCCTTCAAAAACCTACTTGTATTACAAAAATTGCTCATGTACGTCTTTATTTTTTTCAGTGTTTGGATTGTTAAAAAAAATAATAAATAAATTCTGAAGAATTTTTTGAAATGCCCTTAACAATATTATAACTAGCTGTAATTCTTGTTTTTATACACTTTCTTACATCTGCACAAAATATCAATCAGAAGTTGCAAAAATATTTTTACTTGATCTCCACGTTTACTACAGCCTAATAGTAAACAATTGTAGAAAACAAACATATAATGGGTAAGATTTAAATATGCCTTACTTGTTTATTTAGCTGTTAGTCTCTTAGCTTTTGGACTCTTTGTGTATTAATTTTCGATTAAAAAGATAAATCCCTGAAGTTTTGCATTTATGATTTGTTACTTTTTCCAATACAAAAACTCGCGTTTAGTAAATTCACCCACTCATATTTTCAATATTAAAAAACGTGACAATATGTATTAATATAGCATTTTTAGAAATTTAATTTTTTTTCTAAAATGTCATACAAAATCTTCTTTCACAAAGTTCTTTAAATAAATGTCAAGTATGGAGTGAAGATTGAAAAATATTAAATAAATAATGAGAAAAATATATATATTTACATAAACCTTATAACGCTCACATTGCTATATTTCAAATTATTACACTTTAAATTAAAATTTAAGTTCCTTTCAATTTACTAGGTACAACATAACTTAATTTAATCATATCTGTAACTTTTATAAACAATTCAATTTCAACTATATTTCCCTAGATGCGATCAAGAATATTTCATTTATTTGATATTAAAAATTAATTTAAAGGAATGATTTCAATAAAATAAGACAATTCAGTACTTTTTTTTTATCTTCTGCTTTAAATAAATAAAAAGATTCATTGTGCTTCTAGGATATTTTTTGCCAGTGAAATTTTATTTATGTATGGGTTTTCTAACAATTTTATCTTATTTTTTGTTTATTAAATCCGCGTTTATTTTTTATAACCTAATTATTTGACAAAATAAATATTTTTTCTCGTGATTTCAGCAGAAAAACTCTGCTTTTATATCAATTAACATCTTATGACATGAATGAATATAAATATTACAAACTTATGTCTTAAAATTTTATTTTACTATTGCTTTACTTGTTTTAAGTGAAAAAAAATACTATCCTGTTTTTAGTCACACTCTTTACTTTCTTTATCTTTTGTCTTTATTAAGCTAAATCTATGCAAAATATAATTCATACATAGGACACACAGGGGAATTCCTAATGACTAATTCTAAGATATATTTTTAGTCGTTCTCAAAAATTAAGTAGAGCACATGTTTAATCTAGGAAATTAACGTTTCTACAATGAAAAATTAATATTTTCTAAATTTGTCTATTAATCCGATTAATTTATTAATCTAATTAATTTATTGATCCAATTAATTTATTAATCCAATAAATTTATTAATCCAATTAATATATTAATTCAATAATCTCTATATCTAAAAGTATTATTAAATTCGAAATATGTTATTAACCAAATTTTATATTCAATTCAAAACAAAAACACGAGTATTTGTTAAAATGCATAATAAGGCAACGTGCTCGTTCATTTAAAAACGGAAGTAAGTTAGAACACTTTTATTTATTTTCCTACTAACATTCCCAAAGGAAAAATATCAAATTAAAAAAATCCTATGTAACAAAAGAATAATTATGTGCAACATCTGTTATGGACCAAATTCCATATTCACCTCAAATGAATATAAATTAGATTTTTTGTTAAAAATGGAACCTAGAAAACACTTAATTTATTTTTAATCGAGAGTAAACATAACAAATCAATTAATCCTTAATAAAGAAATTGATTTACAAAACGAAAAAGGCAAACTAAATATTCTCAGCATATGTTACTGAAACAGCAATTTCATTTTAAACTTCTGCGTAATAGGCATGCAGAATCCCCATTGAATCTCTGATCCATAAACACAGGTTCGCGAACCCATTCTGAAAAAATAAATAACAAAAACATGAACACATTTCTAATATCGGATATAGACCAAGGGAATTGGAAAGGAAGAAAAGCATTTCTGTTATTCATAAGCAAACAGAATGTTTTCGTATTTTCATGATATTTCAATTCTTCAGCTGGTTGGCCTTGATGAATAATGTTTAGAGACAAATTCACACAGCAAGTTTTCTCTGCGATTTGGAAAATAGAAAGGAAGTTTCCTTCGCTATGTTTCACAGATGAACTAACTCACCGATATGTATTTTCTAGAGCGTTAAAAGCATTCACAAGTTGAATAAGTTTCTCGTCCCGAGTTTATGCGCATAAATATAAACAGATGGAAAGTTTTAGGCACAGACTTTTCCTATGAATCGATTTCCGAAGCGAGGAATTTTCGACAATGCTCGAAAGAATTGGGTTTGATGATGAAGGGGACAGGATTTCGAGTACCTCATGACTCAGGAGTTAATAAAATTGATCTTTCCTTGAATAAAACTGTCCCTACTAAAATGCAAAACAATTATTCACGCTTTATTTATAATTTTCTTTTAAAAATTGCAAAATAATTTTTAATTAAATTACTAATAACAAATACACTATAAAAAAAACTCCATGTGAAAATATGGACGAAAGCAGGCAGCAGAGATTCCCTGCTGTTAAAAAGTCCGGATCAAATAACAAAAAATACTAGTATTTCGGGTACTGGTACTTTTCACCGTAAATTAATTTTTTATCGAAACATGTTACGAAACAAAAAGTCTAATGCACCGTAATTTTTACAGCAATATTTACCGTAAAATCTCTGAATCAGTCTAAATAAATAAATATAACTGTCAAAATTGCAGTACATATTACAACTAAATGGTTTTACTAGCCAGTACTATATACCGTAATTCAATCTGGAGTTTTTTACAGAGCAGACAAACATATTGCGTAAAATATATTCAGACCTAAAAAAATAACTATTAATAACTGCTAATAAGTAGATTTAAATGAGTGGTATTGCACATCACGTAACAATTCCTATGCAAATGATCCCTTTCAAGGAACACCCACTGCTCATAAAATAACAAAAAAATCCCCTTGTAATAGAATAGACATTGGACCAACGGTGTAATTGTGTCAATGTGATCGGCATTACGTACAGGCCACCTTCACTTCCTCTCAAGTTGGTACCTATCGATCTGATGCTGTGTGGAATTCAAGCCACCACTGGGGATTGAATTTTAGTCCTCTTTTCACAGAGATAGACCTTTGACCACTGAACCATCAGGGATTCTCAGTACTTAAAAGAATTAAGAAGGAAGAAATGCTACTTTTGGAAATTGACAATAACATGTTTCTGATTTCCTAAGATGAACTCAAAAAACCTTACATTTATGTTTATTTTTCAATATTGTTTTGAGCTCATTTTTATTTTTGTAGCATCCGATATGCGATTGAATGCGTATAAAATATTTCATGTAATAATATTATACTTATATAATAATAGTTTAGATTATTAACTCATAAATGAAGCTATTGATGTCAAAAAAAAATTTCAATAATACACTGAAAAGATGTACTTTTAAATGTTTAAAAGATTATTTCAATTGTATGTAATTGGTCATTTGAATGTTTTTTATAGAAATTGACAAATTTATGCATGTAAGGTCAGCGAAAATTAATTTTTTTCTGACAAATATGCAGTTTGTAAATCGTATTCATGAGAAATCTGTTTCAAATATCACATACAGAGTATGCTCATAAAAATCTATTATGACAGAGTTTTTTTAATTAATTAAAATTTTACATTTATTACCCTCTACGCATTATTGGCTTTTAACTTTCATTTGAGAGCTATTACAAACTTAATATAATTAACCATATTATGTCAAATTTTACTTAAACAACAGAATTTTCCAGATACTGTTATATACTTTTAAGTAATTAAAATGACATTTTTTAGTTTATTTACAATTAAACGTTTTCGGTATAAACTTTTGATTTTAAATGCAAATTCTAAACATGAAACTCATAGCATACATAAAATAAGAAATTGAAATATATAATTAAATTAACATCACCTTCTTCAAGTAATTAGTTTTCCCCGTTAATCAACATGTCTGGAAAATTTTTTCAACAATTACTGCTTATATTCCTTGTAAGAACTAATGTCAGTTATTTATCATAATAAAGTAAATTATAATTGAAAACCTTAACAATTTATACAATATGTAAGATATTATACAATATTACTTTTTAGAGAAAAAATTAAGAATTATTACATTTGTATTATTACATTACATTGTACATACGTATAATCGGAGGCAATACATCATTTTCAATATTTTTAAAATTTCTGATTAAGAAAATTTTTAAACATATAAGAAATATTTACAATTGAATTTGATTGACAATTATTTTAAGTTATATGCTTCAATTTTTTGCGTTTTCGATGTTCAAACTTTCTAAATTACCATCCAGATATATTCCCAACTTTAACGAAAATAATAAAATTATTTTTGTACACTCTCAAAATATTTCTATAATAATTTGAAAATGTAACACTCGATATTATGATACATGATTTAGAGTATTTGCTTTGAAATGTTTCCTAACGGATATAGCTTTCTCTATACCATGAAAATTTAATTTTATTCAATGACATTTGATTTATAGAAGAAACTTTAAAAAAGAAAATTTGAGTATTAAGCATTTTTTTTGATCATGCCTTTAAAATATCAAGTTGAAAGTGCACGAAAATTATCAATCAAAAATCAAATGCAGAAAAATAAAACACTTAACAACTTTTGGTCAATTAATTTTTCTTGTAATTGGAATACTTTTACAGAAGTTGAGATACGTTTTTTATTTCTTTTTGCCTAAACGTGGATTTGAATATTACAAAATTTCCAAAGTAAAAGCAAAGCCAGTGTCGGCACTGGCATTAGCAATAACTTTTTACTTAAAGAAATATCTCTGGGAAAAACGGAGAAGATTTACCAAGTTATATCTTTTTATCTAAAAAAGACCATCAGTTTCGGAAATACGAGGCACTGAAACTTTACCTCAAAATGAAATAAATAATACGCTGTATTCTGTACGTTTCTGCTCACCTGCAAAAGAAATGCAACAATTCCCCCCCCCTAAGAGAAGTTGTTCAATTAAAGAATAAACTGTTTGAAATTTTTAAGTAAAAAGTACTAAATGGCAATTTATTTAATTGTTATTTTATCATATTCAACCAAAACAGTCGAGTTACCATAAAATATCATATTCACACTGTTAAGTGTGAGAAAAAACGTTTATTGATTGTTTTTTACATAATATGCTTAACAACCAGAATTCTATCAGTGCCAAATTGTGTGTATTGCTCAGAGCTCGAAAAACCGCCCGTCCGCCAGTCCTCGGCGGTCAAAAATTCCCCGCGGACAACAAATTTCTCGAATCCAACGTCCGCGCCTCACTTCTAAAATGACCCTCTAATCTAGAAATACAGCAACATGCTGATCATGGTGAAATTGATGTTTTCTCTGTCTGGGAGTATTGCAGCCGTTGAAAGAGGTTTTTCGGCAATGAACTTACAAAAAAACACATTACGTACTGGTCTTAAACAAGAAGCGTTAAACGCAATTATGAACATCTACCTAAATGGAAAACCCCTTTCAGATTTCTGTGCAAAAGCCTCTGTTAATCATTGGCTTGATTGTGGAACTGGAAAACGTCATATTTGATTCATCAAGAAATCACAGTACCCTCGGATACATTGACATTCCAGATAACTTAACCTTTGTCATTTAAGTTATTTCATAAAAGAAAGAAATTGTTTCATAAAAGAAAGAAATTATTTCATAAAAGAAATACTAGGTTTTACTATTAGTAACGTAGTATTTCTTTTACTGTATAATGTAATCCTAGTAACTACTAATTCATTGAGCAATTTATAAAAATGTTAGTAACAAATAGGAGAAAATTATATTTTTATTTACTTAGAAGCTACGGGTTAGTTTCAAAGGAGAACGGGTACATTGTTGGACAAGCCGTCCTCGGGGACGGGTAAAATTTCTGAGTTTTTTCGAGCCCTGGTATTTCTTATATCTCGCAAAAATGATTTAAAAACGCTTTCATAACTAGCTTGCCACATTATAAAATATGAAAAAAGCATAAATACAGGGTAGTAAGATATATTTTTGAAATATATCCCGCTAAAACAGCAGTAACATATGCTATTTTATAACCTAATATTCAGGCGTTATGTATAAAATTATTAGTTCAATTTATCACATACCGTCATGTGGGGCTACTTTGTGCAGGATTTCACAGTTTCTGAACTTTGACATGTAAAAAAACTATGTTAATTCAAACTTCAGTAAAATTTATCGATATTATATTCATAACTGGACTCAGACGAGTGAATTTGATCAATATTGGCATTATTTGTATGTAATATTTACAAATAATAAGTCAAAACATACCTTGCACAAAGTAGCCCCCAAATGGGGCTACTTTGTGCAGCGATAGGAATTCAGTTTAATAATCATGTTTTTAGTAAAATATTGATATAAAATTGTTAAAAAAGTTAATTGTTGACATTTTTAAAGACAAAAACATCAAGATATGTAAAGATATTAGTTTGAAAATAATTTTCAGCGTTAAAAAACCATTTTTTTTGAAGAATTTTTTCTTAAAAAGAATGTTTATTTCAAAACATTTGAGTTTAAACAAAAGGAAACCATATACATTTTTAAACATTGAAATGGATGAAATTTTAAAAATAATAATTATTACATATTCATTAACATTTATAATATTGTTAAATTTGAACATAACATCCTTGAATGAACATGACAGAACTTGCTCTTCAGTTTCTGTCAAAATTACCCGATGTCCTATAAAATATATTTTTATGTGTTAAATCGTTTGATTAAGTCATTAGAAAAATCTTTGTAGAAGAAAAATAATAGTTTACCAGGAAGTTTCACGTGTTTCTTGTGAATTTTATTAGAGATAGTATTTCTGTGGATTTTGTACTTCCGAGAAGCTTCTGCAATCGACATACCACCAGCAACTGCTTGCAAACATTGTTGCAGCTTTTCTAAAGTGTAATCACGGTATCTTTTCGTTCCGGGTATTTTTTTTATAAAGTCTGACAATTTTTCTGTCGAAAAAAAAAAACGAATGAAACTTTGCACAAAGAAGCCCCACAGTGCATTTTTTTTCTTTTTCCGTTTATTTGTCATTAATTTTCAAATTTTTTAACGCAAACATGATATAATTGTTTATTAATATATAAATAAAAAATTTTGTACTTATGACAATTGTTTTATCAACGTCTTTGCATTCCACAGCTAAAGTTTCCACGCATACTTTTCGACGTCCGACGTTCTCGGAAAGTTGTTGACATTGGATAAGCAAAACACACTCTGAAATCGTTTTAAAATTCGAAAAAATTTTTATAGTAATAGAGGAGACTTCTATCTTCAAATTCCAAACACATTTTTAACGTGAAAAAAACATAATACTGAATAGCAGCACTTGAAAAGTGCCAAATTCGAATTTGCACAAAGTAGCCCCACATGACGGTAATAGTTTTTTATTCTTCACTTCCCCGAGAATTTAAAATGTTATATTCGAAAAAAAAATAATGTGAATCACCAATTTTAAAAACGCTAAAATTAAAACTCTTCTACATATTTTCAGTTTTAAGCAATAAAAATGAACTCCGACTACTAAGAGTGAGTCCTGCCTACTTTATTGTACTTTTAATAAAGTCAAAGCTATTTCTGACAAAATCTGATGCCGAAAACTCTTCCGTAATGAAACTTACCAAATGTTTCCAATCGCAACAATTTTATTTTATTAAGTAAAGACCATTATAAACAAATTTTAGTGTTCAAAAGACTTCCTTAATAAAACTCACAAACTACGTTGTTCGTTTCAGTTTTATATTACTGTAAGTTGGACTAGATTCAACAGCAGCAAAATATTTATCATTGTTTCAAGAAATCTTTGAAACGTTTCTCGCAGTTTATTATCAAACATCCGCAAAATTTAAAAGTATTTCTTCCCTTCTTTAATCGTAAGTTTCTTAACTGTAATCTAAACGAAAAGCTTTATTAATTTCAGAACACAGTACTGAAAGAAAAGTAAGCGAGAAATACTTCGAAATACTAATCTTGTAACGAATATTAATCTTGTTCATTGTGTTAAATACAAAGAATGCTTTCTTAAACTTCTGATTGCAACAAGAGTCAATTCTTTAAGCGCTCTGAAATTTTGTAAAATACTAATTAAATTCCTTAGAGGCTATACGTTTTGTTTGATCACCAGTTAAAATTTTTCTGTTTTAATATTTTTGGTTCAGAACAGTTAAAAAGCCCCAGTACCCGTAGTACACGGGGGGGGGGGGGGGAATNGGGGGGCGGGGGGAATATCTTGTCAAATCACCTTACTTGTATATATCTTGGATAATAATGACAATTCTGATAAAAACACCTCAATTCTTGGACTAAAACCAGAATATAAGGTATTTTAACCATTGATTTGGTAATTTTTCCGTTTGTTTTGGAATAGTTAAAAAGCCCCAGTACCCGTAGTACACGGGGGGTGGGAATCTCGTCAAATCACCTTACTTGTTTGATAATGACAATTCTGATAAAAACACCTCAATTCTCGGAATAAAACCAAAATATAAGGTATTTAAACCATTGTTTGGTAATTTTTCCGTTCGTTTTATCAAAAAATTTCGGTTGTCAAAATTATACTTCTTATTAATATTTATTTAGCAAAAATATAAGACTGTAAAGTAAATTTAACCAAATAAATGGTTTTCATGCCAAGCTCTAATGTATTATGATATAATTACCAAACAATTCTCGAGAATTGTCTTTTATTTTACCATTTATTTGGTGATTTTAACCTTTTAATACCTATGACATTTACCTAATAGAATAGTAATAGACTATTACATCTATGTAGTTCATTTAATATAAAGTTTTCTTCAAATAGTTGATAGAAATTAGGGGAAAGTTACTTTCTTAATTTCGTAATATATTTATCGATCAGAAAGAAAATAGGCCTAAATAACGCATTCAAGTGTTATAAAAATACCCTATTCTGATATACCAAGCTATTACGTCTGTTGTATGACGTCTTTAAAAGGATAACTGTATTTATTTATATGTTTACAAACGTGTATCATACTTGTTTGTTTTTTAAAAAAATGCAAAAAAACAGCTAGAAAATTCGTCTAAATTTGAAACACAGCTTAAGTTTGTGAAAGATAGCAATAAAATGCATATAGTGTTACAGCAGGATTTGATCCAACTATAACTACGCTTCAGAGCGGTTAGCGTAATTGTGATATCGTACGAAGTCTCCTTAGCATTTACTGAATGTCAAACAATCATACATTACCAAAGCTTCAGAGTTCGAGGGAAGTAGTCCTTCTCATAATCCTCTGTAGCCAAGAGGTAGTGAGTTCAATATCGGTGTGCTATCTTTCTCATTTTTGTGCTATTTATTGTTCAATTTAGAAAGAAATAAGCTATTTTCTATATTAAGCTCACGTGCCTGCATACGTATCTAAACAAGAGTTCTATTACAAGCATTGTTTCACATCCAGAATTTCAGTGGGAATTCAAATCGCTACCTCCATTTTACACAGCGTTTGGGTGAAAGACGAGACTTATTGGTCAGAGAGGTACCTGCGAAACTAATAATAAAAAAATGAACATCAATATCCCAAGTATTTATTTATTTATTGTTACACATACTAATGCAGACTCGTATGCTCATTAAAGAGTAATATTTATTATAAGCCCTTATGAAGTTGAAGAACAGAGAGTCTAATTTAAATAAAAAGATTATAAAGATGCATCTGTTGTAGCATAGGGGTAGTCGATTCGAATCTTACTTAATTCCTGGATATTTGCTTGCTATGTATTTTTCTATCTTGTGCTGGTTGTATTATTGACTTAGCAAAGGCTTATAAGCCGAGCTTTTTAATTAAGTACACAAGCCTACACATGTATGTGTAACAAAAAATAAATGTAAAAGAAATGTAGAAACTTCCCGGCTTGCAGTGAGATTCGAGCGAACCCACTATCTCTACGAATCAATTTTAAGATGTTAGGACAGCTCTGTTGCGTAACAGTTGTGATGATTTATTTTAGCCTAGTTCTGGCATTTGTATATTTACAAATATACATTTTTTATAGTTTCAAAGTCGGTAGATATTAGCCTATAGCTTGCATAGGAATAAAAGCAACTAACCAAAGAAAAACAAAGTTAAGTGCTCACTAAATAAAATCGTTGTTATTATCTCAAATTATACTGGTATTGTTTTAATTTACAGCTTTTTAACTAAAATTACCAAATTTCACTACATTTACTACCAATAAGCATTGTAATAAAACGTTATTTAACTTAGAGGTTCACAAATTACCGTGCTGTTTGCTATTCCCACAGAGTCAGAAACACTGCACGTTTCACCATATTCTGGCAGTTTTGACCATACTTTTTTTTAGTGTAACGGGACATTGATTTTTAAATAGTTAGCAATAGTTAAACCAGCTAATTTCATGCAAAATCATATTTGTTAGCAATAGTTAAACCAGCTAATTTCATGCAAAATCATATTTAAGTCTTAAGGCCTGGTTTCTTAGGACAGGACGTCGTCAGCTGGAAATCAGCGCTAACCTTTGATTGGTCCATTTGTGAGCTTGATAGTATACGTCATCGTACGCTCATCTTGAACTACAATTACCGTCCAACTCAACTGCAGTTGGATTATAACGTGACGTTAACCACAGTGGCAATGGCGGACAACATCCAACAGCACATTGAAATCAGCCAAGATTTTGATTTTGACATTAAACATAGCTTCTTCATTAAACATAGCACTCTTCATTTAGCTCAGCTATAATGTGTTTTTTCTTGGACAAAGTCATTATTTGTTCTCTAAAACACTGGTCGACAGTAACAAAATCAATACAAACTCAAAATAAATATTTGTTTACGTTATTAACGCATGCGCAATGAGAGATAATGTCTGCGTTGGACCGATTGCTCATGCTGAGCTAACAAAAAAGTATTTTTTTGGCGTCAGATCTACGTCAACTTTCGCTGACGCCCAGATAAGACGCTAGTTCTAAGAAACCAGGCCTTGAGCTAACAAACCAGTATTTTGTTGGCGTCAGCGTGACGTTGACGTCCCGCTGACGCTCAGATACGGCGCTTGTCCTAAGAAACCAGACCTTAAGATGGGCCATTATTTTTCATCAGTGCTTTTCTGTGCCAGCTGACCACTAACACGAACCATCATGCTTATTTTGATATTCTTGGATAGTCTGATGTTGTCTTTCAATTACCATCATATCATGCTGTATGCTGTTGATACAACCGTTTTTCAAGATGAAAAATTAAATTTTATCAAGCGTAAATAATTATTTAATAATCTCGAAAAACCCCAAAGTTGTCGTGAAGAAAATAGGTTCTTCATCCTCGATTAGTTAGCAAAATAACCTGAAAAAATTACCATAAAAAATTACCTTGATGAAAATGCCGAAATCAGCATCTGCGTAATTTGGTGAATATTCAAGATCAAAAACTCGGTGAGTGGCTTAAACTGAATATGACGTCACAAAGCTTTAAATTCAATATGCATTCTATATCCCATCACTTGTCACGTCCAGAAGCGGAGCTACAAAATATTAAATCATGTTGTTGTTTTTTTAATTTTTATAGGGGTGACTAATTTTTGGACCTGTGAGCTAATTCCAAAAGCATCACTTAACGAAAAGTATAAAATAATTTTAAAGCAATTTAGTTACAGATAACTAAACAGATTTATAATTCGTTCGAAAGGACAAAATAAAAATAGTTTTCATTTTTATTTTGTATTTTGTATTTTTTAACTAATCAATAAAACAGCCAATGAAAAGCAAAAAACATTTTTTTTCTGAGTAATCTTTCCTTACTTTACCTTAAGGTTAAAAAATTTCAGCTTGCTGAAAGCAAGATCTATTCTTCGATTTGCCTTAGGGATAGACTGACATCTTTCAGAAGAGAGATAAGCTTCATATCTGTCATCAATAATCCTCATGATAAATGTTTTAGAGATGCCGGAGAGCATATCCTCTTTCAGTACTTGCAACTGGACAAATACTGAAAAAACTATCCACATTCTGAAAATATTTCTTACTTAGTTTCAATATTTTTTTCTCAGGAGAAAAGTCTTTTCGAAAATCTGCACATCCTTAGGATCAATTTTTATGGTACATTCAAAAATTTATTTTGCTAATGTAACTGCAATGTAAATGTGTATTTTTTAAATATGTACAATATTATAAATGCAAAATACTTTTTAGAACAGATTCGTAATCTAGGGGAACAACACAATTGAAGCTTTTTAAAAACGAAGGCTTTTTTCAATAATGTTACAACGATTGGGATTAACTAAACGAAATACATTTTTTTAACTTATTGTGCGTATTTTAAACTTAATTTCTATCATTTCACAAATATGAAAATTTGAAAAACTAGCGATTATATATAATACAATATATATATAACTTACTTTTTAAAAATTATTCGTAACTTTCTGTATTCATAAGTTGAAATAAATTATCCAAATTTGATTCCATTTTGATTATTTTGAACTACTTAAATGTAGCTATTGTTGCACGCAGTATTTTTTTAAAGAAATTTTTTTTCATAAAATTATCGGGGTTCTGAAAAAGAATTTCAAAAAAATGACATAAAATAAGAATAAGCTACATTTCTGTGGGTATATCAAAACCAGACAATTCAATTAAAAACCAAGATTATTGTATAAAAATATTGTACTGATTCTTCGAAAACCAATTATAACAGCAACCATTGTTAGATTTTCGCCTGTTATACTTAATCTGTGGCGTAACTGCCACTATAAATATTAAATGCCAATTCACTAGTATATAAGACATATTAACTTGAGTCTACCACGAGGTACCTTTCGGTAGATGATGGTTGACATAGTCGATTTATAATTCCTCACACTGGTGACCTGCGGACGTGATAAGAACTTGATAATATTGATGGATGATCCACATTAACAGTTGATTTGCTTAATATAAATTGCTGAAAAAGAAAAGAAAAAGATCCGGTGAAGCAAATAAAGTTTCCCGGTAATAAACAATATATTAAAAAAAATGAGTGAAATGCTATAAAAACAAAACAAAAAATGAAGAAAAAATATAATGAGGAAAGATGTTATAAATAAATAAACAGCAATCAACTAGTGGTATCCGTTCATCGAATTCTATCCCAGACAAAATTCTGGAAGGGGAGTAATGTGGTGTAACTACCACTATAAATATTGAATACCAATTCACTAGTATATAAGACATGTTAACTTGAGTCTACCACGAGGTACCTTTCGGTAGATGATGATTGACATAGTCGATTTATAATTCCTCACACTGGTGACCTGCGGACGTGATAAGAACATGCCAATATTGATGGATGATCCACATTAAACAGTTGATTTGCTTAATATAAATTGCTGAAAGAGAAAAAAAAAGATCCGGTGAAGCAAATAAAGTTTCCCGGTAATAAACAATATATTAAAAAAAATGAGTGAAATGTTATAAAAACAAAAAAAAATGAAGAAAAAATATAATGAGAAAAGATGTTATAAATTAAAAAAACAGCAATCAACTAGTGGTATCCGTTCATCGAATTCTATCCCAGACAAAATTCTGGAAGGGGAGTAATGTGGTGTAACTACCACTATAAATATTGAATACCAATTCACTAGTATATAAGACATGTTAACTTGAGTCTACCACGAGGTACCTTTCGGTAGATGATGATTGACATAGTCGATTTATAATTCCTCACACTGGTGACCTGCGGACGTGATAAGAACATGCCAATATTGATGGATGATCCACATTAAACAGTTGATTTGCTTAATATAAATTGCTGAAAGAGAAAANGGAAAGTCATTATAGAAAATAACAAATGTCTTAGAATATCTCGCAAAAAGAAATGATCCAATATTAGTTAGAGCTAGTAAGGCCAAACGCTCCGTTCTTGAAGTAAAAGTGCGAGCTTTGCGTCAAGGTGACGTCACTAGAGTGACGTCGGAGGATCGGCGCTGCAAGAGATACTCCAAAGGAATGAACCAGCCCTTCTATTCTCTTTAGCCCTGACCACGAGATACCTTTTGGTAGATGATGGTTGACATAGTCGATTTATAATTCCTCACACTGGTGACCTGCGGACGTGATAAGAACTTGCCAATATTAATGGATGATCCACATTAAACAGTTGATTTGCTTAATATAAATTGCTGAAAAAGAAAAAAAAAAGATCCGGTGAAGCAAATAAAGTTTCCCGGTAATAAACAATATATTAAAAAAAATGAGTGAATTCTATAAAAACAAAACAAAAAAATGAAGAAAAAATATAATGAGGAAAGATGTTATAAATAAATAAACAGCAATCAACTTGTGGTATCCGTTCATCGAATTCTATCCCAAACAAAATTCTGGAAGGGGAGTAATGTGGCGCAACTACCACTATAAATATTGAATACCAATTCACTAGTATATAAGACATGTTAACTTGAGTTTACTACGAGGTACCCTTTGGTAGATGATGGTTTAGTCGATTTAAAATTCCCAACTAATCATCGCCGCTCTCAGTAACAATGTTTTCAAAATCACCATCATCATTAAATAAAAGTAAAACATCTATATTATTGTTCTTTATATATTTTATAACTGTCATTGAGCAGTCGACCCAATTTTTTGGATTTACGACTACTAATATTCAACTCCGTAGCCTTTTAATTATGAACCCTATCAGGAAGACAAGTATAGAGTAAGAGGAGAAATTTTCCTTCGTGGAGGACTTTTTGATGCAACGAACCAGCATTTGCGTTACATGGGGAGGAAAACCACGAAAACGTTTCACTGTTAGCCTGATGTCAAGAGCTTTCTAACCCATGTTCCGTCTACCACTCAGCATATTTTACGTCAGCAATGTGGTCTGGTGCGAAATGTGTATCGATCACCCATCGCTGGGATTCGAACCCGATTCACCTCATTGGACGGCGAACGCTCTATTCCCTGATCCCCCACCGCTTCCACATTATTGTTTTTAACGTTCTCTATAAGAAACCTGTTTACGTAACCTGCTTAATATAATTTGTATCTGGAGATGGCCATCTCTAATATCACTACTACAAGAGCTTGACTTGGCATTAAACAAAAACCTGCGATTTTTAATTATTGATAAAAATATATTCCATTTTAAAACATTTGTTAAGTTTACTAAAAACTTAAAACATTTACATTCAAGCCTGTCCTTAAAAATCAGACAGCAATTTTTGCTCAAATATTTGGTAAAATTTAAATTACTGATCTCAATTACTGATTGTTTTCTCAAATTTAGATTTAAAAAAACGACGTTTATTGTGTTTATTGGTGTATTCAATAAAATAGCTAGAACCAACTTAGTTTGTACAGTATCAAAGCAACTATCTCTATCTAATCAAATATTTTTCTCAAGAAATTAATTTTAAATGTTCAAAAATACCTTCTATTTTCTGTTTTAACTTTTCACAATCAGTGTGGTGGGTAGAAACTTTATCTACTGCCCCTGAGACGGGAGTTCAATTTTTTGATCAAAACAAATTTGTTTAATCAAGAGATTGCACTTTGCTTGACTTATTTAATGGTTCGAATTACATCCCAGTGAATTTTCCTGGTAGCTTCAGTGTCACAGATATGTGGTTGCTAGTTGTTTACTACCACCATCTTCATGCATGAAATTTTACAATGAAGAACACTCATCGTCTTCTAATCATCGTTAAAGATAAATCACATATTGTACTGCTGATAGCACATTAGTGTAACTTTAGTTCGATGCTTACAACTACACCTCAATTTTAACAAGTGACATAAAAAATAGCCTAATTACAATTATAACTTAATATCTACACTCTATAACAAAACAATCGAAGCACCAAGAAGGAGTTGTCCGATGAAACGAAAATTGGGGGATAGGAAGGCAATGTACAGATTAGTAAATGATTAAAATTTCAGAACAATTGAATAATTTATTGCAGAGTTACAGTAACAACTCCAATAAGATGTTGACCCGCTTCTAGCCTGGATACAAGCTGCCACACGGCGTGGCATAGACCGATAAAGCTCCCGGTTGGTCTCTTGCGGTATTTCCTGCCTAATTCGATCCAATTGTCGAACGAGGTCATCAACATTCCGTGCCAGATTCAAACGCCTTCCCATCATATCCCAGACATGCTCGATGGGAGAGAGATCTGGTGATCTGGCAGGCCAAGGAAGAGTTTGACAAGCTTGCAGACAGTTCATAGCAACACGTGCCGTATGTGGTCTGGCATTGTCCTGCTGAAAAACCAGCCCAGGGCGCTGCAAAAGGAACGGTAGCAAAACAGGTCTTAGGATGTCGTCGACGTACCGCTGTGCAGTAAGTGTACCTCTAATGACGACCAAAGGGGTCCGGCTGTCAAAGGAAATGGCACCCCAGACCATAATGCCTTGTTGAGGGCCGGTGTGGCGTGCAATAGTGAAGGCAGGATCCCCCCTCTGCCCTGTGCGTCTCCAAACACGTCATCGATGATCGTTTGGACACAGTTGGAAGCGGGATTCGTCGCTAAAGACTATACGTCCCCAGTCGGCATCATTATAGCCTGATCGAGCATCGATTTTGCTCGTCTTAGTGCGTTCATGGTGCTTCGATTTTTTTGTTATAGAGTGTATTTCAAACGCTAAATAATATTATTACATTATTCTGTAATTTTTTTTAATTCAATAACTATTTAATAGAGAAAAATCTAATACTTGTAATATATATTTGTTTTATAGAATATAAAGAATTGGTAGAGGCATCATTGGTTCTAGTTTTTATTATTATCATTGTTTTTATTTTTATTATTATTATTAAAACATATTCAATACAGGTTTTTCTTTAACAAAATAATACCCTAGCGGCCTTGTGGGGGCACCTCCTGTATCCGTTGAGCAGTAATGTTATTTACTTGTGCTCTTCTGTGCATGACTAAAAATCCATCTTTCGAAATTATTTTTTTTTATCTCATTTTTGAATATAATTTTCTCACCTGCACGTACGTCAGGATATTTCGTTAAGTTACAGTTTTTAATGAATCTTATGCAATAATTCTGAATAAACATTTTATTAGTTTTTGCTCAAGGATGTATAATTTTTTATTAGGATAGTGCTATAAAATTATACTTAGCCTATAGCCTACATGAAGATTGTTACAAATTTGATTTCTTTTTCATAAGCATAGTTGATTGGTTGATTTTAAATAATTTTCTCTCAGTTTGGACAGGATTATATTTTTGTGATTTATAAAAAATCAAGCAATATGCAACGATAATTAAAATTCGAAATTATTTGGCGAACAATAAAACATAAAGGGCATTAGATTTTCATGGCATACCTTTAAGAGACTCCATCTTAATCTATTATAAAGTTACATAATGGATACTTATTTTTAAAATTTGATTTCCGCTCATTTGAACCTACATAGAAAAAGAATTTCATAAAATATGAGCCGGGATGGTTATTTGATTTTTAGAATTTAGTGGAGGTAGCATTAGTGTAGTATTAAGCATTTTTTTGGCCGAATCAGATACATTTTTTTGTTGGTTATGAAAGAGGGATGTTTATCCATGAAGAATAATTAAAAAAATTTAAACAAAATTCATTTATTATCTTTGTAAATCTTATTATAAAGAATATGGCCATATTTTTAAATTCATAATAGAAAAAGAAGATGCCTCGCGAAAGGGATGTGGAAATTCATTCCTCCCATCAAAGCTAGGAAATATATAATACCTATTATGGCATCACATATGTCTTGGCTGGACACAGAAAAAACAATAAGCATTTCTTTTTACTTTACATTTATGGATCTCCCCTCATGTTATAAAAAATTTTATGCTCCAAGACATAAAATAACTAGGCAACATAAAATATATATACATTTATGTATAGTTAAATATCAAAGCAAGATTATTATTATTATTATCCAAAAAAATTTATAAATTATAGTTATACTTCTAAAACATATTTTCAACACTCATATCATGTTATTAAATCTCAAAATCTTGCATATAAATGAGCTTTTGAGTAAAAATTAGCTGAGTATATAAAATGCAATATTAGCTGAGTATTGTCATCACCTGTCCAGGATATTTTAATTTCTCTCGAATTCGAAAGAACGGAAAACATATCATAGTTAATTTTTTCATAAGTTCTTTCTTTCGTTTGCTTCATTATCTTAATTTTAATATATATATA